>NC_071429.1:2686383-3005749 GCF_017976375.1 Cuculus canorus
GAGAGGATTCCTGGGAAGGAGCGGTGATCCACCGGCACTCACCGCGCCGCTCGGCAGCGATCCCCGTGGAGAGGGGCTGGAACACGGCGGGGATCAAACACACTGGGGCCACGGCTGCTCCCTGTGGAGCCCGAGCGTGGGAGAACCTCGGAGCTCGCGGTTCAGCCACCCTGTTGCCACAACACCGGAGCGCCAGGAGCGCTGCGCCGGTGCCGGGGCCTCTTGACGTCAGAGCTCGGTGTGGTGAGGCTGCCCCGCTGCTCGCTGGTAGGATCCCCGCGGCCAATCCCGCGCGCGTTTGGCTGCCGGTGGTGGTGTTTGCGACCTGGAGCTTAAACGGATCAGTGTCCAGCTGGATTCTTCTCCTTGGAGGGCTCATTCCTGCGGATCCCGGTGGAGCGTAGGGACTCAAAGTGCATTTTCTTGCACGTGGTGCCCTGAGCTCCAAAGCCCCGGTGACGGCGTTGGTGCCTCTCTTTCCCAAGGTGGTGGGAGGCCGTGCCGGGGACCCTTGGCAGGCGAGTGCCGGCTCCTAAGCGGCGCTTCCCTGGATAATGGGGTGTAACGGATGGAGTTGAGGGCTCTGAGATGGGGTCAGGGAGAGGTGAGGGAGGAAAGGCGGGAGCTTCACTGTGGAAATGGCCTGGAAGAAGGGAACGGCCAAGATAGTGCTGATGGGTTTGACCATTACTGGAGATCAGGACGTTGGCGTGAGTGTTGGCAGTGGAGGGAAAGAGCTTCCAGGGGTTTTGGAGGCCCTGGAGAAGTGGGGATCTAGGAAATGTTGGGAGCAACACACTTGCTTGGGCTGGAAATAATGGAATGGGACTCGGGAAGATGGGGCGAGGGTCAAGCCTTCATCTCCCAGCGGGAACGTTCCCAAGAGGAGCGGCACAGTGTTGGTTCCGTGGTGTGGCTGTCGGATGCCCAAGAGCGTTCCAAAGGGCCGTGAGCTGCCCACGTTATCCGACATGCGCTGCAGGAGCATTCCCTGTGCCCGACTGAGGCCGAGGAGGAGGAGGAGGCTCTGCTCTCGGCATCTCGGCTGCCCTGCTCTGACTTCTAGCCAGTGTTCCGGTAGCCGACTGTGGGCAGGGGGTTGGAGGAATGGGGTGAACACCCTGGGGGTTGCCAACCAAATAAATCCTGGTCCTTCTTTATGCCAGAGCGAGGAAGATGAGAAGCTGAAGAAGAGGAAGGAGCGGTTTGGCATCGTGACGAGTTCAGCCGGGGCCGGAGCCACAGAGGACACAGAGGTAAAAGCTCTTCCCGAGCGATGGGGAGCACTGATGGTCCTGGAGATCCCTGCGGTGTTGGTGGGAGCGATCTCGTGGTGCTCAGCGCCATTTTTTCTTGGCGTCTGATCTGTTACGGCTTTTCTTACGGCTCCTGCTGGTAACAGGAACGTGCCGGCACGTGGTGGCATCCGGCTCCTCTTGTTGGATGCTTCCAGAAGGGGGTTTGGCATATCTGCTCCTTGTCATTCCCTGCCTCCTGGATGCTCCGGACACTCTGCTTCACTTTGGTCACTCTTGTTGGGCTCCATCCATTAATCCCTGGAGCCTCTATGCTATAACGAGGCTGGAGACGCTGGTCCAACCCTGTGGTTCAGCCTATGAGCTCCGCACGGGAATTTTGGGCTCTTTTATCCACTTTTACCACTTTACCGTGTCCCGCGTCACCACGCGGCTTTGCTCCGGCACAGCAGCTCCACATCAGCGGAGAACCCTCTCCTGGGGACAAAGAGACTGTGCTGGGGGCGAATCCGGATGGATTCAGACGGCAGAGGTTGCAGCAGAGTGACCGGTGGGGCTTGGGAATGGTTTCACCGGCATTTTCTGGGCTCAGTGATGGAGAAGTGGGATTTGTTTGGTTCCCGAGAGCCGTCCCCACAATTCTGGTGGGATTTGGGGGTGCTTTTGTGCTTGTTTTGTTTCGGGTTTACTGCCGAAGCACTGCGGCGTTCCCAACCTTCTGCTGCGCCGGGAAGAAAGAGCCCCTCGGCCGGCGCGGAGGGGGCGGCTGGGCCAGGGAATCCATGCTTTTCCGTTAGGTCACTCGGAGATTGTGCCTGGAACAAAAAGGGCTTTTTACTGGCATTGTGTGCACTCAAATGCACCTTTCCCTGGGGATTCCCGATCCGGGTCTGGCTGCCCCCCGTGCTATTTATCCTGCTAAAAATCAAGATTTATACGCCCCTCGTGCATCGCCCCGCAGGCGGATCGGAGCGGCGCAAGAGCGTGTTTAATGCGGGCGAGTGTGTCCCCCTCACCTTTGCCATGAATAGGAGAGTGTTAACCCTTTGCCCTTTTACATTTCCCACCTCCCCGCCGCCGGGAAGGGTTTCCAGGCCCCTGAAGTAGGCATTGTTCCCGGCTCAGCCCCTTTGTAGCGCTCTGCCAGCCAGGCGAGGTGACTTCAGCAGCGCGGCTGCGAGATCTGCGGCCGCTCTTTGTCCAGGGAAACACTTGGGTCACTCCCTCCAACGAACCTGGTGTTGGTGCATGAGGGGAGAGACCCAAGAATCATGGAATCCTGGAGCGGGGTGGGTTGGAAGGGACCTCCAACCCATCCGGTGCCACCCCTGCCATGGGCAGGGACACCTCCCGCTGGATCAGGGGCTCCAAAGCCCCATCCAACCTGGCCTGGAACCCCTCCAGGGATGGGATCTGAGGGTTCTGGTTGACAGCAAGTGAGAATCATGGAACCAGGGGATGGGTTGGGTTGGAAGAGACCTCAAAGCCCATCCAGTGCCACCCCTGCCATGGGCAGGGACACCTCCCACTGGATCAGGGGCTCCGAGCCCCATCCAACCTGGCCTGGAACCCCTCCAGGGATGGGGCAGCTCCAGCCCTCGGATCATCCTCACAACCTCACTCCAACAGCTCCATGTCCTTCCTGTG
The DNA here is from genome assembly GCF_017976375.1 of Cuculus canorus. Taxonomy (NCBI): domain Eukaryota; kingdom Metazoa; phylum Chordata; class Aves; order Cuculiformes; family Cuculidae; genus Cuculus; species Cuculus canorus. Next base: position 2,689,287 of record NC_071429.1, read on the forward strand.
CCGATTGTTACCGATACCCCATTTCTCATTACTTCCCTGTTGACGTTAAGAAACTTGTCCGTTATTTCTCTTTGATTTTTCCCGTATTCCCTGTTTGCAGGCAAAGAAGAGGAAAAGAGCAGAGCGCTTTGGGATCGTCTGATGCCGTTCTCCATCCAGCCCGTCGGCGCCGTGCCTCCCGAGCGTGCGTTCCCCTGCTCTCTCTCTCTCTCCCCCGCACCGTTTCCCTAGGTTTTAGTCGGAGTAGGCAGGGAATCCCTGTAGTCTTATGGTTGTGCTCCGTGTTTTATCGAGTTACAAAGTTTAAAAGTGACAAAAAGTTAACCCAGAAGGAGCTGTTCTCGTGCGTCGAGGTGTTTTCCGGCTGCTGGAGGTACCCGGGTCCAGCAGGGAGGGACGCAGAGCGTTCTGGTGTCCCGAGTGCCGCTGGGAAACACCTGCGTCCAACTCTGCCCGGGGAACAGAGGAGCCGCGGCTGCTGCCCGGTGCTGGGGAAGGGAAACCGGTGAGGGATGGAGCCGGAGCAGGCTCCGCTCTGCCCTCGGACCGAGGCGAGGCCCACGTTGAGGTGCCGTGTCCGTCTGTCCTCCGAGCGAGCCTCAAGGTCTGCATGTGCCAGGGCGGCTCTGGAGCAGCCGGGAGGAGCAGGCGCTCCGTCTGGAGAGCGCGGTGCTTTACCCGCTCGTGCTCCAGAGCTCCGGGATCTTCCCTGTCTCAGCACAAGCGCCAGGGAGGGGTTTCCTCAGATCAATTGTCCGGTGTTCCCGTGATGTCTGCGCAAGCCGACACGCGGGGTGGTTTCCCGACTCCCTTCGTTCCCCAGTTGAGGCTGATGGGAATCTCAGAGCCAGGATGGCTGAGGACCCCTGGATCAGCACCGGTGTCCTAAAGCCGGGAGGGAAACGGAGCGATGCCTTTGCTTGCTTCATCCCACCCCATTCCGCCTTCGGCTGCCGGCGTTCCCCGGCTCTCTCGCATCCGCTCCTCCGGTGACCAACCGGCAGCGTCGCACCGTCGCGGCTCTGCTCGCGGGTTGGGTTTGGCCTCGGCCTCTCTCTGCTTCCCCGCACGGATTCGCTTTGGCCCTCTCTGAGCTGTGGGAGAGCCCGACCTTATCCCGGGACCTTGGGAGCTGCGTGGCCGCACGGTTCCTTTCCTGCTTTAGCTGCAACCCTGTGGGTGAAATCCTGGGAACAAATCAACCGCGGCAGCGCTGCCACGGCTCGGAAAGCGCGGCTTCCGCCTTCCCGGTGATGCCTTTGTTCCAGGGAGCTGCGAGGAGCAGATCCCGGGCTGCCTGGACCCCAGTGGCGTTGGGCTGGGGCAGAGGGAACCGCCGGCTCCCTTTTCCCCTTGTCCTCCATCGGCGTCGCTCATCCCTCGGCGTCTCCCACCCTGCGCTGAGCTTTCCCTCCCGCAGATTCCTTGGCTCCAGACGCAAGTGGAAATCCACCCGCTGGGGCACCGTGGTTGGAATCCTCTTCTCTGCAGACGTCCCGGGATTCGTGTTTCCGACTGTACCCTCTTACCGGAGGGCCGTTCCCTGTGGCCGCGCGCGGTTCCGCAGGTGCTGGGCACAGCGGCTCCGGACGCTCCGAACTCTTCGGAGGTTCCGCGCCCGATTCCTGAAGCAATAGAGATGGTTTTAATGTGGAATTGTTCACCCGCTCCGGCGCCGTGATGTTCGCTGTTGGTGTCCACGCGCCCTCAGCGACTCCGAGCGATACGCGGGCGTCTGTTCACCTTCCCACAGGGCAGCTAAAAACCACGGCTCTGGGCTTCATCCGGGTGGGTCACCTGCGGCCGAGTGAATCGGCGCTCCCTCTCTCCTTCCTGGTTTCCTGTAGCCACGTTAGTCCGGTGATTCCCATGGTGGATTTTGTACGGGGTTTTCTATTTGGCTCACGATCTCTTGCTGCTCCCTTGCTCGCGATGGTTGTTCTGTGCCAGGGCGGACGTTGCCGTTCATCCGTGGTTTCATAATAAAACGGCTTCTCCGAAGCGCTTCTGGCTCTGTCGGTTCGTCGTGGCCACGGCTCGGCCGGAGCTGGAGCAGCCGGACACGCGGCCGGGCTGTCACCGGGCTTCGGGATCGTCCCGGCGTGGCCATCGGGTGACGTGGCCGAAGCCCCGGTCCTTCCTCCCTCTCCGCATCGCCCTCGCGGTTTCGCTCGGATGCCAATCCTCCTGCGCCGACCTCGGGCGGCAGCGCGGGAGCCGGGACGGAGTGGGGACCCCGGGCACGTACCGGGGCGGCCGCTGCCTCCCGCAGCCGATGGGTCGGTGCTGAGGACCAAAAGCCGTGGAGAACTGCCAGGGCAGCGTGGATTCCTCTCGGCTTCACCGTCACCGCGTGCTCCACGTCCCTCGTGCCGCAGCCGATGGGATGAGTGGGGCGCTGCCGGGTTATGGGGCGCTGCTGGGTTGTGGGGTGCTGCCGGGTTGTGGGGCGCTGCCGGTCCCCGAGCTCTCCGGGCAGTGGTGGCCACATCCCATGGGTGCTGCCGGGATCCCATGGGTGCTCCCGGTCTCCCGTCTTCCTGCGGTGCGGAGGATGGCCCATGGGAACGCGGCCGTGGATCCCATCGGCTTCCCCTGGAGACGAGGGCAGCCCTGAGGGTTCCGAGCCCTCCCGGCCGCGCATCCGCCTCCTCAGAGCCGCTCCGGTCGCTCAGGACATCCCAGTGGTCCTTCCTGGCGGATCCTCCCGGCGAAGCAACACCTGCATCCTCTCCCCATCCTCCCCATCTCCTCCCATCGTTGGGATGAGCTTCCCTTGGCCATGGGCACCCAACCGGCCGAGCTCCTCCGGGTGCTGTGCCGCCGCCTCTTGCCCGCGCCGGGCAGGATCGGTCCAATCCCAGAGCTTCAAACACCTCCTCATTTCTTTTCCCTCCCTGAGCCGGAGCTGCTCGTGACTAATTTGGGCTGAATAGGGGGGGAGAAAAAAAGCAGCGGACGCACAATGAGCGGCAAAAAGTGTGGGAAAAGGAGCGAAAGAAAAGGAGGGACGGAGCTCGCGGCGTGAGAGCCGGCAGCGGCTGAGCCGGGCCCAAATGCGGCGTGAAGGCGCGCGGCACGGGGGCCGTGGGGCCGTCCATGGGAGCGGGCGCGAAGGTCAGGCCGGGGCGGGGGCCGGGAGGGGCATCGTGTCCCAAAGCTCCTTCTCCATCCTTGCCGCCTCCTTCTCTTTCTCCATCTCATTCCTGGCCTTCACCTTCTCCTTCCTTCTCCTTTTCCTTCTTCTCCTCTTTGTCCTTCCTCTCCTTCTCCATCTTTGTCACCTCCTCCTTCTCCTCCTCCTCCTTCTCCTTCTCCTTCTCCTTCTTCTCCTTCTCCTTCTCCTTCTCCTTCTCCTTCTCCTTCTCCTTCTCCTTCTCCTTCTCCTTCTCCTTCTCCTTCGTATTCCCGTGAGAGCTCCTGGTTGGGATGGGGCTGGGGTCTCCATGGGGTCTCCATGGGGGTTCCTGGTTGGGATGGGATGGGATGAGGACTCCATGGGGGCTCCTGGTTGGGATGGGATGGAATAGGATGGGATGGGGACTCCATGGGGGCTCCTGGTTGGGATGGGATGGGGTCTCCATGGGGGCTCCTGGTTGGGATGGGATGGGGTCTCCATGGGGGTTCCTGGTTGGGATGGGATGGGGTCTCCATGGGGGCTCCTGGTTGGGATGGGATGGGGGCTCCATGGGGGTTCCTGGTTGGGATGGGATGGGATGGGATGGGATGAGGACTCCATGGGGGCTCCTGGTTGGGATGGGATGAGGTCTCCATGGGGGTTCCTGGTTGGGATGGGATGGGGACTCCATGGGGCTCCTGGCTGGGATGGGATGGGGTCTCCATGGGGGCTCCTGGCTGGGATGGGATGGGGGCTCCATGGGGCTCCTGGATGGGATGGGATGGGGTCTCCACCTCAGCGGGAATGAGTGGTTCAGGGCAGAGATGGGGGACTTGGTCACCTGCAACGTCCCCCGAGCCTGGACGCCCCCGCGGGGTGAACGCCGTGTCCTCCCGCCTGGTCCCCACCGTCCGGCTGGGGCAGTGCCCCCCGGCTGCCCCCCGGGTCCCTCCGGCCCTCATTAGCTGTGACATTCCCGGCATAGCTCAGCCCTAATGAGGCTCCATAAACTGCTCCCGGAGCCACTTGTAAATCCCAGATTTACTGCGGGAGGAAGCGCGGGGGGGTCCCACCGGCAATTGTCCGCAGAGCGGCGTCCCAGGATGGGGGTCCCCAGCCCTGTCCCGCGGCCTCAGCCCTGTCCCCTGTGTCCCCAGCCCTGTCCCACGTTCTCCATCCCTGTCCCAGGTGTCTCCATCCCTGTCCCACGTTCTCCAGCCCTGTTCCAGGTGTCTCCATCCCTGTCCCACGTTCTCCAGCCCTGTCCCAGGTGTCTCCATCCCTGTCCCACGTTCTCCATCCCTGTCCCAGGTGTCTCCATCCCTGTCCCACGTTCTCCAGCCCTGTTCCAGGTGTCTCCATCCCTGTTCCAGGTGTCCCCATCCCTGTCCCAAGTGTCCCCATCCCTGTCCTACGTTCTCCATCCCTGTCCCAGGTGTCTCCATCCCTGTCCCATGTTCTCCATCCCTGTTCCAGGTGTCTCCATCCCTGTTCCAGGTATCTCCAGCCCTGTTCCAGGTGTCCCCATCCCTGTCCCAAGTGTCTCCATCCCTGTCCTACGTTCTCCATCCCTGTTCCAGGTGTCTTCATCCCTGTTCCAGGTGTCCCCATCCCTGTCCCACGTTCTCCATCCCTGTCCCAAGTGTCTCCATCCCTGTCCCACGTTCTCCAGCCCTCTTCCAGGTGTCCCCATCCCCGCCCCAGGTGCTTCCATCGCTGTCCCGGGCTGTCCCCATCCCTGTCCCATATCCTCCATCCCTTCCTTGGGGCCAACGCAGAGCCGATTCGGAGTGGCCGTATCCTCCAGGCTCGTTCTCCCGCTGTTGGGTTGGCGTTGGCCAACATTCCCGGGGCGGTTTGGGAGGGGAAGGGGCTGCGCTTTGGCCCCAAGGAGAAGACCCCACCCCGGCCCCGGCTGCGAGCGGCTCCGCGCCAGCCCCGTCCCTTCCCACCCGCCCGTCGGCGGTGCGCGGCCGGTGCTCGGAGCGTGGGAAAAATGAGAGGAATTGGGAGCCGTTTCCCAGGCCGGGGTTGGGATGCGGCCGGCAGCTCCCGAGGGACGCGGTGGAGGGGGGACGGCGTGGATGGAGCTGCCGGTGACCCGGCGTGCGGAGCCGTGGGGCTGAGAGCCACGGTGCCAAGGGGGGGCCCGGTGCCGGTGGAGCCCCAATGTCAATGGAGCCCCAATGTCAATGGAGCCCCAGTGCCGATGGAGCCCCAATGTCAATGGAACCCCAGTGCCAATGGAGCCCCAGTGCCAATGGAACCCCCAATGCTGATGGAGCCCCAGTGCCGATGGAGCCCCAATGTCGATGGAGCCCCAATGTCGATGGAGCCCCAGTGCCGATGGAGCCCCAGTGCCGATGGAGCCCCAATGTTGATGGAGCCCCAATGCCAATGGAGCCCCAATGCCAATGGAGCCCCAATGTCAATGGAGCCCCAATGCCAATGGAGCCCCGATGCCAATGGAATCCCAGCGCCAATGGAACCCCAATGTCAATGGAGCCCCAATGCCAATGGAGCCCCGATGCCAATGGAGCCCCAATGTCAATGGAGCCCCAGAGCCGATGGAGCCCCAATGCTGATGGAGCCCCAATGCCAATGGAGCCCCAGAGCCGATGGAGCCCCAATGCCAATGGAGCCCCAATGTCGATGGAGCTGATGGAGCCCCAATGCCAATGGACCCCCAATGCCAATGGAGCCCCAATGCCAATGAAGCCCCAATGCCAATGGAGCCACAGTGCCGATGGAGCCCCAATGTCGATGGAGCCCCAATGCCAATGGAGCCCCAATGTCAATGGAACCCCAATGCCAATGGAGCCCCAATGCCAATGGAGCCCCAATGTCAATGGAGCCCCAATGCCAATGGAGCCCCAGTGCCGATGGAGCCCCAATGCCAATGGAGCCCCAATGTCGATGGAGCCCCAATGCCAATGGAGCCCCAATGTCAATGGAGCCCCAATGTCAATGGAGCCCCAATGCCAATGGAGCCCCAATGTCAATGGAGCCCCAATGCCAATGGAGCCCCAGTGCCGATGGAGCCCCAATGCCAATGGAGCCCCAATGTCGATGGAGCCCCAATGCCAATGGAGCCCCAATGCCAATGGAGCCCCAGAGCCGATGGAGCCCCAGTGCCGATGGAGCCGTTGGAGCCGCTGGAGCCCCCACTGCCAAGCAGAGCCCCCAGTGCCGGGCGGTGCCGAGTGGCGCCGTGGGATTCGCTGAACTCTTCGCTCGTTTCTTTTTTCTTTTTCTTTTTTTTTTTAAATATATATTTTAATGTCTTTTTTTTTTTCCTTTTTTCCGTGTTTATTGTCGATGTCCAAGTGCTGTGTTTGGTCTCACCATTCACCCCTCCCGCCAATCCCGGCCGCGCTCCGGCCTCACCGCGTGCGTCCCCCCCGGAGCCCCCCGGCAGCGCCTCCTGTGCCCTCCGGAACGACACAAACGAGGAACAAAACAACGAACGAACGAACAGAAAAAGAACCCCTAAGACGTTACGCACAGGACCAATTACACCGGTAAATAATAATAATAATAATAATTATAACATAGTGAGGGGGATGCGGCCCCTCCTCCCCCCCCCCGGGGGCTGTGGGATCAGTGGTGCCCCCAAACTGGGACGGGGGGGCCAAAGCCAACTGGTCCCAGTGTGGCCCCATCCTGGCTTCTTCAGCGCCATCTGCCTGCGAGAGCCCCGCGGGGAGTTTGGGGGTGGGATGGGGGCTCCCCAGGGCCGGGGGGGGGTGGGCAGGGTGGTGGCCATGGGGCAATGGCTGTGGGGATGGTGGCCATGAGGACGATGGCCATGGGGGTCAATGGCCATGGGGACGATGGTTGTGGGAGACAATGGCCATGGGGATGGTGGCCATAAGGATGATGGCCATGGGGGACGATGGCCGTGGGGGACGATGGCCATAGGGACGATGGCCATGGGGACAATGACCATGGGGGACGATGGCCATGGGGGATGATGGCCATGGAGGACGATGGCCGTGGGGGACGATGGCCGTGAGGATGATGGCCATGGAGGACGATGGCCATGGGTCAATGGCCATGGGGACGATGGTTGTGGGAGACAATGGCCATGGGGATGGTGGCCATAAGGATGATGGCCATGGGGGACGATGGCCGTGGGGGACGAGGGCCATGGGGACGATGGCCATAGGGATGATGGTCATGGGGACAATGGCCATGGGGGTCAATGGCCATGGGGACAATGGCCATGGGGGTCAATGGCCATAGGGATGATGGCCATGGGGACGATGGCTGTGGGAGACAATGGCCATGGGGATGGTGGCCATGGGTCGATGGCCATAGGGATGATGGCCATGGTGGACGATGGCCATAGGGACGATGGCCATAGGGATGATGGCCATAGGGATGATGGCCATAGGGATGATGGCGATGAGGGACAATGGCTGTGGGAGACAATGGCCATGAGGGACGATGGCTGCGGGAGGTCCCCCCATCTTCCTGCCCATCCCCCGTTGTTCCAGGCTCTGAAGCCCCGGGGCGAGCGCCCATCGCGTCCCCCGCGCCTTCCCCATCTCCCAACGTGCCCCAAACACAACACCGGTGGCCGCCATGGGGGTTGGGGACAGCAGAACCCCCTCCCCATCCGTCGGGGCTCCGGCACGCGCCGGTGGGTCCCAACCAGACCCCGAGCGGGGTCCCATGGTGGCTCCGTGCCCATCCCAGTCCTTTCCAGGCAGCTCCTGGCTCTCCCGGCTCCGCTGCCGGCGCTGTGTCCCGGTGCCGCCGGACGGTGCCGGCGCATCCTCGCCTGTGTCCGGTGCGCGGGGTCTCGGTGCTGCGCGGCCGCGGTGACGGATGGAACCGGAGGAGCCCTCGTCCTCCGTGATGGATGGAAGCACAACAGGGACCGGCGAAGCCTTTCCATGAGCGGCACCGTCCCGGCACCACCACGGCGTTGCCCTTCTCCTCCGGCTCCACGGTGGGACGCGGCGCTGCCGGGGGAACGCGGCGCCCCAGAAGGCACTGAAGGTGGGAGAGGGGGTTCGTTCCCCTCCGGCTGCGCCATCCGTGGATCCGGTGCAGCGCCAGAGCCGCCACCGCCCCACGGCACCGCCCCACGGCACCGCCCCACGGCGGCGGGACGTGGCGCGAGGGGCCCTAAGTGCTTCGGCGCCCGTTGGGGCGCTCGGGGTTCGGCACGGCCGGGATTCGGCACCGCCGGCGCCCCGGGAGCGCGGAGCCGGGGGCCCAAGTGCTACGGCCGGCGGTGCCCCCTAAGTGCTACGCGGGTGCGGCCGTGCCGGGCGGAGCGGCCGTGGGGTGACTCCCGCGGGGAGCCCCGGGGTAAGTGCTGGGGTCCTCCCGGGGGAGCCCACGGTTCCGTCGTGGCGCCGGGGTTGGCGGTTGCGTCGGTGCGGCGCGAGCGGAACCAAACCCGTCCCAGCGCCGGGGCGGGAGGCGGATGTGCCGCGTGCGCGGAATTCCTCCTTGGATGGAGTCTCCGGGCTGCGGCCGCCGAAACTGGGGGAGACCCCAACCCCGTCCTCGCCGCACCGAGCGAGGATCCCCATCCCTCCGGCAGCGCCCGCGCCACATCCGACGCGGCGGCGGTGGCGGCTCTGCGGCGTCTCCGGGCTGAAGGAGCCCCTCCGGAGCCGCAGTGGGTGCCGGGGTGGGTGGTGAGGGGCGCGGGGGGAGCCGAGGGCTTCCGCCGCCGCCCGGGAGGGTGATTAATAAATAAATAAATTAAAGAAGGGAGACGGTTTCCTCCTGGGCCGGAGCTGCCGTCCCCGGCGCGCCCGCGTCCTGCGGTGACGGTGCCATCGGACAACGTCGTCCCCATCCCCGCTGTATTGGGGGACACCCGCGGGGTCCTCTTGCTGGAAAAGGGGGGGATCCCCGCGGCGATCCCTCCGGAGCGGCGTCGTCCCCGTCCGGCTGCGTTATTGCACAAAGCGTGTGGAAGCGCGGGTTGGCGGCGGCGTTTCTCCGTAAAAGGGGGGGAGCGAAGAGGTTCCCTTTACTCTCTCCTAAAGGGATTCCTCCACCGCTTCTTCGTCGGTTGTTTATCAAAGCGAACGAGAAGGCAAAAAACCCCAACGGCGGCGATAAAAACAGCGGAGTTTGGCGGCGGAAGGGGGTGAGCATGGGGGGCTTCTAAGAGCAGCCGCATCGGTCCACCACCATGCCGGGGATTTTGCCGTAGATGATTTGCTGTTTGTCGTTGAAGTAGAGCATGTTGATGGGGGACATCTTGGTGGGCGTGCAGCACGGCCCGGCCGAGCCCCGCGGGTTGGCCTGCTGCACCAGGTGCGTGTGCGGGTACTTCTGCATGAACATGTACTCGCACTGCCCCGAGCAGTAGTTGGCTTTGTACCTCTTGGGAGCGATAATCCAGTCCCAACCGAAGGCTTCGAAGTCAACGGTCAGAGGGTAACGGCAGCAGCGCGACTCGGTGGAGTGTTCGTCGCAGTCCAGCCCGAGGTTGCGTCGCGAGCGCTTGTTGTTCTCCAGCACCCGCAGCTCCATGAAGGGGTGCTGGGGGGAGGGGGGGGGGGGGAAAAGGGGAGGGGGGACATACCCTGAGGATGACCCATCGCTCCATCGTCTCCCCAGCGCCACGTAAGGGCGTTGGCCCATCACCTCGGCAACTCATCACCCCATCACCCCATCATTCCATCCAACCATCACCTCATTGCCCCATAACCGCATTGTCCCATCAACCCATAACCACATTGCCCCATCACCCCAACAACTCATCATCCCGTGGCCCCAGAGCCCCATCACTTCATCTAATCATCACCTCATCGCCCCATAACCACATTGTCCCATCAACCCATAACCTCATTGTCCCATCAACCCATAACCGCATTGTCCCATTACCCCATAACCACATTGTCCCATCACCCCATAACTGCATTGTCCCATCACCCCATCAACTCATCGTCCCGTGGCCCCAGAGCCCCATCATTCCATCTAATCGTCACGTCATCATCCCATCACCCCCTAACACCATTGCCCCATAACCACATTGTCCCATCGCCCCATAACCGCATTGTCCCATCAACCCATAACCGCATTGTCCCATCACCCCAACAACTCATCACCCCATCATTCCATCTAACCGTCACCTCATCATCCCATCACCCCCTAACACCATTGCCCCATAACCGCATTGTCCCATCACCCCATAACCGCATTGTCCCATCAACCCATAACCGCGTTGTCCCATCACCCCATAACTGCATTGTCCCAACACCCCAACAACTCATCGTCCCGTGGCCCCAGAGCCCCATCATTCCATCTAATCGTCACGTCATCATCCCATCACCCCCTAACACCATTGCCCCATAACCGCATTGTCCCATCGCCCCATAACCGCATTGTCCCATCAATCCATAACCACATTGTCCCATCGCCCCATAACCACATTGTCCCATCAACCCATCAACTCACCACCCCATCGCCCCCCATCATTCCATCTAACCGTCACCTCATTACCCCATCACCCCCTAACGCCATCGCCCCATAACCACATAGTCCCATCGCCCCATAACCACATTGTCCCATCGCCCCATAACCACACAGTCCCATCCCCCCATCAACTCATCGTCCCGTTGCCCCAGAACCCCATCATTCCATCTAATCGTCACCTCATCGCCCCATAACCGCATTGTCCCATCACCCCATCAACTCATCACCCCATTGCCCATCGCCCCATGTAACCGTCACCTCATCACCCCCTAACACCATAACCCCATGGCCCCATCTCCCCACGGTCCCACCAGCCCCACTCCCGGAGTCCCACATGGCCCCACAGAGCTGCCCTCAGCCCCACAGGGGTGTCACCAGCCCCATGCGGCTCCAACCGATCCCGTGGAGCTGTGACCACCCCATGGAGGCGTCATCATCGCCATGGAGCTGTCAAGAGCCCTATGGAGCCATCATCTCCAGCCCTATGGAGCCATCACCAGCCCTATGGAGCCATCATCTCCAGCCCTATGGAGCCATCATCTCCAGCCCTATGGATCCATCACCACCAGCCCTATGGATCCATCACCACCAGCCCTATGGATCCATCACCACCAGCCCTATGGAGCCATCACCAGCCCCATGGATCCATCACCACCAGCCCTATGGATCCATCACCACCAGCCCTATGGATCCATCACCACCAGCCCCATGAAGCCATCATCACCGGCCCTATGGATCCATCATCACCAGCCCTATGGAGCCATCACCAGCCCTATAGATCCATCATCACCAGCCCTATGGAGCCATCATCACCAGCCCTATGGAGCCATCATCTCCAGCCCTATGGATCCATCATCACCAGCCCTATGGAGCCATCATCACCAGCCCTATGGAGCCATCACCAGTCCTATGGAGCCATCATCTCCAGCCCTATGGATCCATCACCAGCCCTATGGATCCATCACCAGCCCCATGGATCCATCACCACCAGCCCTATGGATCCATCACCAGCCCTATGGATCCATCATCACCAGCCCTATGGATCCATCATCTCCAGCCCTATGGAGCCATCTCCAGCCCTATGGATCCATCATCTCCAGCCCTATGGATCCATCACCACCAGCCCTATGGATCCATCACCAGCCCTATGGATCCATCATCTCCAGCCCTATGGATCCATCATCACCAGCCCTATGGATCCATCACCAGCCCTATGGATCCATCATCTCCAGCCCTATGGAGCCATCATCTCCAGCCCTATGGAGCCATCATCTCCAGCCCTATGGATCCATCACCAGCCCTATGGAGCCATCACCAGCCCTATGGAGCCATCATCTCCAGCCCTATGGAGCCATCATCTCCAGCCCTATGGATCCATCATCTCCAGCCCTATGGATCCATCATCACCAGCCCTATGGAGCCATCATCTCCAGCCCTATGGAGCCATCACCACCAGCCCTATGGATCCATCACCACCAGCCCTATGGATCCATCACCAGCCCTATGGATCCATCATCACCAGCCCTATGGATCCATCACCAGCCCTATGAAGCCATCACCACCAGCCCTATGGATCCATCATCACCAGCCCTATGGATCCATCACCACCAGCCCTATGGAGCCATCACCAGCCCTATGGAGCTGCCATTGTCCCCGTAGGGCTGTTGCTATCAGGCTGTTCACAGCCCCACAGAGCTCCACCATCCCCACGTCCATCCCAGTTGTCCCCCTGTGTCTTCCCATCCCATTGGGGAGGCCCTGGCCCAGGTTGCCCAGCGCAGTGGGGGCTGCCCCATCCCTGGAGGGGTTCCAGGCCAGGTTGGATGGGGCTTTGGAGCCCCTCATCCAGTGGGAGGTGTCCCTGCCCATGGCAGGGGTGGGACTGGATGGGCTTTGAGGTCCCTTCCAACCCAACCCAACCCAACCCAACCCAACCCAACCCAACCCAACCCATTCTTTGAGTCTCTGATCTCCCGGTGATGGCGCAGAGCCCTGTGTCCACCTGAGCACTGGGGCCACCACAAGACCCTGACCCCACGCGCCCACCCCACGGCGTTGACCACCTACCAGCCCTTCAGCTCCTGGTCCTAAGGAGGTGACGGCCAAGTCGTTGCCGTTGGGGTCAAAGGCGTTGATCTCGATGCCCCAGTTGTTCTGCGGCTGCTTGAACCAGTTCTGGAGGACATGCTTGAAGTCGATGCTCTGCCAGTGCCCGATACGGGAGTTGAGGTCGATCTTCAGCGATCGGATGCGGATGTGGCGACTGCCTTCCTCCGTCACCGGCTTCAGCCGGAGGATCTGCAGGTAGACGGTGGAGGTGTGCTGCACCGGCCGCAGGTAGACCCACAGCTGCGCCTTCACCACTTTGGTGAACATGATCTTGGGGCTGAAGTTGAAGAAGCAGCAGTGGGGGTTGCCCTCGATCTGCACCACGGGGTCCGCTGCGGGAGGAAGGAGGCGTCAGCGGTGGCCCCGGGACCCCCAACCTCCGTGGGACACGGGGATCGGGATGAGCTCCTCCTCGGTGGGTCGGAGGTGAAGGTCAGGGGTTGCCCACAGGGAGGTCTCCGCTGACCCCGTGGCACCACGGGAATCGTGGTCCCCGCTCAGCGCCCACAACCAGAGTGTCCAGAGCAGCGGTGGCTGCTCCATCCCTGGAGGGGTTCCAGGCCGGGTTGGATGGGGCTTTGGAGCTCCCTGATCCAGCGGGAGGTGTCCCATGGGACTGGATGGACCTTGAGGTCCTTCCAACCCAAACGACTCTCTGATTCTATGATTAACCGGGAGGTTTGGCCCCTTTGGCTCCGGGGCAGCCGCTTCCCCACATCTCCCACGTTGGAGCCGGGACATGATGGGTCCTGCAGCCCCAGGGATGCGGCAAAGCCCTCGGGAGCTTCCACGGCACCGAGACGGTCCCACCAGGCTCCCCGCTAGCGTCCACCGGGTCTGTGTCTCTGAGGGCATCAATCTCCCATCCATCCCATCTTGGGCCATCCCATCATCTCCCAACATCCCATCATCTCCCAACATCCCATCATCTCCTACCATCCCATCATCTCCCAACATCCCATCATCTCCTACCAGCCCATCATCTCCCAATGTCCCATCTCCTACAGTCCCATCATCTCCCATCGCCCCATGTTTCCTTGGGGTTTGGGGAGGAGTCTCTGGGGTTTGGGGGGGTCCCTGGGGTTTGGGGGGGGGGGGGTTCCCTGAGATATGGGGGGTCCCTGGGGTTTGGGGGGGGATGCCTGAGGTTTGGGGGGGGGGTCCCTGGGGTTTGGGAGGGGTTCCCTGAGGTTTGGGGGGGGATGTCTGAGATTTGGGGGGGGGGGGGTCCCTGGGGTTTGGGGGAGATCCCTGAGATTTTGGGGGGTCCCTGGCATTTGGGGGGGTTCCTGAGGTTGGGGGTGGGGGATTCTCTGGGGTTTCGGGGTGTCCCTGTTGTTTTGAGGAGGGGTTCCCTGGGGTTCAGCTGTGGTGATACAGGATGCTCCTCCGGTCGCCATGGCAACCGGGGATAAAGGTTACCAGGACACAGCTGAGGATGTGCTGCGGGGGACACACACACACACACCCCCCATCCCCCTTTTTGTGTGTGTGTGTCCCCCAATAGGTTTGGGGGTCCCACCTCTGCCCCATTAACCCCTCACCTGCCACGCCGGCACCCCGAAGCGCCCCAAACCCCCAGCGTCCCCATCCCACTCGCTGACCTTGAGCCCCCCCCTTAACCCCCCCCCCTTAACCCCCCCCCACAGCCCCTCATTAAGGCCCCTATGGGTCGTGGGGGTCACGGGTAACCCCTAAATGGGTTTAGGACCCCATTAACCTTCCCGGGTTCCTTCTGCAGTTAAAGAGGGGGGGTCCGGGGGGGGCACCGAGGGGAACCCGAGAGCTTTATGGCTCTGTTGCCTATAAAGCCCTTTCCCTCCTTCTGTTCAGGAACCATAAAACCCCCTCACAATGGCCCCGGGGGGGGCGGAAAAAAATCATAAGGACCATACGGAGCAGTCGGACCCCGCGGCGCCTCCGGCTGAGACCCCCCCTCAAAGCGGGGGCCCCGCTGGGATGGATTTTGGGCCCCCCCCCCCCCCCAATCTGCTGTGGATGATGGGGGGGGGTCAGGGAGGAAACCCCCTCGCGGTGGCGATTTTATGGGTAATAAAATTTCAAAGCTGAAAAGTCCGTTAACGCCCACGGAGGAAATTTGTTTGGGGGGGGGGGGGGGGGGGGGGGGCAGTTTCTCACACCTTTCCCCCCCCCCCCCCCTTCCGCTCACCCTTCACACCCCGCACCGGGGTCCCACGGCCTCGGCTTCCCCCCCCACATCACACACACACACACACCCCCCTCGCTGCAGGTGGAGCTGGGGAAACTGAGGCACAGAGAGGGGAAAACTGAGGCACAGAGGGGGGAAACTGAGGCACAGAGAGGGGAAACTGAGGCACAGAGAGGGGAAAACTGAGGCACAGAGAGGGGAAACTGAGGCACGGGGCTGTGTGCGGCACTGGATGGACAGTTAGACAGCGCTGTCCCCCTACCATCGCCCTGCTGTCACCCTGGGAACTCCAAGGTCACCGCGCCACCGGCCCAGTGCCATCTCCCAGTGCCCAGTGCTCTTTCCCAGTCCCCATTGCCAGCTCCCAGTCCCTCACGCTGAGTCCCAGTGCCCAGTGCCATCTCCCAGTGCCATCTCCCAGTCCTCAGTACTGGTTCCCAGTGCTCAGTGCCATCTCCCAGTGCCCAGTGCTCTATCCCAGTCCCCAGTACCGGGTCCCAGTGCCCAGTGCTCTGTCCCAGTACCCACTGCCAGGTCCCAGTCCCATCACTCACTGGTGCCAGTGCTCTTTCCCAGTGCCATCTCCCAGTCCCTCACGCTGAGTCCCAGTGCCCAGTGCTGGGTCCCAGTGCCATCTCCCAGTTCCCAGTACTGGTTCCCAGTGCCCATTGCCATCTCCCAGTCCCTCACGCTGAGTCCCAGTACCGGATCCCAGTGCCCATCACCGGTGCCGGGGCTCGGGCCGTTGCCGGTGATGGATCCCGGTACCCACCGCCAGGTCCCAGTCCCGTCACTCACTGGTACCAGTGCCGCCTCCCAGTATTGAATGCTGGGTCCCAGTAGACATTCCCAGTCCCCAGTGCGGGGTCCCAGCACCCACTACCAGGTCCCAGTTCCCAGTGTCAGTTCCCAGTTCCCAGTGGCCATTCCCAGTTCCCAGTGGCCATTCCCAGTTCCCAGTGTCAGTTCCCGGTTCCCAGCAGTCGTTCCCAGTCCCGTCTCCCGGTTCCCGGTGCCCAGTACCGGCTGTCCCTGTGTTCCCAGTGCATCCCCCGGGACTCAAACTGGGAGAGGGGGGGGAGGAAAGTGGGGGCTGCGGATCCGGGAGCACCGGGAGGAGCCGGGGGGAACCGGGAGGGACCGGGAGGGTTGGAGAGGGACCGGAGGGAACTGGGAAGGACCGAGAGGGACCGGAGAGAACCGGAGGAGATGGAGAGAGAGAACCGGGAGGGACCGGGAAGGATGGGGAGAGACCGGAGGGGACCGAGAGGGACCGGAGAGAACGGAGAGGGACCGGGAAGGATGGAGAGAGAACGGAAGGAACCGGGAGGGGTGGAGAGGGACCGGAAGGAACCGGGAGGGACCGGGAAGGATGGAGAGAGACCAGAGGGACCCGGGAGGGACCGGGAAGGATGGAGAGGGACCGGAAGGAACCGGGAGGGACCGGGAGCGATCCAGGAGGGACCGGGAAGGATGGAGAGAGACCGGAGAGAACCGGGAGGGACCGGGAGGGATGGAGAGGGACCGGAGGGGACCGAGAGGGACCGGAGAGAACGGAGAGGGACCGGAAGGGCTGGAGAGAGACCGGAGGGAACCGGGAAGGAACCAGGAGGGATGGAGAGGGACCGGAGAGAACCGGGAGGGACCGAGAGGGACCCGTGGGCAGCGCGGGAGCCCCAGGAGGAGCCCAAGAGCCCCCGGGGAGGGGGGAAGGACCCCTCTGTGTGTGTGTGTTTGGGGGGGGGGGGGGGGGGTGCACCTTCCCCGTTGCCTCCCGGTTTTTTCTGTTGGGGAAGGGGGGGAATGTAGAAAGGGCAAAGGGGGAGCGGCGCCTGGAAGTTTGGGAGCGGAACAAAGGCGGCACTGACTTTCCTGAGCCATGCTGATGACGGTCTCGGTGGTGGCGTGGTACTCGTCCTCCTCCAGGTACTCATCGGGCTGCAGGGAGTCCCCCTGGAAGTCGTGGAGGTCGAGGAGCTGCTGGAGCGGAGGGGCTTTGGGCAGGAGCTGCTTCACCACCTCGCGGGTGATGTTGGGCGCTTCCTTCAGGCGCAGTTTGCTGAGGATCTGCGATTTGATGCTCTCCAGGCGCAGCTCCTTACTGTGCCGCCGCCAGAGGCACACGGGGCAGGCGGCCTCGGGGGGGGGGGGCTGCGCTTCGGACCCCCCCCCGGTTACCCCCACGGCCACCGCCACCACCGCCACCGCCACCCACCACCACCAACCCAGCGGCGGCATAGCGGCTCTGCGGAGAGGGAGGATGTGGGGGAGAGGGGGGGGGGGGAAAGGGGGGGTGGGGGGGTGGGGGGGGAAGAGAAGGAGATGGGGGGGAAAAAAAAAGCAAAAAAAAAAAAAAGGAAAAAAAAAAAGAAAAAAGAAAAGCGAAAAAAAAAGCGAAAAGAAAAGCAAAAAGAAAAGGAAAAAAAGAAAAATAAAAGAGAAATAAAAAGCAGAAAAAAAGCAAAAAAAAAAAGCGAAAAAAAAGCGAAAAAAAAGGGAAAAGAAAAGGAAAAAAAGAAAAAGAAAAGAGAAATAAAAAGCAAAAAAAAAGCAAAAAAAAGCAAAAAAAAAGGTAAAAGAAAAGCAAAAAAAAGCAAAAAAAAGCAAAAAAAATGTACACACGCACAAAATATAAATGAAAAAAAAATTAGCTAAAAGAGAAACAAAAAAAAACAAAATAAGAAAAAGAAAAAAAACCAAAACAAACAAACAAACAAAAAAAAAACAGAAAAAACCAAAAAGAAACCAAAAAAAAACCCCAAAAAAACAGGAAAAAAAAACCAAAAAAAAAATCAAAAAAACCCCAAAAAAGAACAGAAAAAAAACCCAAAAAAAACCCCAAAAAAACGAAAAAAAAAAAACCAAAAAACCCCCCCAAAAAAAAAAAAACCCAAAAAAAACCCCCAAACAAAACCAAGAGCGCAGCCGAGTCCTCACCAAACCCACGAGAAAATACCTTTTTTTTTCCCCCACCCCCCCCCCCCAAAATAAAAACCCCCCCAAACCGCACCGACCCCCCCCAAAGCAAAGGCAGCCGCGACCCCGGAGGACCCTGAGGAGGACCCCCGTGCCCCGCCGGGCCGCCCCCCCCCACCGCGGCCGCTTCGCCACCGCAACGCGAAAGGGGGCGCGGAACGGGGGGAGGCGGTCACGGGGGGCGGGTCCGGGGGGGGGGGGTGGGTGATGGTGGAGTTTGGGATTGGGGGGGGTGAGGGGGTGGGGGGGGTGGGGAGGGGGGGGTGGAGGGGAGGAGGAGAGGAGGAGGAGGAGAGGAGGAGGAGAGGGGGGGGTTTGGGGGTTTGGGGGTTTGGGGGTGTGAAGGGGGGGGAAGGAAAAAAAAAATAATAATAATAATAAAAAAAAAGCGTCGTTGTCGGCGGCCCCAAAGCTTTTATACCCCGGGAGGAGAGTGTCGTCAGCGGCCGTGATTGGCTGCGGGCGCACAAAAGAGGATCGGGGCAGGAGAGCCACGGAGCACCGAGCGGCCCCGAGAAAACCCCCCGGACCGCGCAGGGACACCCGAGTGCCCCCAGGACACCCCCCGAGTACCCCCAGGACACCCCCCCCCGAGTGCCCCCAGGACACCCCCTGAGTCCCCCCAGGACACCCCCTGAGTGCCCCCAGGACACCCCCCCCCGAGTGCCCCCAGGACACCCCCCGAGTGCCCCCAGGACACTCCTCCCCGAGTACCCCCAGGGCACCCCGAGTGCCCCCAGGACACCCCCTGAGTGCCCCCCAGGACACCCCCACCAGAGTCCCCCCAGGACACCCCCCCCGAGTACCCCCAGGACACCCCCTGAGTGCCCCCAGGACACCCCCATCAGAGTACCCCCAGGACACCCCCCGAGTGCCCCCAGGACACCCCCTGAGTGCCCCCAGGACACCCCCCCTGAGTGCCCCCAGGACACCCCCCGAGTGCCCCCCAGGACACCCCCTGAGTGCCCCCAGGACACCCCCCCCGAGTACCCCCAGGACACCCCCATCAGAGTGCCCCCAGGACACCCCCCGAGTACCCCCAGGACACCCCCCGAGTGCCCCCAGGACACCCCCTGAGTACCCCCAGGACACCCCCCCTGAGTGCCCCCAGGACACCCCCCCCCCGAGTCACCCCAGGACACCCCCCCCGAGTCACCCCAGGACCCCCCGAGTGCCCCCAGGACACCCCCCCCGAGTCACCCCAGGACCCCCCGAGTGCCCCCAGGACACCCCCCCCCCGAGTACCCCCAGGACACCCCCTGAGTTGCCCCAGGACACCCCCCCCCGAGTACCCCCAGGACACCCCCTGAGTGCCCCCAGGACACCCCCCCCGAGTACCCCCAGGACACCCCCCGAGTCACCCCAGGACACCCCCCCCCGAGTACCCCCAGGACACCCCCTGAGTTGCCCCAGGACACCCCCCCCCCGAGTACCCCCAGGACACCCCCTGAGTTGCCCCAGGACACCCCCCCCAGAGTGCCCCCAGGACACCCCCATCAGAGTACCCCCAGGACACCCCCCCCCGAGTACCCCCAGGACATCCCCCCGAGTCCCCCCAGGACACCCCCCCCGAGTACCCCCAGGACACCCCCCGAGTGACCCCAGGACACCCCCAGAGTGCCCCCAGGACACTCCTCCCCGAGTCCCCCCAGGACCCCCCGAGTCCCCCCCAGGACCTCCCCGAGTGCCCCCACGCTCCCCCCGAGTGCCCCCAGGGCACCCCGAGTCCCCCCCAGGACACCCCCCTCAGAGTCCCCCCAGGACACCCCCCGAGTACCCCCAGGACACCGCCCCCCGAGTGCCCCCACGCTCCCCCCGAGTGCCCCCAGGACACCCCCCCGAGTCCCCCCAGGACACCCCCTGAGTTGCCCCAGGACACCCCCCCCCCCCAGAGTCCCCCCAGGACACCCCCCCCCAGAGTCTCCCCAGGACACCCCCCACCAGAGTCCCCCCAGGACACCCCCCGAGTCTCCCCAGGACCCCCCCGAGTCCCCTACGCTCCCCTCAGAGTCCCCCCAAGACCCCCTGAGTCCCCCCAAGACCCCCCCAAGACCCCCGCCGAGCCCCCCAAGACACCCCCAGTCTCCCAGGACCCCCCCGAGTCCCGGCAAGCGCGGCGGGGGGTGCTCGAAGCGCCCCATTCGAAAGGAGTTTTGGGGGGGGGGGGAAGAAACGAATAACACCCCCACACACAACCCCCCACACCCCCGGGATGCGCTCACGGAGGGCTCCGGGGGCTTCACGGTACCCCCTCTGCCGCCCCCCCCGCAGCCCCGGTCCGCATCCCGGGGTCGTGTCCTTAACGGACCCCCCCTTTATCCCGGGTTGTGTCCTTAACGGACCCCCCCTTTATCCCGGGCTTTAACCGGACCCCCCCTCCCCATCCCGATCCCTTCTCCTTCTCGGGTCATGTCCTTAACCGACCCCCCCCCGGTTCACCCCCGGTTCCCTCCCGGTCCCCCATCCCCTCCGGGTCGTGTTCTCATTCCCGGGGCGATTGGGGTCGGGGGGGGTCCCGTTCCCCCCATTATTATAGGGGATCCCGTTATTCCCGGGACTATTGGGGTCGGGGGGGGGGTCCCGTTCCCCCCAATATTATAGGGGATCCCGTTATTCCCGGGGCGATTGGGGTCGGGGGGGGGGTCCCGTTCCCCCCAATATTATAGGGGTTCCCGTTATTCCCGGGGCGATTGGGGTCGGGGGGGGGTCCCGTTCCCCCCGTTATTATAGGGGATCCCGTTATTCCCGGGGCGGTTGGAGTCGGGGGGTGTCCCGTTCCCCCCAATACCAAAGGGGGGGGGGTCCCGTTATTCCCGGGGCGATTGGGGTCGGGGGGGGTCCCGTTCCCCCCGTTATTATAGGGGATCCCGTTATTCCCGGGGCGATTGGGGTTCAGGAGGGGGTCCCTTTCCCCCCCCCGGTCCCACCAGGATCCGCCGCTCCGGAGCGATCGCGTTCACACCGGCGCCGGTAAAACCGGAGCGAAGGGCAACGCCGGGACGAGGGCGACACCGCGCGGCTCCGGGAGGCACCGGGGCGGGGAGGGGGGGGGGTACCGGGAGAGGGGGTCAACCGGGAGGCGGGGAGGAGATTCCGTGTGGTCCCGGTGTCGCGGGGCGGGGGGGGGAAGGGGGGGGGGGAAGCCCCGGTACCGGGGTGTGTGCCCCCCCCCCCCCCCGGGATCCCCGTCTGCGGCACCGAAGGGGTTAAGCGGCGGTGACGCGTTCGGACCGGCTCCGCCCCCCCCGCAAGAGCTGTCAGCGGCTCCGGTAACGGCACCGGGGGGGAGGGGGACCGGGAATGGGGGGGGGAAAGGATGGGAGGGGGGGAAACTGAGTGTGTGTGTGTGGGGGGAGACACCGGGATTGGGGGGACCCGGGGGGCACCGAGGACACCCCCCCACCCCCCCCGCTGCTTCCGGCTCCCCCCCCCCCCCGTGCTCCCCCGGGGCCCCCCCGGATCCCCGTGTGTCCCCGTGTCCCCCCATGTCCCCCTACGTCCCCCATAGCTCCCCATGTCCCCCCATGTCCCCCCATGTCCAATTGTCCCCATGTCCCCGTGTCCCCCCATCCCCCCCATCCCATGTCCCCCCATGTCCCCCCACGTCCCCATGTCCCCATATCCCCCCATATCCCCCCATATCTCCCCATGTCCCCCATGTCCCCCCACGTCCCCATGTCCCCCCATATCTCCCCCTATCTCCCCATGACCCCATGTCCCCCCATGTCCCCGTGTCCCCCCATCCCTCCCATCCCATGTCCCCCCACGTCCCCCCATGTCTCCCCATATCCCCCTATGTCCCCATGTCCCCTCATGTCCCCCCATATGTCCCCATGTCTCCCCATGACCCCCATGTCCCCCCATATGTCCCCATGTCCCCCCATATGTCCCCATGTCTCCCCATGACCCCCATGTCCCCCCATATGTCCCCATGTCCCCCCATGTCCCCCCATATCTCCCCCTATCTCCCCATGTCCCCGTGTCCCCCCATCCCCCCCATCCCATGTTCCCCCACGTCCCCCCATGTCTCCCCATATCCCCCTATGTCCCCATGTCCCCCCATGACCCCCACATCCACCCATGTCCCCCCATTACCCCCCTATCTCCCCATGTCCCCCCATGTCCCCGTGTCCCCCCATCCCTCCCATCCTATGTCCCCCCACGTCCCCCCATGTCTCCCCATATCCCCCTATGTCCCCATGTCCCCCCATGTCCCCCCATATGTCCCCATGTCCCCCCATATGTCCCCATGTCTCCCCATGACCCCCATGTCCCCCCATATCTCCCCATGTCCCCCTATGTCTCCCTATATCCCCCATGTCCCCCCACATCCCCATGTCCCCGTGTCCCCCCATATCTCCCCCTATCTCCCCATGTCCCCCCATGTGTCCCCATGTCCCCGTGTCCCCCCATATCTCCCCCTATCTCCCCATGTCCCCCATGTCCCCCCGTGTCCCCGTGTCCCCCCACCCCCCCGTCCCGCTGTCCACGTCCCCACAGCCACGTCCCCACTCTGGGCTGTGGCCTCCGGCAGCGCTTGGGGACATTTTTAGCCCATGTCCCCACCCTGGAGCCTCATCCAAGGGCTGTGGGGAGGTGCCGGGGGGGCCCCCCAAGTCTGCTGGGGGACCCTCAGGCTCCAGAGGGGGAGGTGGGTACTCCCCAAGTGCCATAGGGAGATGTTGGGTGCCCCCCAAGTGCTGTGAGGAGATGGTGGGTGCCCCCCAAGTGCCATGGGGAGATGTTGGGTGCCCCCCAAGTGCCATGGGGAGATGTTGGTTGCCCCCCAAGTGCTGTGAGGAGATGGTGGGTGCCCCCCAAGTGCCATGGGGAGATGGTGGGTGTCCCCCAAGTGCCATGGGGAGATGGTGGGTGCCCCCCAAGTGCTGTGAGGAGATGGTTGGTGCCCCCCAAGTGCCATGGTGAGATGTTGGGTGCCCCCCAGGTGCCGTGGGGTGCTGCACCCCCCGGTGACGGTGCCCCCCAGCCCCGCTATGGGGGTGCTGCAGGCGCTGGTCGGGGTGTCGGAGAAGGCGTCGCGGGTGGCGCGGCTGTGCCGGGGAGAGGAGCCCCTCTGCCAACTCCTGGTGGCCGAGAAGACGGGGCCCGAGAGGAACTCGCGCTTCCAGAGGGACTTCAAGACCCTCGCGGATGTCCTCATCCAGGAGGTCATCAAACATGACCTGGGCCAGCAGGTGGGGGGCACCCCCACACCTCCCACCCCCAGGAGCCCCAGTTCCCACACACCTCACCTCCCAGTATCCCCAGTTCCCTCCATCCCTCATCTCCCAGTATCCCCAGTTCCCTCATCTCCCAGTATCCCCAGTTCCCCCCACCCCTCACCTCCCAGTATCCCCAGTTCCCTCATCTCCCAGTATCCCCAGTCCCCCCACCCTGATCTCCCAGTATCCCCAGTTCCCTCATCTCCCAGTATCCCCAGTCCCCCCACCCTGATCTCCCAGTATCCCCAGTTCCCTCATCTCCCAGTATCCCCAGTCCCCCCACCCTGATCTCCCAGTATCCCCAGTTCCCTCATCTCCCAGTATCCCCAGTCCCCCCACCCTGATCTCCCAGTATCCCCAGTTCCCTCATCTCCCAGTATCCCCAGTTCCCCCATCTCCCAGTATCCCCAGTCCCCCCACCCTGATCTCCCAGTATCCCCAGTTCCCTCATCTCCCAGTATCCCCAGTCCCCCCACCCTGATCTCCCAGTATCCCCAGTTCCCTCATCTCCCAGTATCCCCAGTTCCCCCACCCTGATCTCCCAGTATCCCCAGTTCCCTCATCTCCCAGTATCCCCAGTCCCCCCACCCCTGATCTCCCAGTATCCCCAGTTCCCTGATCTCCCAGTATCCCCAGTCCCCCCACCCTGATCTCCCAGTATCCCCAGTTCCCCCACCCTCATCTCCCAGTATCCCCAGTTCCCTCACCTCCCAGTATCCCCAGTTCCCCCACCCTGATCTCCCAGTATCCCCAGTTCCCCACCCTCATCTCCCAGTATCCCCAGTTCCCCCACCCTGATCTCCCAGTATCCCCAGTTCCCCCACCCTGATCTCCCAGTATCCCCAGTCCCCCCACCCTGATCTCCCAGTATCCCCAGTTCCCCCACCCTGATCTCCCAGTATCCCCAGTTCCCCCACCCTGATCTCCCAGTATCCCCAGTTCCCCCACCCCTGATCTCCCAGTATCCCCAGTTCCCTGAGCTCCAGGGCCACATCCACGGTGAGGAATCCAACGAATTCACGACCGCTCAGGGTGAGTTTTTTGGGGGTGCGGAGTCGGGGGTTCCCAAACTGGGGATACTGGGAGATGAGGGGTGGGGGGAACTGGGGATACTGGGAGATGAGGGAACGGGGGATACTGGGAGATCTGGGTTTGGGGGAACTGGGGATACTGGGAGATGAGGGAACTGGGGATACTGGGAGATGGGGGAACTGGGGATACTGGGAGGTGAGGGGTGGAGGAACTGGGGATACTGGGAGCTCAGGGAACTGGGGATACTGGGAGATGAGGGGTGAGGGAAGTGGGGATACTGGGAGATGGGGGAACTGGGGATACTGGGAGATGAGGGGTGGGGGAACTGGGAGATGAGGGGTGGGGGGACTGGGGATACTGGGAGGTGAGGGAACTGGGGATACTGGGAGATGGGGGGAACTGGGGATACTGGGAGGTGAGGGAACTGGGGATACTGGGAGATGAGGGGTGGGGGGAACTGGGGATACTGGGAGATGGGGAACTGGGGATACTGGGAGATGAGAGGTGGGGGGAACTGGGGATACTGGGAGATGGGGAACTGGGGATACTGGGAGATGAGGGGTGGGGGAACTGGGAGATGAGGGGTGGGGGGAACTGGGGATACTGGGAGGTGAGGGAACTGGGGATACTGGGAGATGAGGGGTGGGGGAACTGGGGATACTGGGAGGTGAGGGGTGGGGGAACTGGGGATACTGGGAGATGAGGGGTGGGGGGACTGGGGATACTGGGAGATGAGGGAACTGGGGATACTGGGAGATGAGGGGTGGGGGAACTGGGAGATGAGGGGTGGGGGAACTGGGGATACTGGGAGATGAGGGAACTGGGGATACTGGGAGATGGGGCTTTGGGGGAACTGGGACACGCTGAGGAATCCAACGAACTCACGACCGCTCCGGTTGAGTTTTTTTTTTGGGGTGCGGCGTTGGGGGTTCCCCCCTTCTGGTGGGTGTCTGACGTTGGGGTTCCGCAGGGGCCACGGTGCGGGTGCAGGTGGGCTCTTCGCCGGGGGACACGGCCGCCACGCTGCGCCGCGTGCTGGAGCCCCACCACGAAGCCGCCGAACTGCTGGCGGCGGCCGCGCACCGCGCCGTCACCTTGCACGACGCCACCTTGGCCACCGTGGAGCTCAACATCCCCACCCAGGACATCGCCATCTGGATAGACCCCATCGGTGGGTGAGGGTCAACTTGAGGGGCGGGGGGACCCCCCCCTCCTTCCTCCCCTTCTCCCCAACTTTCATTCCGGCATCCGTGGCGGTTGAACCGCGGCGTTTCGATGGCGCCGTAGATTCCACCAATGAGTACATCGCGGGGCGCGAGGACGTGGCGCCCGTCGAGGGGGTCGCTCCGGAGGGGCTCTGCTCGGCGCTGGTGCTCATCGGGGCGTACGACCGCCGCACCGGTTGCCCCGTGATCGGCGTCATCAACGAACCCTTCTTCCGCCGTCACCCCGAAACCGGCAGGTAACCCCAAAAGCTGGAGAGAGGAGGGGTTTGGCACAGGGGGGGCAAGTTATGGGGTGACAGGAAACTTGGGGTGCAGTAAGTTGGTTGATGGGGGTCCCAGGGTGCAGGTTATGGGGTGACGGGGAAACTTGGGGTGCAGTAAATTGGGTGATGGGGGTCCCAGGGTGCAGGATATGGGGTGACAGGGATTCCAGGGGACAGGTTATGGGGTGACAGGGACCTTGTGGGGCAGGATATGGGGTGACAGGGGTCCCACGGTGCAGGATATGGGGTGATGGGAGTCCCAGGGTGCAGGATATGGGGTGACAGGGAACTTGGGGTGCAGTAAATTGGGTGATGGGGGTCCCAGGGTGCAGGATATGGGGTGACAGGGAACTTGGGGTGCAGTAAATTGGGTGATGGGGGTCCCAGGGTGGAGAATATGGGGTGACCGGGAAACTTGGGGTGCAGTAAATTGGGTGATGGGGGTCCCAGGGTGGAGGATATGGGGTGACCGGGAAACTTGGGGTGCAGTAAATTGGGTGATGGGGGTCCCAGGGTGCAGAATATGGGATGACAGGGAACTTGGGGTGCAGTAAATTGGGTGATGGGGGTCCCAGGGTGGAGAATATGGGGTGACCGGGAAACTTGGGGTGCAGTAAATTGGGTGATGGGGGTCCCAGGGTGGAGGATATGGGGTGACCGGGAAACTTGGGGTGCAGTAAATTGGGTGATGGGGGTCCCAGGGTGCAGAATATGGGATGACAGGGAACTTGGGGTGCAGTAAATTGGGTGATGGGGGTCCCAGGGTGCAGGATATGGGGTGACAGGGGTCCCACAGTGCAGGATAAGGGGTGATGGGAGTCCCAGGGTGCAGGATATGGGGTGACAGGGAACTTGGGGTGCAGTAAATTGGGTGATGGGGGTCCCAGGGTGGAGGTTATGGGGTGACCGGGAAACTTGGGGTGCAGTAAATTGGGTGATGGGGGTCCCAGGGTGCAGAATATGGGGTGACGGGGAAACTTGGGGTGCAGTAAATTGGGTGATGGGGGTCCCAGGGTGGAGGTTATGGGGTGACAGGAAACTTGGGGTGCAGTAAATTGGGTGATGGGGGTCCCAGGGTGCAGGTTATGGGGTGACGGGGACCTTGTGGGGCAAGATATGGGGTGACAGGGATTCTAGGGTGCAGGATATGGGGTGATGGGGGTCCCACGGTGCAGGATATGGTGTGACCGGGAACTTGGGGTGCAGTAAATTGGGTGATGGGGGTCCCAGGGTGCAGGTTATGGGGTGACGGGGACCTTGTGGGGCAAGATATGGGGTGACAGGGATTCTAGGGTGCAGGATATGGGGTGACGGGGGTCCCAGGGGGTACAGTGGGCAGGATGTTGGGGTGACAGGGCTCCAGGTCCCCCCCAAACCCCGGGGGGTGCCGTTGCCCACGCCGGGGCTCTCCGTCCCCGCAGGTGGCAGGGGAGGTACCACTGGGGCGTCGCCTACGGCGAGACGCGTCTCTGCTCGCTGAACCCCCAATCATCGCCGCGCCCCACACCCCGCGTGGTGCTGAGCCGGGCGGAGGGGGCGGCGGTACAGGGGGCTCTGCGCCCCCTTTGCGGGGAGCACCTCCTCTTCGCCGCCGGCGCGGGGTACAAGATGCTCTGCGTCATCCTGGGTTTGGTGGACGTCTACGTCCTCTCCGTGGGTACCACCTTCGCCTGGGACGCCTGCGCCCCACACGCCATCCTGCGCGCCATGGGGGGCGGCGCCGTGGCCCTGGCGGGGGCTCTGCGGGCACGGCGGGAGGGGGACAAGGGGGTCCCCCCACAATTGGTGTACAACCGCCCGGATGATGGGGCGGTGGGCGCCGAGCGTTGGGTCAACCGCGGCGGCCTCGTGGCTTACGCGCATCCGCAGCATCTCGAGGACGTGTTGGAGGCGCTCGCCACCGCGCCGGGGGTCTGAGCCCCACGGAATGGGGGGGCAGGGACCAAGGGAATGGGGTGGGGGGCAGAGGGGGTCTGGGGTGCAGGGTGTGGGGTGAGGGGGACCAAGAGCATGGGATGGGGGGCAGGTGGGATGTGGGGTGCAGAGTGTGGGGTGATAGGGACCAAGAGCATGGGATGGGGGGCAGAGGGGATATGGGGTGCAGAGTGTGGGGTGATAGGGACCAAGAGCATGGGATGGGGGGCAGAGGGGGTCTGGGGTGCAGAGTGTGGGGTGATAGGGACCAAGAGCATGGGATGGGGGGCAGGTGGGATGTGGGGTGCAGGGTGAGTGGGATCTGGGGTGCAGAGTATGGGGTGAGGGGGACCAAGAGCATGGGATGTGGGGCAGGTGGGATGTGGGGTGCAGGGTGAGGGGTGAGGGGGACCAAGAGCATGGGATGGAGGGCAGGTGGGATGTGGGGTGCAGGGTGAGGGGGATCTGGGGTGCAGAGTATGGGGTGATAGGGACCAAGAGCATGGGATGTGGGGCAGGTGGGATGTGGGGTGCAGGGTGAGGGGGACCAAGAGCATGGGATGGGGGGCAGGTGGGATGTGGGGTGCAGGGTGGGGGGATCTGGGGTGCAGAGTGTGGGGTGAGGGGGACCATGGATATGGGATGTGGGGCAGGTGGGATCTGGGGAGCCCCTGGGGTGGGGGGTCCGGGGTGCGACCCCTCCGGCCCCCATTAAAGCGACCCTCGCACCCACCCGTCTGTGCTCATGGGGGCGTGGTCTGGGGAGGGGCGTGGCTGGAGCGAGAGGGGGCGTGGCCTGGTCGGATGGTGCCCACCCCGGATTATAGAGCGAGCGTGTTCAATAAGGGGCGTGGTCTAAAGCCGGAGGGGCGTGGTCTTGTCGAAAGGGGGCGTGGTCTGAGCTATGCGATGACGGTGGAGGGGCGGGGTCAGAGGGAGGGGGCGTGACCTGAGAGGGCCGGGGCGGTGCCTGATCCGAATAACGGGGCGTGGCACGAACAAGGGGGGCGTGGCCTGAGCAAGAAGGGCGTGGTCTGAGCGGGCGGTGCCGGTCCCGGGCGGGGCTCGGGGGGGGGGGGGGCGGTGCCGGTCCCGGGCGGGGCCGCTGCCGCCTGTTGCCTCGCCCCCCCCTCCCGGCCCCCCCCCGCCCCCATCACATGACCGCGGGACGGGCGGCGGAGCAGCGGCACCGGTGAGAGTCCCGGGCGGGGACCGGGGACACCGGGACCGGGACTCGGGCAGGAGGGGGCGACACCGGGAGCGGGACTCCGGCGGGGGGTGGGGGGGGTGACAACGGGAGTTGGACCGGGACCGGGATCAGGACTCGGGCAGTGGGGGCGGACAGGGACCGGGACTCGGGGGGGGCGACACCGGGACCGGGACCGGGACACCGGGGAGGGAAGAGACCGGGCCCGGGGCTGTAGAACTCAGGCCTGGGGGTTGGGGAGGGTGGACAGGACCGGGAAGGGACCGGGACCGGCACGAGGCGGGACGGGGATTCGGGCAGGGGGGGGGAGACGCGGGGGCACCGGGACCGGGAGGGGGGAAACGGCGCCGGTACCGGGGCTGAGGCGGGGCCGGTGCCGCAGGACGGACGATGGCGGTGGAGGGAGGAATGAAATGCGTGAAGTTCCTGGTGTTCGTCTTCAACTTCATCTTCTGGGTGAGGGGGGGACCGGGGGGGACACCGGGAGGGATACCGGGGGGGACACCGGGGGACACCGGGGGACACACCGGGGGGGACACCGGGAGAGACACCGGGGGAACACCGGGGGGAACACCGGGGGGGATACCGGGAGGGACCGGGGGGGACTGGGGGACACCGGGGGACCCCGGGGGGGACCCCGGGAGGGACCGGGGGGGACACGGGGGGGGACACCGGGGGGGACACCGGGAGAGACCCCGGGAGGGACCGGGGGGGACACCGGGAGGGATACCGGGAGGGACCCCGGGAGAGACCGGGGGGGATACCGGGAGGGACCGGGGGGGACTGGGGGACACCGGGGGACACCCCGGGAGGGACCGGGAGGGACCGGGGGAGGGCGGGAGACAGCGAGAGGGACACCGCGGGGGACACCGGGAGGGACCGGAGGGGACACCGGGGGGGACACCGGGAGGGACCGGGGGAGGGCGGGAGACACCGGGGGGGGACACCAGGAGGGACACGGGGGGACACCGGGAAGAACACCGGGAGAGGGACCGGGAGAGACACCGGGAGGGACACCGGGGGCCGCCATCAGTAGGTTCCAGGGTTAACAGCAGGGCAGGATGAGGCTGGGGGCCCCCCCCGGGGTGGGGTGGGGGTGTCTGTGTGTGTGTGTGTGTGTGTGTGTGTCCCCGAGCCCCCCCTGACCCCCCCCGAACCCCCCGACCCCCCCCCATCCCCGCATGGAGCGGCTTTGGGGAAGTTGGGGTGAAGAAAGAGGAGCACGAGGAGCCCAACGGCCAAAGTGGGGGGACGGGGGGGGGGGGAGGAAAAGGGGGACACACAGCTGTCCTTTTGGAGCCCCCCCCCCACGCATAGAGTGATTCATCCCCTGTCCCCACCCCGATCCTATGGGGCTGAGTCACCCGGGGGGGGCCCCGAGCAAGGAGGGGGGGGGGACACACCGCCCACCACCACCCCCCCCCCCGAGTGTCTGTGTGTCCCCCCCCGTGTCTGTGTCCCCCCCCGAGTGTTTGTGCAGCGGGTGCCGGGCGCGCTCTGTTTGCCCACACCCGGCGAGCAAACAGGGCCGGGGGGGGGGGGGGGCTGTCCTCATCGCCCAGGGGAAACTGAGGCACGGGGGGGGAGGTCCTATCGCCAAGGGGAAACTGAGGCATGGAGGGGGGGGTGGTCCTATTGCCAAGGGGAAACTGAGGCATGGAGGGGGGGGGGGCTGTCCTCGTCACCCAGGGGAAACTGAGGCACGGGGAGGGTCCTATTGCCAAAGGGAAACTGAGGCATGGAGGGGGGGGTCCCATTGCCAAGGGGAAACTGAGGCATGGAGGGGGGGGTCCCATTGCCAAGGGGAAACTGAGGCATGGGGGGGGGTCCTATTGCCAAGGGGAAACTGAGGCATGGGGGTTCCTATCACTAGAGGGAAACTGAGGCACGGAGAGGGGTGTCCCATTGCCAAGGGGAAACTGAGGCATGGAGAGGGGGGTCGTATTGCCAAGGGGAAACTGAGGCATGGAGGGGGGGTCCCATTGCCAAGGGGAAACTGAGGCAATGGGGGGGTCCTATTGCCAGGGGGAAACTGAGGCACCCCCCCCCCCCGCCAAGGCCTTGCCCCCCGCCCCCGTCCCCCCCCCCAAGGCCTCACGCTGTGGCCGGAAAACCGGACTTCCTGGCGATCTAACGTGCCCCCCCCCCCCCCGCCTCGCTGGGGGGGAGCAGCCAAACCCCCCCTCCCGTTACCCCAATTTGGGGCTGAATGTTCCCCCCCCCCGCACCCCCATTTCCTCCAATTTTCAGCCCCCCCCCACCCTGCTATGGGGCAACTGGGACCCCCCCCCTCACCCCAATTTTCAGCCCCCCCCATCACCCCAATTTTCAGTCCCCCATTGCTATGGGGCAACTGGGACACCCCCCCCCCCCCAATTTTCAGCCCCCACCATCACCCCAATTTTCAGTCCCCCGTTGCTATGGGGCAACTGGGACCCCCCCTCACCCCAATTTTCAGCCCCCCCCATCACCCCAATTTTCAGTCCCCCATTGCTATGGGGCAACTGGGACCCCCCCTCACCCCAATTTTCAGCCCCCCCCATCACCCCAATTTTCAGTCCCCCATTGCTATGGGGCAACTGGGACCCCCCCCCACCCCAATTTTCAGCCCCCACCATCACCCCAATTTTCAGTCCCCCGTTGCTATGGGGCAACTGGGACCCCCCCTCACCCCAATTTTCAGCCCCCCCCATCACCCCAATTTTCAGTCCCCCATTGCTATGGGGCAACTGGGACCCCCCCTCACCCCAATTTTCAGCCCCCCCCATCACCCCAATTTTCAGTCCCCCATTGCTATGTGGCAACTGGGACCCCCCCCCCCAATTTTCAGCCCCCCCCATCACCCCAATTTTCAGTACCCCATTGCTATGGGGCAACTGGGACCCCCCCTCACCCCAATTTTCAGCCCCCCCATTGCTATGGGGCAACTGGGACCCCCACCCCAATTTTCATCCCCCCCCCTCACTATGGGGCAACCGGGACCCCCCAATCACCCCAATTTTCAGCCCCCCCATTGCTATGGGGTAACTGGGACCCCCCAATTCCTCCAATTTTCAGCCCCCCTCACCCCAATTTTCAGCCCCCCATTGCTATGGGGCAACTGGGACCCCCCAATTTTCCGGCCCCCCCCTCACCATGGGGCAACTGGGACCCCCCCTCACCCCAATTTTCAGCCCCCCCTCACCATGGGGCAACTGGGACCCCCCAATTCCTGCCGTTTTCAGCCGCCCTCCCCCCAGGTTTCAGCTGTGGGGTACCCCCTGCCCCCCCTAACCCGCGGGGCGCCCCCCAGGTGTGCGGCGTAGCGCTGATCGCAGTGGGCGTTTACGCCCAAGTGGCTCTGGATAAGGCGCTGGCGGTGAGTGGGCGCTCGGCCGCGGGGTCCCCCATCGCCATCCTCGTCCTCGGGGTCATCGTCTTCTTCATCGCCTTCTTCGGCTGCTGCGGAGCCTGGAAAGAGAGTTACTGCCTCGTCACCACGGTGAGAGCCCCCCGAGCACCCCAAAACCTGAGCACCCCAAAACCTGAGCACCCCAAAACCTCCCCAGCACTGAACCCCCACTCTGAACCCCCACTCTGCACCCCTACTCTGAACCCCCTGTGGAAAGAGAGTTACTCACTACAGTGAGACCCCCCCCCAGAGCCCCCCAAAACCTGAGCACCCCCAAACCTGAGCACCCCAAAACCTGAGCACCCCAAAACCTCCCCCACTCTGAACCCCCACTCTGCGCCCCCACTCTGAACCCCCTCTGGAAAGAGAGTTACTGCATTGTCACTACGGTGAGAGCCCCCCAGAGCACCCCAAAACCTGAGCACCCCCAAACTTGAGCCCCCCAAAACCTCCCCAACCCTCAACCTCCACTCTGAACCCCCACTCTGCACCCCCACTCTGAACCCCCTCTGGAAAGAGAGTTACTGCCTCGTCGCTACGGTGAGAGCCCCCCAAATTCCCCTCCCTGACCCCCCCAAACCCCCTGACCCCCCCTGACCCCCCCAAATTCCCCTCCCTGACCCCTCCCAAATCTCCCCCCGACCCCCCTGACCCCCAAATCCCCCCCTCGACCCCCCTGACCCCCCCAAATCCCCTTTCCGCCCCCCCAGTTCGCCGTCCTGCTCAGCCTCATCTTCCTGGTGGAAATCGCCGCTGCCATCGCCGGATACGTCTTCAAGGATAAGGTTGGGGACCCCCTTCCTTGGGGGGGGGTCAAAGGGGGGGTGGAGGGCTGTGACCCCCCCCCTGTACCCCCTTTTTTTGCCCCCCCAGGTCCGCTCGGTGCTGAAGGAAGGACTGCAGGAGGCGATGAGCAAATACGGAGAGGATAAACCCTTAACGGAGGCGATGGATGAGCTCCAGAGGGAGGTGAGGAATGGGGATTTTGGGGGGGGGGTGAGGCCAGGATGGACCCCCCCGTGACTTTTGGGGTGTCCCCCCCCCCCCCCAAGTTTATGTGTTGCGGAGCCAATAACTACACGGACTGGGAGAACATCGAGCGATTCCGAGTGAACGACACCGTGCCGCAGTCCTGCTGCCGCGTCAACGGCACCGCGTGCAACGTGCACCCCAACGCCGACACCGTCTACGAGAAGGTGGGGGACCCCCCACCCCAAAAAAAAAACCACCCCCCTGTGGGATCCCCCTCGTCCCCAGCCCTGGGGTTACCAAAGGGGGGGGTCCTAACACCCCCTGACCCCCCCCCGCCCAGGGCTGCCTCCAGAGCATCGAAGCGTGGATGAAGAAGAACATCGTCATCGTGGCGGCAGTGGCGTTGGGCATCGCCTTCTTCGAGGTGGGATGTGGGGCTGAGACACCCCCCCCCGCGGTGCATCTGTGGGGCTGAGACCCCCCCCAAAGTCTGGATGTGGGGCTGAGACCCCCCCTGCGGTGCATCTGTGGGGCTGAGACCCCCCCCTACAATCCATCTGTGGGGCTGAGACCCCCCCCCAAACTCTGGATGTGGGGCTGAGGCCCCCCCAAGGCTCCACATATGGGACTGAGCCCCCCCAAAGCTCTATATATGGGGCTGAACCCCCCCCCCAAGGCTCTATATGTGGGGCTGAGCCCCCCCAAGGCTCTATATATGGGGCTGAGTTCCCCCCCAAAGCTCTATATATGGGGCTGAACCCCCCCCCCAAGGCTCTATATATGGGGCTGAGCTCCCCCAAGGCTCTATATATGGGGCTGAACCCCCCCCCAAGGCTCTATATATGGGGCTGAGCCCCCCCCAAAGCTCTATATATGGGGCTGAACCCCCCCCAAGGCTCTATATATGGGGCTGAGGCCCCCCCAAGGCTCTATATGTGGGGCTGAGCCCCCCCTCAATGCTCTATATATGGGGCTGAACCCCCCCCAAGGCTCTATATGTGGGGCTGAGCCCCCCCAAGGCTCTATATATGGGGCTGAGCCCCCCCCAAGGCTCCACATGTGGGGCTGAGGCCCCCCCAAGGCTCTATATATGGGGCTGAGCCCCCCCCAAGGCTCCACATGGGGGGCTGTGCAGGTTGACCCCCCCTCTCTTGCAGATCCTGGGGATCATCTTCGCCTGTTGTCTGATGAAGGGCATCCGCAGCGGCTACGAGGTGATGTAGCCCCCCCCCGCCGGGGAGTTGGGGGGCTCTGGGGGTGCCCCCCCCCCCAACACCTCTGCCAGTGTCTCCGGGGGGGTCCCCATGTGCCAATTTACCCCCCAGACCCCCCCCCCCCCAGGGGCATCTCCTCGGGTTTGGAAATAAAAGCTTTCCTGAAGCGCCGTCCGCTGTGCTTTGGGGGGGCGGGGGGGGTCCTGGGGGGGAGAAGACTTGAACCCCATTGACACCCCCATACACACACTGATGACCCCCCCAACCCCCATCAGCCCCCATCCACCCACTATTGACCCCCCATCAACTCCCATTGACTCCCCATCGATCCCCCATTGACCCCCCCACCCCTCCATTGCCCCCCCATTGACCCCCTGATCCCCCATTGACCCCCAATTGACCCCCCCATTGACCCCCATCGAACCCCATTGACCCCCCCGGCCCCCCATCGACCCCCTATTGACCCCCATTGACCCCCCTCAGCCCCCCATTGACCCCCATTGACCCCCCAGCCCTCCATTGACCCCCCATTGACCCCCATCGATCCCCCATTGACCCCCTAATCTCTCCATTGACCCCCATTGACCCCCTCAGCCCCCCATTGACCCCCCCATTGACCCCCATTGACCCCCCATCTCTCCATCGACCCCCCATCAACCCCCATTGACCCCCCCAGCCCCCCATTGGCCCCCTCTGCCCTCCATTGACCCCCATTGACCCCCCCCCGGCCCCCCATTGACCCACCATCGACCCCTTATTGACCCCCATTGACGCCCCCCAGCCCCCCATCGACCCCCCTCAGCCCCCCATTGACCCCCCAGCCCTCCATTGACACCCCATTGACCCCCATCGATCCCCCATTGACCCCCCCAGCCCCCCATTGGCCCCCATTGACCCCCCATCGACCCCTTACTGACCCCCATTGACCCCCCCAGCCCTCCATTGACCCCCCATCGACCCCTTATTGACCCCCCCCAGCCCCCCATCGACCCCCTATTGACCCCCATTGACCCCCCCCATCCCTCTTCCCCCCCACCTCAAGCTCCGCGTGGGGTCGCTGTGACCCCAATGGGGTCCTTTGGGGGGGGGGGGGGTGTCCCCCTCTCTCTCCATGGACCCCTGTGGGTGCCCCCTGGGGCGGGGGGGGTTTGGGACATATCCCACCGGGAGCGACGGGGAGACCGTCAGGCGTGGCGTTGGGGCGCGGCCGCTGAGGACCACATCAACGGCACCGTCCCCGCGGGTCACAGCGGGGTGGGGGTCTCCCCGTGCCACATCGGTCCCCAAACCCCTCGGAGAGCCCATCCGGCACCGCGGTTTGCGGAGTACGGGTGATTTATTTGCAGCGCTGAGGAAGGGGTCGGTAGCCCCGGGGAGGGCTTTGGTGGCCACAACCGAGGGCTAGCGGACGCGGTGGGCCGGCTTGGGCAGGATGGTGGCCAGGGCAAAGTCGACGATGAAGGCGGGCAGGTAGGACGCGGGTAACCAGAGCAGTTTGGCGTCCCAGCCGGCGCTGTAGCGCGTGCGCGGGTGACGGGCGCTCAGCGCGTGCTCCATGCACCGCGTCACTTTGCTGAGGTCGGCGTCGCACAGGACGTTCATGATGAGGCGCTGCACCTTGAGGTCTGCGGGAAGGGCGCAAGGTTGGGGTTGGGGGCGTCAAGTTGGGGTGGACTTGGGTTGGGGGCGTCGGTGCGAGGGGTTGGGTTGGGGTTGAGGGCATCGGGTGGGGATTAAGGGGGCGTTAGGTTGAGTTTGAGGGTATCAAGATGGGGTTGACCTGGTTGGGGGCATCAGTGTGAAGGGTTGGGTTGGGTTTGAGGGCATCAGGTTGGGCTTGGCCTGGTTGGGGCATCGGGTGGGGATTAAGGGGGCATTAGGTTGAGTTTGAGGGTATCAAGTTGAGGTTGACCTGGTTGGGGGCATCAGGTTGGGGTTGAGTGGGACACCAGAATGGGATTGACCTGGTTTGGGGTCATCAGGTTGGGGTTGAGGTCATCAGGTTGGGGTTGAGGGGGACACCAGAATGGGATTGACCTGGTTTGGGGTCATCAGGTTGGGGTTGAGGTCATCATGTTGGGGTTGAGGGGGCGTTAGGTTGAGTTTGAGGGTATCAAGATGGGGTTAGCCTGGTCTGGAGGCATTGGTGTGAGGGGTTGGGTTGAGGTTGAGGGCATCAGGTTGGGATTAAGGGGGCGTTAGGTTGAGTTTGAGGGTATCAAGATGGGGTGGACTTGGGTTGGGGGCATCGGTGCGAGGGGTTGGGTTGGGTTTGAGGGCATCGAGTGGGGATTAAGGGGGCGTTAGGTTGAGTTTGAGGGTATCAAGATGGGGTTGACCTGGTTGGGGGGTATCAGGTTGGGGTTGTGGGGTCAGGTTGGAGTTGGGGGCAACAGATTGGGGTTGAGGGGGTGTTAAGTTGAGTTTGAGGGTATCAAGATGGGGTTGACTTGGGTTGGGGGCATCGGTGTGAGGGGTTGGGTTGGGTTTGAGGGCATCAGGTTGGGCTTGGCCTGGTTGGGACATCAGGTGGGGATTAAGGGGGCTTTAGGTTGAGTTTGAGGGTATCAAGATGGGGTTGACCTGGTTGGGGGCATCAGGTTGGGGTTGAGGTCATCAGGTTGGGGTTGAGGGGGACACCAGAGTGGGATTGACCCGGTTTAGGGTCATCAGGTTGGGTTTGACCTGGTTGGGGACCAGGTTGAGCTTGAGGGGCATCAAGTTGAGCTTTGTGGGGGCATCAGGTTGGGGGTTGACCCGCTTTGGGAGGTCAAAGCCCCTTCCATGGCTGTGGGGAAACTGAGGCAACGGGCGCTCACACTTGTAGAAGAACTCCTCGCCGTAGCTGAGCCGCGTCTCGGGCGCCAGGCGGTCCCAGAGCTGCCGCAGCGACGCTTCGATGCTCTCCAGGTTGGTCACGGCCGTCTTGAAGAAGCCGGGCTCCACGATGCTCACCTTCACCCCAAAGTGGTACATGTCGCGCCTGTGGGGCGCGCCGCCGTCAGAGGAGGGGGGGACATGGGTTTTGGGGGGGGGACACCACGAGGAGGACCTGAACCCACCGTAGACTGTCCGAGAAGGCCTCGATGCAGTACTTGGAGATGCAGTAACCTCCGCCGTTGGCCGAGAGGCGCCCGAGGACGCTGGAGGTGTTGACCACGCGCCCGCGCGCCCGTTTGAGCAGCGGCAGCAGCTCCAGCGTCACCTCGATGGCGCCCAACGCGTTGACGGCCAACACGCGCCGGTAGTCGTCCACCACCATCCACTCGGTGGGGCCGATGGGGTTCGCCACCCCCGCGTTGTTCACCAGCCCGAAGAGACCTGGGGGGGACGGCCATGGAGCCTCCCCTGGGACCCCCGGCCCCACCGCGGGGGGACCCCAACTCCTTCTGCCCCATAGCGCCTTGGAGGGACCCCTTCCACCCCATAGAGTCTTGGAGGGACCCCATCCCTCCCCTCCATGACCCCCCCGATCCCCCCATACCCCCTGTCCCCCAATGTCCCCAATGTCCCCCCATCCCTCCCCTCTGTCCCCCAATGTCCCCCCAATGTCCCCTCTGTCCCCCCCTGTCCCCCCATCACTCCCCTCTGTCCCCCACCTGTCCCCAATGTCCCCAATGTCCCCTCCATCCCCCTGTCCCCCCCATTCCTCATCTCTGTCCCCTCCCTGTCCCCCAATGTCCCCAATGTCCCCCCACCCTTCACCTCTGTCCCCCACCTGTCCCCCCATACCCCCTCGTACCCCAATGTCCCCATTCCTCACCTCTATGACCCCCCCGTGTCCCCCTATCGCTCACCTCTGTCCCCCCGTCCCCCCCTGTCCCCCAATGTCCCCAATGTCTCCCCTGTCCCCATCACTCCCCCGTCCCCCAATGTCCCCAATGTCCCCCTGTGTCCCCCCTCACCTCTGTCCTCCACCTGTCCCCCCCGTACCCAATGTCCCCAATGTCCCCCCCATCCCCCCATCTCACCTCTGTCCCCCCCGTACCCCAATGTCCCCAATGTCCCCCTGTCCCCCCAATGTCCCCAATGTCCCCAATGTCCCCCCGTCCCCCAATGTCCCCAATGCCCCCCCCGTCCCCCCCCTCTCACCTCTGTCCCCCACCTGTCCCCGCACCCACTGGGCTGCGCGCCGGACGCTGTCGCTGCGGGTGACGTCGAGGACGGTGGTGCGCAGGGCGGGACAGGAGCGCGCGAGGGCGTCGGCGCCGCCGGGCGTGAGGCACGCGGCGAGCACGCGGTACCCGCGCTGCGCCAACCGCCGCGCCAGCGCCTGCCCGAAGCCGCTGTCGCAGCCCGTGATGAACACGTGCTTGTCCGCCACCGACGGCACCGCCAGCCCGTCCCGCAGCAGCCACGCCAGCGCCCACGCCAGCGGCACCAGCACCAGCCACGGCCACATGGCACCGCCTGCGGACACGGGGACACGGGGACACTGGGGACACCGGGGACACCGGGGACACCAGCGACACCAGCACCAGCCACGGCCACATGGCACCGCCTGCGGACACGGGGACACGGGGACACCGGTGACACCGGGGACACTGGGGACACTGGGGACACCAAGGGCACCAGTGACACCAGTGACACCAGCACCAGCCACGGCCACATGGCACCGCCTGCGGACACGGGGACACCGGGGACACCGGTGACACCAGGGACACCAGCCACGGCCACATGGCACCGCCTGTGAACACGGGGCACGGGGACACCAGTGACACCAGGGACACCAGTGACACCAGGGACACCAGCCACGGCCACATGGCACCGCCTGCGGACACGGGCACCGTGACACCGGGGACACTGGGGACACTGGGGACACCAGGGACACCGGGGACAGCAGGGACACCAGTGACACCAGGGACACCAGTGACACCGGGGACACCGGTGACACCAGCACCAGCCACAGCCACATGGCACCGCCTGCGGACACGGGGCACGGGGACACCGGTGACACCGGGGACACCAGTGACACCAGGGACACTGGGGACACCGGGGACACCAGTGACACCAGGGACACCAGGGACACCAGTGACACCAGTGACACCGGGGACACCGGTGACACCAGCACCAGCCACGGCCACATGGCACCGCCTGCGGACACGGGGACACGGGGACACTGGGGACACCGGGGACACCGGGGACACCAGCGACACCAGCACCAGCCACGGCCACATGGCACCGCCTGCGGACACGGGGACACGGGGACACCGGTGACACCGGGGACACCAGTGACACCAGGGACACTGGGGACACCGGGGACACCAGTGACACCAGGGACACCAGTGACACCAGGGACACCAGTGACACCGGGGACACCGGTGACACCAGCACCAGCCACGGCCACATGGCACCGCCTGCGGACACGGGACACGGTGACACGGGGGACAGCAGGGACACCAGGGACACCAGGGACACCAGCCACACCAGTGACACCAGTGACACCAGTGACACCAGCCACAGCCACATGGCACCGCCTGCAGACACAGGCACCGTGACACCAGGGGCACCGGGGACAACAGGGACACCAGTGACACTGGGGACACCAAGGGCACTGGGGACACCGGGGACACCAGGGACACCAGGGACACCGGAGACACCGGGGACACCAGGAGCACCGGGGACACCAGTAAGAGCCACAGCCACATGGCACCGCCTGCGGACACGGGACATGGTGACACCAGGGTCACTGGGGACACTGGGGACACCGGGGCACCAGGGACACCAGTGGCACCAGTAAGAGCCACAGGGAGGGTACACCACTGACACCACGGCCACATGGCACCGCCTGCAGACAGGGGACACCGGTGACACCACTGACACCAGTGGCACCAGTAACACCAGTAAGAGCCACAGGGACAGGACACCAGTAACCCACACCAGTGACACCAGTAAGAGCCACAGGGAGGGGACAGGGGACACCAGTGGCACCAGTAAGAGCCTGATGGAGGGGTCTGGGAGCGCTCGTCACCAACCACATCACCCCCAGTGCCCCACATTGAACCCCCACCCCCGGGAGAGACCCCGGACCCCTCCCTGCCCCACACTTTGGGGGCACCCCCCAACCCGCCCTGTGACCCCAAATCCTGCCCCACAGCCCCCCTCCTGCCCCACAGCCCCCCTCCTGCCCCACACCATGAGGGGACCCCCCTAATCCTGCCCCACAGCCCCTCTCCTGCCCCACACCATGAGGGGACCCCCCTAATCCTGCCCCACAGCCCCTCTCCTGCCCCACACCATGAGGGGACCCCCCTAATCCTGCCCCACAGCCCCTCTCCTGCCCCACACCATGGGGGCACCCCCCAAATCCTGCCCCACAGCCCTTCTGTTTCCCCCCCAGCCCCTCCCTGGGGACCCCCTCTCCTGCCCCACACTTTGGGGGCACCCCCCAAACTGCCCTGTGACCCCCCTAATTCTGCCCCCCAGCCCCCCTCCTGCCCCACACCATGGGGGCACCCCCCAAATCCTGCCCCACCGCCCCTCTCCTGCCCCACACCATGAAGGGACCCCCCTAATCCTGCCCCACAGCCCCCCTCCTGCCCCACACCATGGGGGGACCCCCCCCTAATCCTGCCCCACAGCCCCCCTTCTGCCCCACACCATGAGGGGACACCCCAAATCCTGCCCCACAGCCCCTCTCCTGCCCCACACCATGGGGGCACCCCCCAAATCCTGCCCCACAGCCCTTCTGTTTCCCCCCCAGCCCCTCCCTGGGGACCCCCTCTCCTGCCCCACACTTTGGGGGCACCCCCCAAACTGCCCTGTGACCCCCCTAATTCTGCCCCCCAGCCCCCCTCCTGCCCCACACCATGGGGGGACACCCCAAATCCTGCCCCACCGCCCCTTCATCGCCCCCCCATTTCCCTATAGTGGGACTGGGGGGGGGGGGGGTCCTGGGTGGGAGAAAGTGGGGGGCTGAGCGTGGCCCCCCAGCTCTGGGGGGGTTCCCATGGGTCTCGGTCAGTGCCCGGGGGGGGTCAGCCCCCCAAGTGCCCCCCCCTCCGCCCTCACCGACCTCGCTCGGCTGCGCCGGGACGGATTATCCGGGCGCAGTGCGTCAGCGCGGGGGGGGGATAAAGGGGGGGTCCCCAGCTGCTGCCCCCCCCTCTGCCCCACATGGAGGTGGGGGTCCCACTTCCATCCCAGCCTTTGGCGGGGGGGGGGGATCCCCATGCTGGGACCCTATTTTGGGGGGTGGGGGGGGCTCTTTGGGGGCATCAGGAGCCCCTGATTGGGGGGGAGGGGGGGCAGGATGTGTGTGTGTGCCCCCCCGGCCGGAATATGGGGGTTCCAGAGGTGGATGGGGGGGGCAGGAGATGGGGGGCAGCCCCCAAAGTGGGGAGAGGGCAGGGATGGGGATGGGGGCAATGGGGTCAGGGGCAGCCCCCAAGGTGATAATGGGGGGCAGCAGAGATGGGGGGACAGCCCGCCCCCAAAGTGGGACAGGACATGGGGGGCAAGGGTATGGGGGGCAAGAAGATGGGGGGCAGCCCCCCCAAAAGTGGGACAGGACATGGGGGGGCAGCAGGAATGGGGGGCAAGAAAATGGGGTGCAGCCTCCCCCCAAATTGGGACAGGACATGGGGGCAAGGGGGTGGGGGGCAAGAAGATGGGGTGCAGCACCCCCCAAAGTGGGACAGGACATGGGGGGCAAGAAGATGGGGTGCAGCCCCCCAAAAGTGGGACAGGACATGGGGAACAAGGGAATGGGGGGCAAGGGGGTGGGGGGCAAGAAGATGGGGTCCAGCCCCCCTCAAAGTGGGACAGGACATGGGGGACAAGGGAATGGGGGGCAAGAAGATGGGGGGCTGACTCCCCCCCCCCCGGTTCCTGTCCCCCCGGGGGTGTTGGGGTGCAGAGGGGCCCCCCCCGAGCCCCCCCCTACCTTGGCAGGGGCTGCAGGTGCTGCAGTGGTGTCGGCGGAGCCTGAATGGTTTGGGGGGGCCACGGGGGCTCCTCCCCCTTGAGGGGCAAAGTCTGAGCCCCTCCACACCCCAAATCCCCCCCCCCCAGGGACACCAACCACCCCCCCTCCCCAAAATCCCTCCTTAAGACACTCCTTCCCCCCCTCCAGAGCACACAATCCCCCCCAAATCCCCCTCTCCAGCCCCGGGGGGGGGCACTGCCCGGATCTGGGGGGGCCACAGTGCTGGGGGGGGGATTATCACCCCAAAGGAGCCGTTGTTTAGAGAACAAGAGCCCTCAGAGAAGGGATCAGCACCGAGAGAGGATCGGGGGGGCAAAAGGGGGGGCCCCCTGGGGGCCCCCCCAAAACGCTTTATTCCGGGGGGGGCCCCCAGCGCTGCGGTTGGGGCCCCATTATCTGACAGAGGCAGGCGCGGGGCTGGGGGGCGGTGATGTTATGGGGTTCAGGGGGTGCCTGGGGGTGTTTTGGGGGGGGGCTGATGATGTTATGGGGCTCAGGGGGTGTTGGGGGGCACTGGTTGTGTTGGGGGACACTGGTTGTGTTGGGAAGTTTTGGGGGGGTATTGATTGTGTTGGGGGACACTGGTGGTGTTGGGAAGTTTTTGGGGGGGCACTGGTGGTGTTGGGGGGCACTGGTGGTGTTGGGGGACACTGGTTGTGTTGGGAAGTTTTGGGGGGGCACTGGTTGTGTTGGGGGACACTGGTTGTGTTGGGAAGTTTTGGGGGGGGCACTGGTGGTGTTGGGGGGCACCGGTAGTCCTGGGGGGGGGGGGTCCAGGGGGACCCTGGTGGTGGCAGTGTTGGGGGGTCTGGGGGGGGGGGGGGGTGTCTGGTGGGGTGTAGTGGTGTTGAGGGGCCCCAGGGGGGGCACCAACAGTTTGGGGGGGGCTTTGGGGGGAAGGGGGTGTCCCTGCAGTTTTGGGGGTCCTGAGGTGTGTGTGTGTGGGGGTCACAGTGGCACCTCAGGAACCCAAATACTGGCGCTGCTCCATAGAGATGTACTTGAGCGTAGTGAAATTGGGGGGCTTGGGGGGGGGGTTGGGGGGGATCCAGCAGAGTTGGGGGGTCCCGGGGGGGGTCCCGGGGGGCGCTCAGGACCCCGAGGGCTGGAGTTGCCCCTTGTAGACGTACTCGAGGGCGGTGGCGATGGTGCGCATGTCCAGCTCGATGCTGCGCGCCCAGTTCTCCACATCGCCGATCTCCTGCGCCGAGGGGAAAGGGGGGTTCAGGGGTTCAGGGGAGGGGTTCAGGGGAAAGGGGGGTTCAGGGGTTCAGGGGAGGGGGTTCAGGGGAAAGGGGGGTTCAGGGGAAAGAGGGGTTCAGGGGAAAGGAGGGTTCAGGGGAGGGGGTTCGGGGGTTCAGGGGAAAGGGGGGTTCAGGGGGAGGGGTTCAGGGGAAATAGGGGTTCAGGGGTTCAGGGGAGGGGGTGACAGGGGAGAGGGGGGTTCAGGGGAGGGGGTGACAGGAGAGGGGGTCAGGGGAGGGGAAGGGGGCTCGGGGGGGGGGACCCTGGTGGTATCAGATGCGGACCCCCCCCCCCACCCCTTCCCCTCACCCCTCCCAGCCAGGGACAGCCCCAAGCCCCCACTCAGGGCCCTCTGCACCCCAAATCCCCCAATCAGGGACCCCCACTAGTCCCCTTTCCCCACGAAACTTGGGACCCCCCCAAATTCCAGACAGGACCCTCTGCACCCCAAATCTCCCACCCAGGGATCCCCCCAAGCCAGCAGCCCCTTCCCCCCAACACCCAGGACCCCCAAAACCCCCGGCCAGGTCCCTCTGCACCCCAAAACCTCACCTAGTGACCCCTCCAATCCCGCAGCCCCTTCCTCCCCACACCCAACACCCCTAAAACCCCCCAGCCAGGGCCCCCCTGCACCCCAAACCCCCAGCCCCTTCCCCCCCACACACTCAGCACCCCTAAAACCCCCAGCTAGAGATCCCTGCACCCCAAAACCTCACCCAGGGACGCCCTCTTCCCCCTACACCCAGGACCCCTCGAGCCCTCTGTCTCCTTCCCCACTTTGGGGACCCCCCGGCTCAACTCCTCCCCGCCCCGTTCTTCGCCATGGGTGAGACGTGGGGGGCAGCTGTGGGGTGGGGGTCCTCCCGCCGTGCCCCCCACCTTGAGGGCCTGGTTGAAGCTCTCCACCATGGCGATCCAGTGCCCCGTCTGCCGCGCAAACTGCGCCGCCGCCGCCTGCAGCGCCTTCACCTCCTGGTCCAGTTTGCGCTGATTCACGTACGCCTGCGCCACTCTGGGGGGCACGAGGATAGGGGGGGACATGTGGGGTACGGGGGGGTCAGGGGGACATGGGGGGCACAGGGGGCCAGGGGGGACACGGGGGGTTAGGGGGACATGGGGGGCACAGGGATAGGGGGGACATGTGGGGTACGGGGGGGTCAGGGGGACATGGGG
Organism: Cuculus canorus; assembly: GCF_017976375.1. Taxonomy (NCBI): domain Eukaryota; kingdom Metazoa; phylum Chordata; class Aves; order Cuculiformes; family Cuculidae; genus Cuculus; species Cuculus canorus. Next base: position 2,733,898 of record NC_071429.1, read on the forward strand.
GGCACAGGGATAGGGGGGACATGTGGGGCATGGGGGGCCAGGGGGAACACGGGGGGTCAGAGGAACATGGGGGACACAAGGATAGGGGGGATATGGGTGTCACGTGGGGTCAGGGGGGCCATGGGGGTCACAGGCGGTGGGGGGGACACGGGTCAGTGGGACATGGGGGCTCAGGGGGGGTCGGGGGGACACGGGAGACACATGGAGGACACATGGGGGTCAGAGGAACATGGGGGGCACAGAGATAGGGGGGACATGTGGGGCATGGGGGGCCAGGGGGGACATGGGGGGCACAGAGATAGGGGGGACATGTGGGGCATGGGGGGCCAGGGGGGACACGGGGGGTCAGGGGGACATGGGGGGCACAGGGATACGGGGGACATGTGGGGCATGGGGGGCCAGGGGTAACACGGGGGGTCAGGGGGACATGGGGGGCACAGGATAGGGGGGACATGTGGGGCAGGGGGGGATAGGGGGGCCATGGGGGGTCAGGGACACATGGGGGGCACAGAGATAGGGGGGACATGTGGGGCATGGGGGGCCGGGGGGGACGGGGGGGGTCAGGGGGACATGGGGGGCACAAGGATAGGGGGGACATGTGGGGCATGGGGGGGACACGGGGGGTCAGGGGAACACGGGGGGTCAGGGGGACATGGGGGGCACAGGGATAGGGGGGACATGTGGGGCATGGGCGGGACACGGGGGGTCAGGGGAACACGGGGGGTCAGGGGGACATGGGGGGCACAGGGATAGGGGGGACATGTGGGGCATGGGGGGCCAGGGGGAACACAGGGGGACATGTGGGGCAGGGGGGGCCAGGGGGAACATGGGGGGTCAGGGGGACATGGGGGGCACAGGGGGACATGAGGGGGATGTGAAGGACATGGGGAGGGGTCCTGGTTGGGGTTTGGGGGGTCCCAGTTGTGGGTGCAGAGGGTTTGGGATCCCCATTAGGGTTTGGGGGTCCCGGTTGGGGATTGGGGGTCCCAGTTGGGGTTGGTGTTCCAGTTGGGATTCCAGTTGGGGTTGGGGGTCCCAGTTGGGGTCCCAGTTGGGGTCCCAGTTGGGGGTCAGGGGGTTGCAGTTGAGAGTTGGGGGTCCCGGTTGGGGTTGGGGGTCCCAGTTGGGGGTCAGGGTTCCCAGATGGGGTTGAGGATCCCAGTTGGGGTCCTGGTTGGGGGTCGGGGGTCCCCGCTGGGTTTGGGGTGCCGGTGTGGGTCCCGGTTGGGGGTCAGGGGTCCCCGCTGGGTTTGGGGTGCCGGTCCCGGTTGGGGGTCAGGGGTCCCCGCTGGGTTTGGGGTGCCGGTGTGGGTCCCGGTTGGGGGTCAGGGGTCCCCGTTGGGTTTGGGGTGCCGGTGTGGGTCCTGGTTGGGGGTCAGGGGTCCCCGCTGGGTTTGGGGTGCCGGTGTGGGTCCCGGTTGGGGGTCAGGGGTCCCCGCTGGTTTTGGGGTGCCAGTGTGGGTCCCGGTTGGGGGGCTCAGCGCCTCACCCCACATTGAGGTGATCGACCAGGGCCTCCGTCAGGCGCGTGGCGGCCGTGATCGCCTCCCTGCGCCGCCGCTCTGGGGGTCGCAGCCTTGAGGGACCCCCGTACCCCCAATTGCTCCGTATTGTCCCCCATTTACCCCTATTTTTCCCCCAAACCCCTATTTCCTCCCATTGCCCCCTATTTCCCCCCACTACCTCCTCATTGCCCTCTATTGCCCCCACTGCCCCCCATTTTCTCCTCACTGCCCCCATTGCCCCCCATTGCCCCTCATTTCCTCCCCATTTCCCCCAATGCCCCCATTTCCTCCCCATTGCCCCTCTATTGCCCCCACTGCCCTCTATTTCCTCCCCATTTCCTCCCCATTTCCTCCCCATTGCCCCTCTATTGCCCCCACTGCCCTCTATTTCCTCCCCATTTCCTCCCCATTTCCCCCCCATTGCCCCTCTATTGCCCCCAAGCAACTCAAGCCACGCCCCCTCCCTCCTTTGATCAATAGGAAGCGCGCGCAGCGCCAGCAGCCAATGAGGAACGAGACCCGCCCTTCGCTGCCAGGCAACCAATGGAGAGCTAGCCCCGCCCCTCGCTGCCAGGCAACCAATGGAGAGATAGCCCCGCCTCTCGCCGCCCGGCAACCAATGGAGAGATAACCCCGCCCCTCGCGGCCCGGCAGCCAATGGGGATGACGTGGGCGGTCGCCATGGGGACGGGGACAGGGGTTGCGGAGGGGGGGGGCGCTCACCCTGCAGCTCGCGCCGCTCGCCTTGGCGCGCCTGGTGCTCCTTCAGCAGCCGCGACAGCATGGCGGGGGGCCAGTCACGTGACCCGCGCCGCCACGTGACTCGCGCCGGCGCCCCCGCCCACCCACGTGACCGAAACGCCCCTCCCTGCGAGAGGCGCACGTGGAGGGGGCGAAGGGCTATAGGGGCGCTATAGGGGCGCTATAGGGGGTGAGGATGGAGAGTGCTGGAGCCCAGTGGGCCCAGGCAGAGCTTCTGGGAGTCATAGGGACTGGGCTGGCAGCCCCTGGGGGGGCTCATTGGGGACTGTAGGGACCTGGATAGGGGGTACAGGGACCTGAGAGGTCTACAGGGTCTAGGCTGGAAGGCCTTGGGTGGCTATAGGGGTTCCTTTGGGGCTGTGGGGATCTCTTTAGGGGGGGCTATAGGGGCCCTCTGGAGGCTGTGGGGATCCCTTGGGGGGCTATAGGGTCCCATTGGGGGCTGTGGGGATCCCTTGGGGGGCTATAGGGTCCCACTGGGGGGAGGGGAAATCCCTTGGGTGTCTATAGGGGCCCATTGGGGGCTGTGGGGATCCTTTGGGTGTCTATAGGGGCCCATTGAAGGCTATAGGGGCCCTCTGGAGGCTGTGGGGATCCCTTGAGTGGCTATAGGGGCCCATTGGGGGCTGTGGGGGTTCCTTGGGGTGGCTATAGGGTCCCAATTGGGGCTGTGGGGGTCCCTTGGGGGGCTATAGGGCCCCTCTGGGGGCTGCGGGGCTATAGGGTCCAGCTCTGGGGGCTGGGGGGGGCTATAGGGTCCCTTGCGGTGCTATAGGGCCCCTCTGGGGGCTGTGGGGCTCCCTTGGGGGGGCTGTAGGGTCCCTTGGGGGGGCTATAGGGCCCCTCTGGGGGCTGTGGGGATCCCTTGGGGGGCTATAGGGCCCCTCTGGGGGCTGTGGGGCTCCCTTGGGGGGGCTATAGGGTCCCTTGGGGGGCTATAGGGCCCCTCTGGGGGCTGTGGGGGTCCCTTGGGGGGCTATATAGGGCCCTTCTGGGGGCTGTGGGTCCCAGGGGGGGCTCTAAAATCCTGGGTGAGGGGCCAACCTGGTGGCCCAGGTGGGTCCTATAGGGCCCTTATAGGGTTTGGAGGTCGCATCCCACCCAACCCCTTCCCGGTTCCGTGGGGAACCAAACACTGTCTCCAAAACTGGAGCCAAAGCTCAAGAACATCGCCGAACCCTCCGTCCTCGATGCCGGGAAGGACCGGAGCGGGCAGTGACCTATACGGAACGGACGGATCATCGGCGGTGCCGGAGGGCTGAGCTGGCAGCACCGCGGCGCTGCGGCGGAGCTCACCCGCCAGAATCGGCCCCACAGTTGGCGTCGGGCAGCACCGCTGGCGCAGTGCCCGCTGGCCGCGGCGGCGACGATGACGACGACGACGAGGAGGATGGGGATGAAGGTCACGTCACCCGTTGGGGGGGTGCTGGTGGGGCTCAGGGTGCCGGGTGGGTGCCAGGGAGGTGCTGGGTGGGTGCTGGTGGGGCTCAGGGTGATGGGTGGGTGCCAGGGAGGTGCTGGGTGGGTGCTGGTGGGGCTCAGGGTGATGGGTGGGTGCAAGGGAGGTGCTGGGTGGGTGCTGGTGGGGCTCAGGGTGATGGGTGGGTGCCAGGGAGGTGCTGGGTGGGTGCTGGTGGGGCTCAGGGTGCCAGTTGGGTGCCACAGTGGTCCTGGGTGGGTGCTGGTGGGTCTCTGGGTGCCACAGGGGTGCCACAGTGGTGCTGGTGGGGCTCAGGGTGATGGGTGGGTGCCACAGTGATGCTGGTTGGGTGCTGATGGGTCTCAGGGGTGCTGGTTGGGTGCTGATGGGGCTCAGGGTGCCGGATGGGTGCCACAGTGGTCCTGGGTGGGTGCTGATGGGTCTCTGGGTGCCACAGGGGTGCCACGGTGATGCTGGTGGGGCTCAGGGTGCCGGATGGGTGCCACAGTGATGCTGGTTGGGTGCTGATGGGGCTCAGGGTGCCGGTTGGGTGCCACGGTGATGCTGGGTGGGTGCTGATGGGTCTCTGGGTGCCACGGGGGTGCCATGGTGATGCTGGTGGGGCTCAGGATGCCAGTTGGGTGCCACAGTGATGCTGGTTGGGTGCTGATGGGGCTCAGGGTGCCGGTTGGGTGCCACAGTGGTCCTGGGTGGGTGCTGGTGGGTCTCTGGGTGCCACAGGGGTGCCACGGTGGGGCTCAGGGTGCTGGGTGGGTGCCACACTGGTGCCGGGTGGGTGCCACGGTGGTGCTGGTGGGGCTCAGGGTGCCGGATGGGTGCCACAGTGATGCTGGGTGGGTGCTGGTGGGGCTCAGGGTGCCGGGTGGGTGCCACGGTGGTGCTGGTGGGGCTCAGGGTGCCGGATGGGTGCCACAGTGGTCCTGGGTGGGTGCTGATGGGTCTCTGGGTACCACGGGGGTGCCATGATGATGCTGGTGGGGCTCAGGGTGCCGGTTGGGTGCCACAGTGGTGCCGGTTGGGTGCCACGGTGGTGCTGGTGGGGCTCAGGGTGCCGGATGGGTGCCACAGTGATGCTGGGTGGGTGCTGGTGGGGCTCAGGGTGCCGGATGGGTGCCACAGTGGTGCTGGTTGGGTGCTGATGGGGCTCAGGGTGCCAGATGGGTGCCACAGTGGTCCTGGGTGGGTGCTGATGGGTCTCTGGGTGCCACGGGGGTGCCATGGTGATGCTGGTGGGGCTCAGGGTGCCGGTTGGGTGCCACAGTGGTGCTGGTGGGGCTCTGGGATGCTGAGTGGGTGCCGTGGTGGTGCTGGGTGGGCACCGCAGTGCAGTGAGTGGGTGCCACGGTGATGCCGGGTGGGTGCTGGTGGGACTTGGGGTGCAGGTGGGCCCCGTGCTGGTGCTGGATGGGCACCGCGGTGCTGCCGGGTTGGTGCCATAGTGGGATGAGTGGGTGCTGGTGGGGCTCAGGACGCCAAGTGGGTGCTGTGGTGGTGCCGGGTTGGTGCCACGGTGAGGTGAGTGGGTGCCGGTGGGGCTCCGGCTGTTTGTTGGGCACCGCGGTGGTGCCGGTGGCCGCTGGCAGGGCTCAGCATTCCGGCACCCACGGCTCAGCCCCAGCACCCATCACCGTTCAGCGCCATCCTGGCACGCTCTGCCCGCTCTCAGCCCCGTTCCGGCATTCCGGCGTCCCCTCCGCGGCGGTTCGGCTCCGCCGTCTGTTGGCCTTCGAGCGGATGACCCGGAGCGGCTGTTGGAACTCGAGCCGAAAAAACGCGGCCAAAGATAAACCAGAGGACGGGTAAAAATAACCGCGACGCCTCGCCACGCGCTCGCCCGGTGCTGCGCGGCTCCGGTTACACAAACAGGTTCTTGCCGGGAGTTGTGGGAAGGGCGATGGAATCCGTTCGGCTGTTTCCATCGTTAGCGTTCCCGGTTAATGAGGCCCTCGTGGGGCAGAGCAGGGTCGCCGCTCCCCACGCCCCGGCACGGCGTGTGCCGCGCTCAGCCGCTCCCCGCGGAAGGGTTCCCGGCGGTGGAACCGAGCCCGGAACCGCGCCAGCCGCCACCCTGCCCTTCCCTTCCTCCGGAATGCCGATCCGCACCCGACCGGCGACGGGAACGGTGGAGCCAAAGGGTGGCCGAGTTCACACCTCGCCCCGGCGCTGGCTCCGGCGTCGGCACAGACCGGGAATGAGCCGCGGCATCAGAATGGGTCAGGAATGAGCCGCGGCATTGGAATGGGTCGGGAATGAGCCTCGGCATCGGAATGGACCGGGAATGAGCCTCGGCATCGGAATGGGTCGGGAATGAGCCGCGGCATCGGAATGGGTCGGGAATGAGCCGCGGCATCGGAATGGACCGGGAATGAGCCTCGGCATCGGAATGGATCGGGAATGAGCCGCGGCATCGGAATGGATCGGGAATGAGCCTCGGCATCGGAGTGGATCGGGAATGAGCCTCGGCATCGGAATGGGTCGGGAATGAGCCTCGGCATCGGAATGGATCGGGAATGAGCCGCGGCATCGGAATGGATCGGGAATGAGCCTCGGCATCGGAATGGGTCGGGAATGAGCCTCGGCATCGGAATGGATCGGGAATGAGCCGCAGCATCGGAATGGATCAGGAATGAGCCTCGGCATTGGAATGGATCGGGAATGAGCCGCGGCATCGGAATGGACCGGGAATGAGCCGCGGCATCGGAATGGGCCGGGAATGAGCCGCAGCATTGGAATGGATTGGGAATGAGCCGCGGCATCGGAATGGGTCGGGAATGAGCCTCGGCATCGCAATGGGTCGGGAATGAGCCTCAGCATCGGAATGGATCGGGAATGAACCTCAGCATTGGAATGGACCGGGAATGAGCCACGGCATCGGAATGGATCAGGAATGAGCCTCAGCATCGGAATGGATCAGGAATGAGCCTTGGCATTGGCATGAATCAGGAATGATCGTCAGGAATGAGGCCGGGAATGAGCCTCGGCTTCACTGGCACAGAGCAAAACTCGCTCCTCTCTGCCCAGAGCGGTGCCACCATCCGGAGCTGCTCCAGGCGTGGCTCTGTCCCCTCTCTCACCATCCAAGGATGCTCCCGGTGGGAAACCTGCGTGGGATCCATCTCCTGGCAGAGTTAACGGCGCTGCCGACGTGGTTTGGCCCATCCTCGCCGGTGCCGCTCCCGGATTCCAGCTGCCGCGGATGGGGAGCGAGGGAAGGGTGGGAAGCATTTCCCCCTCTCCAACTCCTGCTTTTCCCTCCTGACTCCGGGAAGGTGGGAATCCTGGCGCACATCCCGCCCTGAGCAGGATGGGGAATGCCAACCGCGTCCTGGGCTGCATCCGGAGCTGCCGGACCAGCGGGAAGAGAAGGGATTGTGCCCCTCTGCTCCGCTCTGGGAGACCAAACCCGGAGCCCTGTGTCCAATTCCGGAGTCCTGAGCACAGGGAGGAGACGGAGCTGTTGGAACGGGTCCAGAGAAGGCCACGGAGATGATCCGAGGGATGGAGAACCTCCCGGATGAGGACAGGCTGGGAATGTTGGGGTTGTTCTGGAGAAGAGAAGGTTCTGAGGAGACCTTAGAGCAGCTTCCAGTGCTGAAAGGAGCTCCGGGAAAGCTGCAGAGGGGCTCTGGATGAGGGAGTGCAGGGAGGGGATGAGGGGGAATGGTTTTGAGCTGAAAGAGGAGAGATTGAGATGAGATCTTAGGGAGAAATTCTTCATTTTTGAGGATTTTGCCCAGAGCAGTGGTTTCTGCCCCATCCCTGGAGGGGTTCCAGGCCAGGTTGGATGGGGTTCGGAGCCCCTGATCCAGTGGGAGGTGTCCCTGCCCATGGCAGGGGTGGCACTGGATGGGCTTTGAGGTTCCTTCCAACCCAACCCATCCCATGGTTCCATGATTCTCACTTGCTGTCAACCAGAACCCTCGGATCTCATCCCTGGAGGGGTTCCAGGCCAGGTTGGATGGGGCTTTGGATCCCCTGATCCAGCGGGAGGTGTCCCTGCCCATGGCACTGGATGGTGTTGAGGTCCCTTCCAACCCAACCCAATATTCCATGTCCCTCCCGGCACCCGGGGAGCCGCAGTTCTGCTCTCCCGTTTCGCTCCGCGGGAGCCGCTGAGGCTGCAGCTCAGGGACCGCATCCAAACCGGGGAACTCGGAGCGAAGGCGATTGTCCCAACAAGGAGTTTTCTTCTCCCGATCGCGTCTCACTCCCTCCCGGCCATGAAACCCCCCGGATGCTCCGTGCCCTCATTTGGAAGTTGGCCTTTGCCGCGGCACTGGAATTCCCTCGGGATGGTTTGCCAACGTGGCCAAAACCCAACGGCGCCGGCAGGTGGTGCCGGGTGGGATGAGGTCCCCGCGCTCGGAAATGTCCCATTCTCCATGGTTTTAGCCTTGGAATTCCCCCAAATTCCAACCTTCCAGGGAAGCCACTGGCACTGATCCGGAGCAGCCGGTTAATCCGGAGCAGCTCCTTGATGAGCGCATCACCGGGGCGAGCGCCGGTAATCTTGGGGTGCAGGATTTGGTTTATCCCCCCCCCATGGATGAAGACCCCCCCCCATCCTTGGATTTGGGGGAAAACAAAGCGGATTTGGTGGAGGAGGGAGGTTGGGAGCGCGGTGTGGGTCGGAAGCCAAGAGGAGACCCCATGGATAACGCTCCACTTTGGATCCCGGGTTCAGTTTTGGGTCCCAAGAAGGACCTCGCTATCCAAGAAGGATGCGCTGGAGCGCATCCGGAGAAGGGAACGGAGCCGGGAAGGGGCTGAGGGACCTCAAGGAGGGGTTTATGTGGAGAAGAGGAGACTGTGGGGAGAACCTCATCCCTCTACAACCGAAAGGAGGTGGTGAGGAGGTGGATCCCGGTGTCTTCTCTCCAGTTCCGAGGGATGGGATGAGAGGAAACGGCCTCGAATTGCACTGGAAGGGGTTTAGGTTGGATATTGGGAAGAATTCCTTCATGGAAAGGGTTTTGGGGCACCGGCAGAGGCTTCCGAGGGCGGTGGTGGAACCCTCATCCCTAAGGGGATGTTCAAAAGATGGGGAGACGAAGGGCTCCGGGATGCGATTTAGCGGCGGATGGAATGTTGGACTCTGATCCAAGGAGGTTTTTTTCCCCAACTTAACGACTTTCCTCTGATTCTCTGGAGCAGCGATCGCTGCCGGGTGGGCGATGGGGTGGGAAAAGGGGGGGGAAATGGGGTGGGAAAAAGCCCCCCCCTCCCTCCTCCAGGGACTGCGGCTGTTCCCATCCTTCGCTCCGAAGGGCACCGATCGGCCTTTTCCCACGTCGGGATGGGATTTGGGAGCCAAGAGAGCATCTGAGCGTGGGGAGAAGCTGGAAAATGGCCAAGGTTTGGGGGGGGGTGGGGGGGTGAGAGAGAGGGAAAGCGGGGGGGGCACAACCCCGGCTTCATCCCAAGCGGAGAGTGAGGAGGAAGAGGAGTTGGGGATGAAGGGCAGTGCCAGCGCGGAGCTCCTTCACGCGGCCCAATGGGCTCTGCCACATTCCGGATCTCTTCGGAGACCTTCGGAGAACGCCAGCGGTTAAAAATAGACGCTCTGCTGGAAAATATGACTGCCCCCCCCCCCCCTTTTTCCTCCCCTCCCAAAAGCTCCGGTGGGGGGGGTCGCAGCCCCGGTTTTAGGGTGCACAAAGGTGGTGGGGGGGGGGGGGATGTTGGGGTCCCCCCTTCCCATCAGCTGGGAGCTGGCGGGGGGGGGGGGGGGGGAGGCAGATTGACCCCACAGATGGGGGTCACTGCAGGTGTTGGGGTGTTGCGAGGCGGGGGGGAGGTTACTGCAGGAGACAGAGTTTGGAGTAGTGGGGTGTCTGCGGGGTGCTTTGCCCCACTGGGTGATGCTCTGCCCCACTGCGGGGTGCTCTGCCCCATTGCAGGATGCTCTGCCCCATTGCGGGTGTCCAGCCCCACTGGGTGATGCAGGATGCTCTGCCCCATAGCAGGATGCAGGATGCTCTGCCCCACGGGGTGATGCTGTGCCCTATAGTGGGATGCAGGATGCTCTGCCCCACTGCAGATGCTCTGCCCCACGGGGTGATGCCCTGCCCCACTGTGGATGTCCAGCCCCACTGTGGGATGCAGGATGCTCTGCCCCACTGCAGATGCCCTGCCCCATGGGGTGATGCTCTGCCCCACTGCAGATGCCCTGCACCACCAGGTGATGCTCTGCCCCATAGTGGGATGCAGGATGCTCTGCCCCATAGCGGGATGCTCTGCCCCCCACCGGGTGATGCTCTGCCCCATAGCGGGATGCTCTGCCCCCCCGGGTGATGCTCTGCCCCATAGCGGGATGCTCTGCCCCACTGCAGATGCTCTGCCCCCCCGGGGGATGCTCTGCCCCATAGCGGGATGCGGGATGCTCTGCCCCCCCGGGCGTGCCGGGGGTGTGTCCAGCCGGGGGGGCCGCTCCGCTCCTCGCCTCCTCCTCCTCCTCCCCCCCGCGCCGGTCCCGGTGGTGCCGGTGGTGCCGGTGGTGCCGGTGGTGCCGGTGGTGCCGGGGCGGCGATGGCGCTGCGGGCGCTGCTCGGGCTGTGCCTGCGGCTCGCGGCGGGCGCTGCCTTCAACCTGGACGCCACCAACTCTCTGCTCAAGGACGGCGAGAAGGGCACTCTCTTCGGCTTCGCTGTGGCTCTGCACCGGCAGCTGCGCCCCGAGCCCGCGGGGTGGTGAGTGGGGACCCCCTGGACCCCCCCCGACCCCTCCCGGACCCCCCCCCCGCCTCCCTGTCCCCTCCCCGGCTCGGGGTCCCCTCTTTGGCTCCGGACCCCCTCTCTTGGGGTCCCCTCTCTCAGGGTCCCCTCTTTGGCTCCGGATCCCCTCTCTCGGGGTCCCCTCTTTGGCTCCAGGTCCCCTTTTTGGCTCTGGATCCCCTCTTTGGCTCCGGGTCCCCTCTCTCGGGGTCCCCTCTCTCGGGGTCCCCTCGTTGGCTCTGGATCCCCTCTCTCGGGGTCCCCTCTTTGGCACCGGATCCCCTCTCTCGGGATCCCCTCTCTTGGGGTCCCCTCGTTGGCTCTGGGTCCCCTCTCTCGGGGTCCCCTCTCTCGGGGTCCCCTCTTTGGCTCCGGATCCCCTCTTTGGCTCCGGGTCCCCTCTCTCGGGGTCCCCTCGTTGGCTCTGGGTCCCCTCTCTCGGGGTCCCCTCTTTGGCTCGGGGTCCCCTCTTTGGCTCCGGATCCCCTCTCTCGGGGTCCCCTCTCTCGGGGTCCCCTCTTTGGCTCCGGATCCCCTCTCTCCGGGTCCCCTCTCTCGGGGTCCCCTCTTTGGCTCTGGATCCCCTCTCCCCGGGTCCCCCCCCCATCCCTAAGCTAAACTGGGGGGACTAAAGCCGCGGATCCCCCCAAATCCCGCTGGAGCGCCGGACTGTCCCCCCCACACCTGCCTTAAGTCGGGTCCCCCCCTCTCTGTGTCCCCTCCCCACTCCGTGTCCCCTCCCTGGCTCTGTGTCGCCCCCCCATATCCCTTCTTCCCCTCACTGAGTTGGGGGGACACCACCCACCCCCCCCGCCCCCTTTGCTCCCTGTTTCGGGGCTGCAGCCCTGAGGGGACGGGGATGGGCGCTGCCGCCCCGGTTACTCAGCAGGAATTGAGGGGAAATTGGGGGGGGGGGGGGGGGGGGGGGGGCGGGACGAGCCTGGGGGGGGGGCACTGATGGCCCTGAGCGTGGCCTCGGGGGGGGCTCGGGCAGGGGGGGACCCCCCGGTTGCGCTCTCTGCCTCCCCCGCAGCGGCGACAGCTGAGCTGCCGAACGCCCACCCGGTGCGTGCCAGGGCGGCCACGGGGCCCGTGTGCCCCGGGGACCCCGAGACTGTGTCCCTGGGGACCCCAACCCCCGTGTGCCCCTGGGACCCCGAAACTGTGCCCCGGGGACCCCGAGACTGTGTCCCTGGGGACCCCAACCCCCGTGTGCCCCGGGGACCCCGAAACTGTGTCCCTGGGGACCCCAACCCCCGTGTGCCCCGGGGACCCCGAAACTGTGTCCCTGGGGACCCCAACCCCCGTGTGCCCCGGGGACCCCAAAACTGTGTCCTTGGGAACCCCAACCCCTGTGTCCCCTGGGGACCCCAAAACCGTGTCTCCCGGGGACCCCGAAACTGTGTCCTTGGGAACCCCAACCCCTGTGTCCCCTGGGGACCCCAAAACCGTGTCCCTGGGGACCCCAACCCCCGTGTCCCCTGTGTCCCCCAACCCCCGTGTCCCCTGGGGTCCCCAACCCCTGTGTCCCCTGAGACCCCAAAACCTGTGTCCCCCATGTCCCCCAGTCCTCGTGTCCCCCAAAGACCCCCAACCCCCGTGTCCCCATTCCCGGCACCCCATTCCTGGCACCCCATTCCCGGCACCCCATTTCCAGCACCCCATTCCCGGTACCCCATTCCGGGTACCCCATTCCCGGCACCCCATTTCCAGCACCCCATTCCCGGTACCCCATCCCCGGCACCCCATTCCGGGCACCCCATTCCCAGCACCCCATTCCCGGTACCCCATTCCGGGTACCCCATTCCCACGCTGCCCGCGGGGCGTCCGCCGGTGTCCCCTCCTTTTTTGGCGATGTTGTTCTGCGGTTATTTTGAGTGAATTCCAGTTTATTTTTACCCCCTCTGCCTCTCGCCCCCCCTCGGGGCTCCCCATGTCCCCCCCCGGCCGAGGGGACCCCCAGCGGGGAGGGGGGGTCTCGGAGCCCAGGGTGGGGGTCAGGGGTTGGGGGTCCCCAGTGCGCCCCACATGTGCCGCGAGCGCCGGCACCGCACTGGGGCATCGGTGTGGGGGCGCGGGGACAGCTGGGGGGGGGTGGTGCAAAAAGGGGGGGCCCTGTCATGGCACACGTGTGTTCATCCCCTCGGCACACACCTGTGTGGCCCCCGGGGACCCCAACCCTGTGTCCCCCAGACCCTGTATCCATTGGGGACCCCAACCCTCTGTCCCCCAGACCCTGTATCCATTGGGGACCCCTGTCCTCTGTCTCTCATGTCCCTCAGCCCCTCTATCCCTTGGGGACCCCCAATCCCTGTGTCCCACAGCCCCCATGTCCCTTGGGGACCCCATCCCTGTATCCCCCATCCCCACATCCTTTGGGGACCCCATCCCCGTGTCCCCCATCCCTGTGTCCCCCCTCCCCACATCCTTTGGGGACCCCATCCCTGTATCCCCCATCCCCACATCCTTTGGGGACCCCCATCCCCGTCTCCCCCATCCCTGTGTCCCCCATCCCTGTGTCCCCCCTCCCCACATCCTTTGGGGACCCCCATCCCCGTCTCCCCCATCCCTGTGTCCCCCATCCCCGTGTCCCCCATCCCCACATCCTTTGGGGACCCCATCCCCGTCTCCTCCATCCCTGTATCCCCCCTCCCCACATCCTTTGGGATCCCCATCCCCGTCTCCCCCCTCCCCACATCCTTTGGGGACCCCATCCCCGTCTCCTCCATCCCTGTATCCCCCCTCCCCACATCCTTTGGGATCCCCATCCCCGTCTCCCCCCTCCCCACATCCTTTGGGGACCCTTATCCCCGTCTCCCCCATCCCTGTGTCCCCCATCCCTGTGTCCCCCCTCCCCACATCCTTTGGGGACCCTTATCCCCGTCTCCCCCATCCCTGTGTCCCCCATCCCTGTGTCCCCCATACCCACATCCTTTGGGGACCCCATCCCCGTCTCCCCCATCCCCGTCTCCCCCATCCCCGTCTCCCCACATCCCTGTGTCCCCCATCCCCACATCCTTTGGGGACCTCATCCCCGTCTCCCCCATCCCCACATCCTTTGGGACCCCCATCCCTGTGTCCCCCCTCCCCACATCCTTTGGGACCCCCATCCCTGTATCCCCTCCCACCTACAGGACTATGGCTTTGCACCCACGCGCTGCCAAGGGGCTCCGGTGGGGGGGGTTCCCATGGGTTTTGGGGGTCGGGGGGTGTCTCAGGGGGTGGTCCGGCTGCCGCCCCCCACCCTGAGGGGGGTCCCCACCTTTCCAGGCTGTTGGTGGGCGCTCCGCAGGCGCCGGCGTTGCCCAACCAAAGCGCCAACCGCACCGGGGGGCTCTTCGCTTGCCCGCTGACCCCCGAGCTGTCCGACTGCCGGCGGGTTCCCATCGATGACGGAGGTGAGGTTCCCCCAACGAGGGGGTTGGGGGGCTCTTTGGGGACCCCCCCCCCCGTACCCCATCCTGGGGGTCCCCCCGGGGCTGACGCTGCCCGTCCCCACCAGCGGACGTGGAGCGGGAGAGCAAAGAGAACCAATGGTTGGGGGTGAGCGTCAAGAGCCAGGGCGCCGGCGGCAAGATCGTGGTGAGCACCGGCGTTGGGGTTCGGGGGACCCCCAGGACCACCTAAAAGGGTTCTCAGGCACCGGAACCGACTGTTCGGGGCAACGGTGGGAATCTCCATGCCTGGAGGGATTCCAAACCAACCCCAGGTGGATGAGAGGTTCGGGGATGGTTTAGGAGCAGTAGGTTGGGTTGGACTCAAGTTGCTCCATGGTCTTTTCCATCCCAACCACATGGAGCTTCATGTTCAGTTCTGGAGTCCTGAGCACAGGGAGGACACGAGGATGTTGGAACGGGTCCAGAGGAGGCCATGGAGATGATCCGAGGGATGGAGAACCTCCCGGATGAGGACAGGCTGGGAATGTTGGGGTCGTTCTGGAGAAGAAAAGGTTCTGAGGAGACCTTAGAGCAGCTTCCAGTGCTGAAAGGAGCTCTGGGAAAGCTGCGGAGGGGCTCTGGATGAGGGAGTGCAGAGAGGGGATGAGGGGGAACGGTTTTGAGCTGAAAGAGGAGAGATTGAGATGAGATCTTAGGGAGAAATACTTCATTCTTGAGGATTTTGCCCAGAGCAGTGGTGGTGCCCCATCCCTGGAGGGGTTCCAGGCCAGGTTGGATGGGGCTTTGGAGCCCCTGATCCAGTGGGAGGTGTCCCTGCCCATGGCAGGGGTGGCACTGGATGGGCTTTGGGATCCCTTCCAACCCAACCCATCCCCTGGTTCCATGATTCTCACTTGCTGTCACCCAGAACCCTCAGATCCCATCCCTGGAGGGGTTCCAGGCCAGGTTGGATGGGGCTTTGGATCCCCTGATCCAGCGGGAGGTGTCCCTGCCCGTGGCACTGGACGGGTGTTGAGGTCCCTTCCAACCCAACGAGCAACCACTTGGCCAACGGTTGCGTTTCTCTGCCGCGAAGATCATTTAAACCACGACGTTGAGCTCACACCACGGGTTGGAGGCCAACGCGTTGGATGGAGTTTGGAGCCTCCTGGGAGCCGACGGGAGGTTCCTTTGGAACGGGATGGGCGTCGAGGTCCCTTCCAACGCCCATCCCATCCCCTGATTCCCCGCAGACCTGCGCCCACCGGTACGAGCTGCGGCACCGCGTTCGGCAGCCGCTGGAGACGCGGGACGTGATCGGGCGCTGCTTCGTGCTGAGTGAGGACCTGCGGGCGCGCGACGAGATGGACGGCGGCGAATGGAAGTTCTGCCAGGGCCGCCCGCAGGGCCACG
Organism: Cuculus canorus; assembly: GCF_017976375.1. Classification (NCBI taxonomy): domain Eukaryota; kingdom Metazoa; phylum Chordata; class Aves; order Cuculiformes; family Cuculidae; genus Cuculus; species Cuculus canorus. Next base: position 2,749,109 of record NC_071429.1, read on the forward strand.
ACCGCTTCGGGTCCTGCCAGCAGGGCCTGGACGCCGCCTTCAGCCCCGACCTGCGCTACGTCCTCTTCGGGGCGCCCGGAACCTACAACTGGAAAGGTGAGGGGGGACGCGTGGGGAGGGGTGGGCACATCTCCCCATGTCCCCACGTGTCCGTATATCTCCGTGTCCCCCCGTGTCCCCGTGTCCCCCCACATCCCCCCATGTCCCCCCATGTCCGTATATCCCCCACATTCCCCCATGTCCCCCATGTCCCCGTGTCCCCCCATGTCCCCCCATATCTCCCCACATCCCCCCATGTCCCCCATGTCCCCGTGTCCCCCCATGTCCCCGTGTCCCCCCATATATCCCCATATCTCCCCACATCCCCCCATGTCCCCCATGTCCCCCTATGTCCCCACATGTCCGTATATCCCCCCACGTCCCCCCATCCCCCCATGTCCATCTATCCCCCCATGTCCCCCCACGTCTGTATATCTCCGTGTCCCCCCATGTCCCCGTGTCCCCCCATATCTGCCCATGTCCCCTCATGTCCATATATCCCCATGTCCCCCCACATCCCCCCATGTCCCCTATGTCCCCATGTGTCCCCGTGTCCCCCCATATCTGCTCATGTCCCCTCATGTCCCCCCCATGTCCCCTATGTCCCCATGTCCCCCCGTGTCCCCCCATATCTCCCCACGTCCCCCCATGTCCCCACGTCCCCCCATGTCCCTCCGTGTCCCCCCACATCCTCCCTTGTCCCCCATATCTCCCCACATCCCCCCATGTCCCCCCACATCCCCCTGTGTCCCCCATATCTCCCCACGTCCCCCCATGTCCCCACGTCCCCCCGTGTCCCCCCATCCCGCCATGTCCATCTGTCCCCCATGTCCCCCCGTGTCCCCCACATCCCCCCGTGTCCCCCCACATCCTCCCTTGTCCCCCATATCTCCCCACATCCCCCACGTCCCCACGTCCCCCCATGTCCATCTGTCCCCCCACATCCCCCCATGTCCCCCCGTGTCCCCACATCCCCCCATCCCCCCATGTCCATCTATCCCCCCATGTCCCCCCACATCCCCCACGTCCCCACGTCCCCCCATGTCCATCTGTCCCCCCATGTCCCCCCACGTCCCCCCGTGTCCCCCCGTGTCCCCCCGCAGGGACTCTGCGCGTGGAGCTGCTCCCCCGGAGCCCTCTGGATCTGCTGCGCTTCGACGATGGTCCCTACGAGACGGGGGGCGAGAAGGACCAGGACCCCTCGCTCATCCCCGTCCCCGCCAACAGCTACCTGGGTAGGGGTCGGGGGGGACAGGGGGGTCCCCGCCGCCCCCTCAGCGCCCCTCTCTCCTTCTCTCCCCCCCCCCCGCCCCCCCCCCCCCCCCCCCCCCCAGGGCTGCTCTTTGTGACCAACGTTGATAGTTCATCCCCCGACCAAGTGGTCTACAAATCCCTCGAGCCCGGCGAGACGGTGCGCGGTGCGCCCGCCGACGTGACCCCCAATAGCTACCTGGGTCCGTAAGCCACTGCCGCCGCACCGCCGGCAGCCCCGTGTGCCGTAAGCCCCGTGTGCCATAATCCCTGTGTGCCGGCACATCCCCGTGTTCCGTAAACCCCGTGTACCGGCACATCCCCGTGTGCCATAAACCCTGTGTGCCATAATCCCTGTGTACCAGGACATCCCCGTGTGCCGTAATCCCCGTGTGCCATAAGCCCCATGTGCCATAATCCCTGTGTGCCATAATCCCCGTGTACCGGGACATCCCCGTGTGCCATAAACCCCGTGTACCGGGGACATCCCCGTGTGCCGTAATCCCTGTGTGCCGGGACAGCCCCATGTGCCATAAACCCTGTGTGCCATAAGCCCCATGTGCCATAATCCCTGTGTGCCGTAAACCCCATGTACGGGACATCCCCGTGTGCCATAATCCCCGTGTGCCATAATCCCCGTGTGCCGGGACATCCCCGTGTGCCATAATCCCCGTGTGCCATAATCCCCGTGTACCGGGACATCCCCGTGTGCCATAATCCCCGTGTGCCGGGACATCCCCGTGTGCCATAATCCCCGTGTGCCGCAATCCCCGTGTGCCATAATCCCTGTGTGCCATAATCCCCATGTACCGGGACACCCCCGTATGCCATAATCCCTGTGTTCCAGGACATCCCCGTGTGCCATAACCCCCATTTATTGACACCCCCATCCCTTTACTGACCCCCCCCCCCCCGTCCCCTCGCTGTGTTGAGGGGTCCCCGCCAGGCTGGGGGGGGTGGGGGAAGATGGGGGTGCAAGGGGGGGGGTCCCCACCCCGCGTTTGTGCAGGGGGGGTGCACGGTCCCGGGGGGGGGGCGGTGGGGGCAGGGGACACCTCCTGCATGTGGGGAAGGGGCTGCCGGAACCCCCCCCTTGGGGGAAACTGAGGCACGAGCACATCCCTCTGCTGTTGAGTGAGGGAAACTGAGGCACGAGCACATCCCTCTGCTGTTGAGTGAGGGAAACTGAGGCACAAGCGCATCCCTCTGCTATTGACTGAGGGAAACTGAGGCACGAGCGCATCCCTCTGTTATTGAGTGAGGGAAACTGAGGCATGAGAAGAGCTGCTGCTAATGAGTGAGGGAAACTGAGGCACGAGAGGAGCCCCTGCCAAGGAGTGAGGGAAACTGAGGCACGAGAGGAGCAGAAGGGTCCCCAAGGTCTGGTCAGAGAGCGATGGGCGGATGGGCGGCGGCAGGGCCCGGGGGGGGGCGGGGGGGGGGGTGTTGGTCCGGGTGGGCTCTGACCTCCGCCCTTCCCTCAGGTTTCTCGGTGGCGTCGGGCGCGGGGCTGACGCGTCGGCGGGAGTTGAGCTTCGTCACCGGAGCCCCTCGCGCCAACCACACCGGAGCGGTGGTCATCCTGCGCCGCGACAGCGCCAGTCGCCTCGTGCCCGAGGCCGTACTGCCCGGCCAGCAGCTCACCTCGGCCTTCGGCTACGCCATCGCCGTCCTCGACCTCAACAGCGATGGGTGAGGAGAGAACAGGAGGACCATAGAGTTGGAGGACCATAGAGTTGGAGGACCATAGATTCAGAGAACCCTAGAATCAGAGAACCATAGAGTTGGAGAACCAGAGAGTCAGAGAACCATAGAATCACCAGGTTGGAAAAGGCCTCAGATCATGGAGTCCAACCATTCCATCTGCCACTAAACCACGTCCCTGAGCGCCTCGTCTCCCCATCTTTTAAACCCCTCCAGGATGGGGACTCCCCCCCTCCCTGGGCAGCCTCTGCCAGGGCCCCATGACCCTTTCGGTGAAGAATCTCTTCCTGATGTCCAGTCTGACCCTCCCCTGGCGCAGCTTGAGGCCATTCCCCCTTGTCCTGTCCCCGTCACTGGGGAGAAGAGCCCAGCGCCCTCCTCTCTACACTCTCCTTTCAGGCAGTTGTGGAGAGCAATAAGGTCTCCCCTCAGCCTCCTCTTCTCCAGCCTCAACACCCCCAGGGCCCTCAGCCGCTCCTCGTTAAGATTTGTTCTCCAGCCCCTTCCGCAGCTCCGTTGCTCTCCTCTGGACACACTCCAGAGCCTCAACATCCTTCTTGTGGTGAGGGGCCCAGAACTGAACACAGGATTCGAGGTGCGGCCTCCCCAGTGCCGAGTCCGGGGGCAGAATCCCCTCTCCGGCCCTGCTGGCCACGCCGGCTCTGATCCAAACCGAGATGCCATTGGCCTTTTTGGCCCCCTGGGCCACCGCTGTCAACCCACACCCGCAGGTTCTCCTCCTCCAGACAGCTTTACAGCCACTCTTCCCACACTCTGTAGCTGCACAGGGTTGTTGCGCCCCAAGTCCAGGACCCCCCATGTGGCCTCAGACCCCCTTGAACCCCCTTCTTCTCTCCATCCCCAAACCTCGACACCCTGGCTCGTTTCACCGCACCGGCTCGTGGTGACGGAGCTGTTGTGGCCGCAGTTGGATGGACCTGGTGGTGGGGGCCCCCCACTTTTTCGAGCGCAAGGAGGAGATTGGAGGCGCCGCTTACGTCTACATCAACGCCGCGGGGCACTGGGACGCCGCCACCCCTCTGCGCCTCAACGGCACCCGCGGCTCCATGTTTGGCATCGCCCTCAGCGCCGCCGGTGACCTCAACCACGATGGCTTTGAAGGTGAGGGGTGGACCCCAGGTCCCCATGGGGGGGAAGAGTTGCACCCCCTAAAGGTCTTGGAAAGGGGTCTCAACCTGTCTTGTCCCCCCAGATCTGGCTGTGGGAGCCCCTTTCGACGGTGCCGGCAAAGTCTACATCTACCACGGCAGCGCCTTCGGCATCGTGGTGAAGCCGGCACAGGTGAGGGGTGTGGGGTGGGGGTTCGCTGCCCATCACCCCCCCAGTCCACCAGTTCCCGGTGTCACTGGGTGACCCATTCCCAGGTTCTGGATGGGGAGGGCGTAGGGGTGACAGCTTTCGGGTACTCTCTCTCGGGGGGACTGGACGTGGACGGGAACCTGTACCCCGATCTGCTCGTTGGGTCCCTCTCTGACACCGTCGTGCTCTACAGGTGGGTGTTCCCCCCCTGGGAATCCTGCATCCCTGAGTGTCCCCTGCCCTGGGAATCCTGCATCCCTGAGCATCCCTCACCCTGGGAATCCTGCATCCCTGAGCATCTCCTGCCCTGGGAATCCTGCATCCCTGAGCATCCCTCGCCCTGGGAATCCTGCATCCCTGAGCATCCCTCACCCTGGGAATCCTGCATCCCTGAGCATCCCTCACCCTGGGAATCCTGCATCCCTGAGCATCCCTCGCCTTGGGAATCCTGCATCCCTGAGCATCCCCGCCCTGGGAATCCTGCATCCCTGAGCATCCCCTGCCCTGGGAATGCTGCATCCCTGAGTATCCCCTGCCCTGGGAATGCTGCATCCCTGAGTATCCCCTGCCCTGGGAATCCCACATCCCCCCAGAATCCCTTGACCCCGGGGTCCCTGGTTGTGGCCAGGGGTCCCGTGTTGGGGCCGAGTGTGGGGTGTCCGCAAGGCTCGGGGAGGGAGCCCTGGGGGGTGCCCAGCCTGACACACCCCATTTCTTCCGCCCTCCAGAGCCCGCCCGGTTGTCCACGTCTCCAGGAACGTCTCCCTTCTCCCCGCCAACATCGACCTGGAGCAGAGCAACTGCCTCCACCAGGAGGGCGTCTGGTGGGTGAGCCCCGTGTCCCCCTCCCCGGGGGGCTCAGGGTTGGGGTGCAATGGGGGTGGGTACCCCTCATCTCACTCCGTCCCCCCACAGCGTGGACGTCCGAGCGTGCTTCAGCTACACGGCCAGTCCGGCCACCTACAGCCCCCGCCTGGGTGAGCGTGTCCTCATCCTCCAGGGATGGAGGATTTCCTAGGATATGGGATTCCCTGGGGTGGGGATGCTCAGGGATGGAGGATTCCCTGGGATATGGGATTCCCAGGGGTGGGGATGCTCAGGGATGGAGGATTCCCTGGGATATGGGATTCCCAGGGGTGGGGATGCTAAGGGATGGAGGATTCCCTGAAATATGGGATTCCCTGGGGTGGGGATGCTCAGGGATGGAGGATTCCCTGGAATATGGGATTCCCAGGGGTGGGAGAAGCCCAGGGATGGAGGAAGCTTGGTAGGAAGGAAGCTCAGGCATGTGGGAAGCCTGGGGATGCAGGATGGGATGGGGGATGAAGGATTCCCAGGGTGGGGGATGCTCAGGGATGCAGGATTCCCAGGGTGGGGGATGCTCAGGGATGCAGGATTCCCGTGGGGGGAAAACCCACCTCTAGAGCGCAATGGTGTCGGAGAGGGACCCAACGAGCAGATCGGGGTACAGGTTCCCGTCCACGTCCAGTCCCCCCGAGAGAGAGTACCCGAAAGCCGTCACCCCTACGCCCTCCCCATCCAGAACCTGGGAATGGGTCACCCAGTGACACCGGGAACTGGTGGATCAGGGAGGCGATGGGCAGCCGGTGGGACGACAGATGGGACCTCCCCCGGGCTGAGACCCCCAGCATCACGCCTGTCTTTGTCCCCCCCAGTGCTGGAGTACGTGTTCGACGCTGACACCGAGCGCCGTCGGCTGGGCCAGGCGCCCCGCGTCTCCTTCCTCGGCCGCCGCCCCTCGGACCCCGAGCACCAGTTCTCCAACACGGTGGAGCTGCCCCGGCAGCACGCGCGTGCCTGCGTCAAAGCTACCTTCCAGCTCCACGTGGGTCCTGTCCCCATCCCATCCCTTTCCCCATCCTCATCCTCATCTCTGCATGTCTGTCTCATTCCCATCCTTTTCCCCATTCCCATCCCATCCTCATCCTCATCCCTATCTCCATCCCTGTCTTTATTTTCTCCCCATCTCTGTCCCATCCCCATGATCTTCTCAGCCCTGTCCTTGTCCTCATCCCCATTTTCCTCCATTCAATCCCATCCCTTTCCCCATTACCATCCCATCCTCATCCTCATCCTCATCCTCATCCTCATCCCTATCTCCATCCCTGTCTTTATTGTCTCCCCATCTCTGTCCCCATCCCCATGATCTTCTCAGCCCTGTCCTTCTCCTCATCCCCATTTTCCTCTATCCCACCCCATCCCACCCCATCCCATCCCAGTGATGTCATGGTTCCCCCTCCTCTCCTGGTGATGCCGTGGCTCCCACCCCATCCCAGTGATGCTGTGGTTCCCCGTCCTATCCCATCCCAGTTATGTCACAGCTCCTTGTCCCATCCTGGTGACACCGTGGCTTCTCATCCCATCCTGGTGACACCACAGCTCCTTGTCCCATCCCACTCATGCCATGGCTTCCTTAACCCATCCTGGTGACACCACAGCTCCTTGTCCCATCCCAGTCATGCCATGGCTTCCCATCCCATCCTGGTGACACCACAGCTCCTTGTCCCATCCCACTCATGCCATGGCTTTCTTAACCCATCCTAGTGAAACCACAGTTCTCCATCCCATCCCATCCCATCCCATCCCATCCCATCCCATCCCATCCCATCCCATCCCATCCCATCCCATCCCATCTCATCCCATCTCATCCCATCCCATCCCATCCCATCCCATCCCATCCCATCCCATCCCATCCCTCCTCACCCTTGTCCCCTGTCCCCAGGACAGCATCCGTGACAAGCTTCGCCCCATCACCGTCACCCTCGCCTACGGCATCCAGGGCGCGGTGCCGGGGCGGCAGAGCCGGGGGGCGGCAGCCCTGCCCCCCCTGCCCCCCGTGCTCAGCCCGCAGCAGCCCAGCAGCCACCGCACCGAGGTGGGAACCCATCTCCTGTCCCCTGGAGGGGTCCGGGCTGCGCGGTCCCCATCCCCGCAGCCGCCTCGTCGTCCCCTCCGTGTCCCCCGCAGGTGCATTTCCTCAAGCAGGGTTGTGGTGATGACAAGATCTGCCAAAGCAACCTCCAACTGAGCTTCCAGTTCTGCGCCCGCCTCGGCGACGCCGAATTCCAGCCGCTGCCCAGGTGAAGGTTCTGGGGTTTCATCCCCAACCTGTGAGGTGTTGGGGACACCCCGGGGCGCTGATGGTGGCTCCTCCGTTCCCAGGGGCACGGACGGCACCGCCGTCTTTGCCATCAGCGACCAGAAGGATGTGGCTTTGGAGATCCAAGTCACCAACGCGCCGTCGGACCCCGCGCAGCCGCAGCGCGACGGCGACGATGCCCACGAGGCCATGCTCACCGCCACCTTCCCACCAGAGCTGCCCTACTCCGCCATGCGCCCCTTCGACGGGCGGGGGGCTTTGGTGGGGGGAGACGGGGTACCCTGGGGGGTGCAGGGGGGGCGGGACACGGAGGGGACAGAGGGATGGGGATGGTCCTGGGGGTGCAGAGGGATGGGGATGGGGGGATAGAGGGGTGGGATGGTCTTGGGGGTGCAGGGAGGTGGGGATGGTCCTGGGGGTGCAGAGGGATCGGGATGGTTTTGGGGGATGCAGAAGGATGGGGATGGTTCTGGGGGTGCAGAAGGATGGGGACGGAGGTGACAGAGGGGTGGGATGATCCTCAGGATGCAGTAGGGATCAGGATGGTCCTGGGGGTGCAGAGGGATGGGAATGGGGGGACAGAGGGGTGGGATGGTCCTCAGGATGCAGAGGGATGGGGATGGTTCTGGGGGTGCAGAGGGATGGGGATGGTCCTGGGGGTGCAGAGGGATGGGGATGGGGAGGACAGAGGGGTGGGATGGTCTCAGGATGGAGATGGGAAAGGGATGGGGATGGTCCTGGAGTGTAGAGGGGTGCGGATGGAGGAGACAGAGGGGTGGGATGGTCCAGGGAGTGCAGAACGGTGGCGATGGTTCTGGAGATGCTGAAGCGACAGAGATGGTCCTGGGGGTGTTGGTGGTGTGGGATGGGAATGGTCCTGGGGGTGCAAGAAGAGAGGGGTGGTCCCAAGGGTGCTGAGTGGTGAGGATGGGGATGGTCCTGGGGATGCTGGGGGTGCGGGGTGGGGATGGTCCTGTGGACACAGGCAGCTGGGGATGGTCCCAAGGGTGCTGAGGGCAGAGGGACGGGCTCAGACCTGAGGGTACAGAGGCCTGGAAACGGTCCTGGGGACACTGGAGGGACAGGGGAGGTCCTGGGGGTGGTGGGTCTGTGGGACGGGGCCAGATCTGGGGCTGGAGAGGGATGGGGATGGAGTGGACAGAGGGCTGGGGATGATCCTGGGGATGGTCCTGGGGACACTGGAGGGACAGGGATGGTCCTGGGGGCACAGGGGGCCATTGCGGGGGTCCCTCTGCCCTCAGGAGAAGCCGGTGGTCTGCTTGGCCAACCAGAACGGCTCGCAGGTGGAGTGCGAGCTGGGGAACCCCCTGAAACGCGGAGCCCAGGTGGGTGCAGCTCCTCGCTCCCGCTCCAACCCTGAACCCCCAACCCAACCCTCACTCCTCGCCCCTCGCTCCCCCCCCAGGTGCGGTTCTTCCTCATCCTCAGCACCCTCGGCGTCACCATCCAGACCACGGACCTGGCGGTGGAGCTGGCCTTGTCCACGTGAGCCCGGGGAGGATCAGGGGGTCTTCCCTGTGAAGCCCCAGCTCTGCTCTGTGCTTTGGGGCATTTGCAGGGGAAATCTGGGGTGATGCTCCCCCTAAACCCCCCCAACCACATCCCCCCAGGATCAGTGAGCAGCCAGGGCTGGAGCCGGTGGTAGCTCGCGCCCGCGTGGTCTTCGAGCTGCCCGTGTCCGTGACGGGGTGAGTGAGGGTGCGAGGGGGGTCAGGACCCCCCCAGGGGCTGCCCTGAACCCCGGTTCTCCCCCCCCAGCGTGGCTGTGCCGCCCCGGCTCTTCTTCGGTGGGGTGGTGCGGGGCGAGAGTGCCATGCGGCGCGAGAGCCAGGTGGGCAGCGCCGTGCGCTTCGAGGTGACGGTGAGTGGTACCCGATGTCGGGACGGGGGATTCAGGGGGGGCTCGGTCCCCTTTCCCCCCCGTTACTGGAGAATGTGGGAGCTGGGGGGCTCAGTCTCCCACCCCCCTTCCCACCCTGGGCTGCTGGGGATGTGGGATTTGGGGGGTTGGTTCCCCTGCTCCCCTTTGCCCCTGGGCTGCTGGGGATGTGGGATTTGGGGGGCTCGTTCCCCTGTCCCCCTTTGCCCCTGGGCTGTTGGGGATGGAGGATTTGGGGGGCTCGTTCCCCTGTCCCCCTTTGCCCCTGGGCTGTTGGGGATGGAGGATTTGGGGGGCTCGTTCCCCTGCCCCAATTTGACCCTGGGCTGCTGGGGATGTGGGATTTGGGGGGTTGGTTCCCCTGCTCCCCTTTGCCCCTGGGCTCCTGGGGATGTGGGATGTGGGGGGCTCGTTCCCCTGTCCCCCTTTGCCCCTGGGCTGCTGGGGATGGAGGATTTGGGGGGCTCGTTCCCCTGTCCCCCTTTGCCCCTGGGCTGTTGGGGATGGAGGATTTGGGGGGCTCGTTCCTCTGCCCCCCTTTGCCCCTGGGCTGCTGGATGAAGGTGAATCCATGCCACCCCCCTGATGCCACCGTCCCCCCCAGGTCGCCAACCGGGGCCCCTCGCTGAGGACTCTGGGCTCGGCGTCCCTCACGCTGCTTTGGCCCCACGAGCTCCGCAATGGCAAGTGGCTGCTCTACCCCCTGAGCCTGGAGCTGGCAGCGGGCGCGGGGCAGCGCGTGGCGTGCCAGCCTGCTGCCAACCCCCTGCGTCTGGCACTGGTACGGGCACAGAGACGGGTGGGGACGTGGGGGGGTGTTGGGCTGCACCCCTAAATCCCCATCCTTCCCCCTTCCAGGAGCCACAAGGGGAGACAGACCCCGAGGTGCCCACGCCAGGGTCCTGGTGGGTGCCGGCACCTGCAGAGAGGAGGAAAAAGAATGTCACGCTGGTGAGGGGTTGAGGTGCCCCGATCCTGGGGTATCCCGATCTTGGGGTACCCCGATCCTGGGGTACTCCGATCCTGGGCTGCCCCCTTGCTCCTGGGGTGCCCTTTGTCCTCGGGTGCCCCCGGGTCTGGATTCTCCCACTCCTCAGGTGCCCCTGGTCCTTGGGAGCCCCTACTCATGGGGTGCCCCCCAGCCCTCTCGGGGTGCCCAGCCCTGCTGACCACCCCCTGCTCCCCAGGACTGTGCCCAGGGCACCGCGCGCTGCCTGCCCTTCCGCTGCCCACTGTCCAGCTTCGAGCGCGCCGCTGTGCTGACGGCCCGCGGGCGCCTCTGGAACAGCACCTTCCTGGAGGTACGAGAGACGGGGGACGAGGCTTAGACCCCCCCAGGATGAGGACAGGATGGGTCCCCCCAGCTGAGGAGGGGGCTCACCCCACCTTGGCCCCACCGCAGGAGTACCTGGCCGTCACCTCGGTGGAGCTGATTGTCCGCGCCAGCGTCTCGGTGACCTCCTCCATCAAGAACCTGGTGTTGAAAGATGCCTCCACGCAGGTCTGGCCCCTACAGCCCCCCTTGAGCCCCCCTTGAACCCCCCAACAGCCCCCCTTGACCACCTTCTGTTCCCCAGATCTCCGTTTCCATCTACCTGGACCCCGGCGCGGCGGTGGCCGGCGGCGTGCCATGGTGGGTCATCCTGCTGGCCGTGCTGGCCGGTGCCCTCGTCCTGGCCCTGCTCGTTGCCATCCTCTGGAAGGTGAGAGATGGTGTCCCTGGGACATAACCGTGCCACGCCAGGTGGTGCCAGGCTGTGCCACACTGCGCCAATCTGTGCCAGGCTGTGCCACATCATGCCGTGCTGGTCCACCCCACTATGCCGTGCTGTGCCATATTGTGCCAGGCTTTTCCGCCCCAGCCATTCCATGCTGTGCCACCCCAGCAGTGCTGTGCCAGGCCATGCCGTGCCAGGCCAGACCGTGCCGTGCCACCCCCGCTATTCTGTGCTCTTTGGGGTTGGTGCAAAGCTCTTGTCACTACGGTGATGTTTGGGGTGAGCGCCGGGAAATGCCGATGCTGAGGGCTGAGCAGCGCCGAAGCCATGAGTTGATGGAGCCGACTGCCCACGGGCAGCGGTGGCCCAGGGGGCCAAAAAGGCCAATGGCATCTCGGCTTGGATCAGAGCCGGTGTGGCCAGCAGGGCCGGAGAGGGGATTCTGCCCCTGCACTCGGCACTGGGGAGACCGCACCTCGAATCCTGGATCAGTTCTGGGCCCCTCACTCCAGGAAGGATGTTGAGGCTCTGGAGTGTGTCCAGAGGAGAGCAACGGAGCTGCGGAAGGGGCTGGAGAACAAATCTTAACAAGGAGCGGCTGAGGGCCCTGGGGGTGTTGAGGCTGGAGAAGAGGAGGCTGAGGGGAGACCTTATTGCTCTCCACAACTGCCTGAAAGGGTGGAGAGAGGAGGGCGCTGGGCTCTTCTCCCCAGTGACGGGGACAGGACAAGGGGGAATGGCCTCAAGCTGTGCCAGGGGAGGGTCAGACTGGACATCAGGAAGAGATTCTCCACCGAAAGGGTCGTGGGGCCCTGGCAGAGGCTGCCCAGGGAGGGGGGGAGTCCCCATCCTGGAGGGGTTTAAAAGACGGGGAGACGAGGCCCTCAGGGACGCGGTTTAGTGGCAGATGGAGCGGTTGGACTCGCTGATCCAAGAGGCCTTTTCCAACCTGGTGATTCGATGAGGACTTGGAGCTGATGCTGCAGCCGGGGTGCCGCGTGGTTCCTGACCGCTGCTCCCCACAGGTCGGCTTCTTCCGCCGTGCCCGCCGCGTGCCGCCAGCCGTACCGCAGTACCACGCGGTGAAGATCCCACGGGAGGAGCGGCAGCAGTTCCGCGAGGGCAAGACGGGCACCATCCAGAGGAAGGAGTGGGCGGCCGGCTTGAAGGAGCAAAGCGATGGCCGCGTCGCCCCCAGCTCGGCGTAACCGAGGGGACGTGGGATACAAACCCTCCTCCTCATCCCACGGAGCCCAGAGCGGCGCCTGGCGAGGGAGATGCGTGTGCGGGCGCACGCGGGGCTGCGCGTGCCGTGATGGGGCCCCATGGGGGCTGCTGTGCCCCACAGCGATGTCGACCCAATAAAAGGAGCTGCCCCTCCGTCACCGACATCAGGAGGAGCTCCTTCACACCAATATGGTCTTAAAAAATGAGGCATCTTTTAATTCGGGTGCTGGATACGCCGGGCAATTAACCCACCCGGCGTGCGTGTTGGTGGCGATGAGAGCAGGGATTTATACGCTGAATTTATACACCCCCCGATTGCAGTACAGGATGGGGGATGATGGGATGGAGAGCCCCGAGGAGAAGGACTTGGGGTGATGGTCGATGAGAAGCTCGACAGGAGCCACGATGTGCGCTCACAGCCCAGAAACGGTGTCCTGGGCTGCGTCCAAAGCAGCGCGGCCAGCAGGGAGGGAGGGGATTCTGCCCCTCTGCTCCTCTCTGTGAGACCTCATCTGGAGGATTGGGTCCAGTTCTGGAATCCTCAATGTAAGAAGGAGATGGAGCTGTTGGAACGGGTCCAGAGGAGGCTCCAAGGATGCTGCGAGGGATGGAGAACCTCCTGTGCGAGGACAGGCTGAGAGAGTTGGGGTTGTTCAGCCTGGAGAAGAGAAGGCTCCGAGGAGATCTCATAGTGACCTTCCAGTACCTGAAGGGGCTCCAGGAAAGCTGGAGAGGGGCTGTTCGTAAAGGCTGTGGGGATGGGACGAGGGGGAACGGGGATGAACTGGAGAGGGGCAGAGTTAGACTGGACATGAGGAAGAATTCTTCACTATGAGAGTGGGGAGGCCCTGGAACAGGGAAGCTGTGGCTGCCGCATCCCTGGAGGGGTTCCAGGCCGGGTTGGATGGGCCTTGGGCACCTGATCCGGTGGGAGGTGTCCCATTAATCACATTTCCCAATTAATTATAACACGTGTCCTCCCCTCATGCAAGCTCCGCAGTCCTTTATTGACTCTGAGCTCTGCAAAGCCGCCCCCGCTCTATTTTCTTGGCGTCCAGCCTCATTCGAGGTCTCGTATAATGTCCAAAATAAGGGGTATATTGAATTCCCATCATTTTGACTCCCAAAGCTCTGTCCGGATGCCATTTCTCTGCAGCCTTTGATGCTTCCCCTGTGGTTCTGTGCCTCAAATATGGCAAAAGGAGAGGGCTCGGCCATTCATTAGCTCGTAGGATTGGTTGAGAGATGGGTACAGGTGCTACATTCTGCAGAGCCGCTGGCAGTGCTTCGCTCAGGGCCTACAAACCCCCCAGAGGCCCAGGGTAGGAGTGGCCGCCATGATGGGGTGTCGGGGCCGCCATGATGGGTGTGGCAGGGCCCGCCATGATGGGTGTGGCGGTTCCAAGGAGCCCTCACTGCCAGCCCGGTCCAAGCGCTGCCTGCTGGGATAACGGAGCCCCCTCCCCATCCCACCTGTGGTTTCGGCTCGGCAGCTCCCGCCCCAGCGGCAACGGCCGCCCAGAAAGACGAGGGGGGCGGCTCTGCCCTCAGCCAAGATGGCTCTGCCCTCAGTCAAGATGGCGCCTCGCGCAGAGGCGCGGAGGGGCTTTGCAGATGGCGGTGCCCTTCTCCGCGTCAGAGCGCGTGATGAGGCATCGCGTCTATTTCCGGGGCGATCCCGGAAGCGCTGCCGTCCATGGAGGTGGGGGCGCTGGAGCCGCCGCTGCCGGGAATGGTGAGGCCGCGGGGCCGGTACCGGGGCGGGATCCGAGTCCTCCGTGGGTTGGAGGGAGTGCGGGAGAGACCGGCAGGGCCCTGGGGCCCAGCGGGCCCCCATCACCTCCATTCCCCCTATTCCTCCTCCATCCCACGTCCCCCACTCCCTCCCCATTCCATGTCCCTTCTATTCCTCCTCCGTTCCACATCCTCCTCTCCTCCTCCCCATTCCACGTCCCCCTATTCCCCTCATTCCATGCCCCCTCTTTCCTCCCCTCATCCCACGTCCCCCCACTGCTCCTCCCTCATTCTACGTCCCCCCTATCCCCACCCATTCCACCTCCCCCCAGGAAATCTGCCCCCCCCCCAGGGCGTTTTTTGGGGCCGGGCCCCCCATCTCCCGTGTCCCCGCAGCCTTGCTGTCCTCCGGCCTGATGGCGTCGGGCGCGACGAGCCGCTCCGAGGACGAGGAGTCGCTGGCGGGGCCAAAGCGGGGCTCGAACCAGGCCTCGGGCGCCATCCCCAAGCGCCGCAGCTCCTCCAGGTACTGGGAGAGCGGATGAAGGAACACAAAGGGGTGACCTCACCGTGCTTTGGGGTGACCTCACCATGCTTTGGGGGTCCCCGAAACTCCAAGCCCCCTCGTTTCCTCCAGGTTCATCAAGCGGAAGAAGTTTGACGATGAGCTGGTAGAGAGCAGCCTCGCCAAATCCTCCAGCCGCGCCAAAGGCGCCGGCGTCGTCGAGCCGGGGCGTTGCTCAGGCAGCGAGCCTTCCTCCAGCGAGAAGAAGAAGGTGAGGAACCTGTCAGGGACCCCTGGAAAGGGGTTGAGGAGCTCAAAGAGCCCCCCAAAACTCTCTTGGTTTCACCCCACCCAGGTCTCCAAGTCGGTGTCCGCGCCCGTCGCGCCCAGCCCGGTGCCGACCGCCGGCCTGGCCAAGCGGATGAAGAAGAGCAAACAGCCCCTGCAGGTGACCAAGGACTTGGGCCGCTGGAAACCTGCTGATGACCTCCTGCTAATTAATGCTGTGTTGCAGGTAACGATCGGGGGGGGTGGAGGGGGGGCGGGCAGGGTACCGGAGACCCTCGCTGGGGCAAAACCGCAGGGTTTGGGGCTGTTTCCTCACTCTGGGGGGGCTGATTGTGTGCAGCCACCCTTGCTCGAGCCATTTCCTCACCTGAGGATCCTCGCTGGGGTAAAACCACTGAGTTTTGGGGCTGTTTTCTCACTTGGGGGGTGCTGCCCTCCCCCAGGAACCCTCGTTGGAGTAAACCCACTGATTTTTAGCGTTGTTTTCTCACCCTTTGGGGGGGGCTTTTCCAGACGAACGATTTGACCTCGGTGCACCTGGGGGTGAAGTTCAGCTGCCGCTTTAACCTGCGGGAGATCCAGGAGCGCTGGTACGCGCTGCTCTACGATCCCATCATCTCCAAGTGAGCGCGGGGCGGGGTCTGGAGGGGACAGAGCCGGCTCGGGGGGGGCTGTAGGGGGGTCTCTAATGTCCCATGTGGCCCTCCCCACGCAGGTTGGCCTGCCAGGCCATGCGGCAGCTGCACCCCGAGGCCATCGCCGCCATCCAGAGCAAAGTGCTCTTCAGCAAAGCCGAGGAGCGGCTGCTCAGCCAGGTGGGATCGGTACGAGGCGGCCGGCAGCGGGGCAGGGGAGGCTCGCAGGGACGCTGGGGAGGGTCCTGGCTGCCATCTGTGTCCCCTTTGTCCCCTCCGCAGGGCAGCCAGCCCTCGCTCGACACCTTCCAGGAGCTGCTGCACAAGCACCCCGACGTGTTCTACCCCTCGCGCACGGCAAAGGCGCTGCAGCTGCACTGGCAGCTCATGAAGCAGTACTACCTGCTGGCCGACCAGACCGGTGAGACCGAGGACCCCTCTGTCCCACCCTGTCCCCCCCAAGGGACCCTTCTGTCCCCCCGAGGGACCCCTCTGTCCCCCTCGTCCTCCCAAGGGACCCCTCTGTCCCCCTGAGGGACCCCTCTGTTCCCTCACGTCCCCCCAAGGGACCCTTCTGTCCCCGACCTGTCCCCCTGAGGGACTCCTCTGTCCCCTCCCGTCCCCCCGAGGGACCCCTCTGTCCCCTCCCGTCCTCCCGAGGGACCCCTCTGTCCCCCACCTGTCCCCCTGAGGGACCCTTCTGTGCCCCCCTGTCCCCCACCCCCTCACCCCCCCATCCTTTGCCTCTTCCAGTGCAGCCGCTGCCCAAAGGAGACCAAGTCTTGAACTTCTCAGATGCGGAGGAGATGCTCGATGACAGCAAACTCAAGTGAGGGGCTTTGGGGGGGGCTGGGGCCGGTTTGGGGGGGCTGTGGCTCAATAGCAAAGTGACCTGAGGGGTTTTGGAGGGCTGGGGGGGCTCCGACTCACCCTGTGGCTTCTCCTCGGCAGGGATGTGCGGGATGAGGCGCTGGAGCACGGTGAGTCCGGCTCGGGGGGTGGGGAGGGACCCGGGACCCCCCCTGCTCGCGACAGGGGGTGTGGGAGCCCCCCCCAAACCCCCTCTGCCCCTCCCCAGAGCTGACGGTGGCCGATCGACGCCAGAAGCGTGAGATCCGGCAGCTGGAGCAGGAGCTGCACAAGTGGCAGGTGCTGGTGGATAGCATCACAGGTCTGTCTGTCTGTCTGTCCTGTCAGGCTGTCTGTCCCTGAAACCCTCTGTCCATCTCTCTTTCTGTCCCCGAAACCGTCTGTCCATCTCCCTGTCCGTCCCTGAAGCCGTCTGTCTATCCCCAAAGCCATCAGTCTGTCCCTGTGTCCCTCTGGACATCCCCAAAGCCATCTCTCCATCCCTACATCTGTCTGTCCCCCACCTCATTCTGTCCATCTTCTGTCCCTCCATCCATCCATCCCTCTGTCCCTCCCCGTGTCCGTCTGTCTGTCCGTCCGCAGCCCCTCTCCGCGCTCTCTCCCGCAGGGATGAGCTCCCCGGATTTCGACAGCCAGACGCTGGCCGTGCTGCGCGGCCGCATGGTGCGCTACCTGATGCGCTCTCGCGAGGTGGGTGCAGGGCCGCAGCCCCCCGGGTCCCCCAACACCTTCCATCACCCCTTTGACTCCCCACAGCCCCCCCAAACACCCCCTCGGCCCCCCCCAACACCTTTGCCCCCACCAGATCACGCTGGGCAGAGCCACCAAAGACAACCAGATTGATGTGGACCTGGCGCTGGAGGGGCCGGCCTGGAAGATCTCCCGCAAGCAGGGTAGGGGCTGGGGGGCTCGAGGGGGGGCTCTGGAGCAGGGGGGGCTCTGTTACCCCCCTCCTCCTCCTCCTCTCACCCCCATTTTCCCTCCAGGCGTCATCAAGTTAAAGAACAACGGTGAGTTCTTCATCGCTAACGAAGGCCGTCGCCCCATCTACATCGACGGTCGCCCAGTGCTGGGGGGCAACAAGTGGAAGCTGAACAACAACTCAGTGGTGGAGGTGAGGAGAGTTGTGGGGGGGTCGTGGGGGGCTGCTGAGCCCCCCCCTGCTCATCCTTTATCCCCCCCTCTCCTCACCCTTTACCCCCCCTTCGCAGATCGCCAGCCTTCGCTTCGTCTTCCTCATCAACCAGGACCTCATCGCCCTCATCAAGGCAGAGGCAGCCAAGCTGGCCCAGCAGTGACCAAGGGAGGGGGGGGCTTGTGCTTCTGGGACCCCCCCCAGCCCGGGAGGGGGGCAGGGGGCGTCCCCACAACCCTCCCATTCAGTGATGGGGACCCACAGTCCCCTCCCTTCTCCCCCAAACTCTGGGGTTGGGCATTTTCACCTAATAAAGAGGGGGTGGGGTGGGGGGCACA
Source organism: Cuculus canorus (assembly GCF_017976375.1). Classification (NCBI taxonomy): domain Eukaryota; kingdom Metazoa; phylum Chordata; class Aves; order Cuculiformes; family Cuculidae; genus Cuculus; species Cuculus canorus. The sequence continues at coordinate 2,766,894 of NC_071429.1, forward strand.
GCCCCCCCAGCCTCTGTGGTCTGGGCTTAAAATGGTTTATTGATAAAGGGGGGGGTCAAGTCTGGGCCTGGGGGTGGCTCAGGGAGTTGGGGGGCAGCTGGGGCCCCATAGGGGGTGCAGGAGGGGTCCTGGAGGCATTGGCCCAGCAGGATCTGGCCTTGGTGGCCCAGTGGGACCTGGGGGGCCGGGGTTGGTGGCCCCTTGGGTGCCAGGAGCGCCAGGATTCACGGCCCACTGGGAGCCGGGGGGGTCTCGGGGATCAGTGGCCCACGGGAACTCAGCGTTGCTGGCTCACGGTGGCCCACTGGGACCCCAGTTCCTGGGTTCTCACCACAGCCCCCGTGCGCGAGCGGATCGGAGCGCCTGCAGCAAACGCTGGAGCGGAGGAGAATGCTCAAAGTCAGGGTTCTTTTATTGAATTTGCTCAACCAACTAAAGAGAGAAACAACTCCACCCCCACTCCCCTCAGCATAGAAACCAGGGGGGCAGCAAAGCCAGGAGCCCCCGGGCCACCCCAGCCTCTCCGAGCGCCGGAGCCAGGGATTCAGCACACGGCAGAGCACGACGCTCGGCACAAACCCCATCCTTATTCACGCGGCGCTAGAGCCGGGCTGGTGCAACCGGTACCTCCGGGAGCAGCTCGGTTACTGGATATTGCTCTAAATTTAATTTAGGGATGAAGTGAGGGGAGGGGAAAAGGAGAAGTGAGGGAAATAAAGAGATTCTCAACACAAAAACCAGCCAACGGGGAAGGGTCCCCAGCAAAACAGAGACGAGGGGCCCAGCTTCAGGCCTGCCCACAGCCCCCTGGTCAAGCTCCTCGCTGCCAGCACGAGGGGTGGGCTGGGATGGACCAGCACCGGGCGCTGCTCCGGGGCTAAATCCAGAGGTGGGCGCCCAGGGAAGGCAGGCGGGCGGGGGATCGGCCAGCGCTGCCCGTGACCCCCCAGAGAGCGGCGATTTTGGAAGAGAAAAGAGCGAGGGAAAGGCAGCAGCGCGGGGAGTCCGGACCCGGCTCAGACGTGAGAGGAACACAAAGCAGCCCAAGGGAGGGGAAAAAAGAAAGGAAAATGGCACAAGAATGGAGCAGTGTAAACGTTCCTTCGTTGGTATCATCCTACCTAGGAGCCTCTGACGGGCCTCACCTGGGCCTCGCGGCACGAAGCGAGAGCCCGGGCGCCTCAGGAGTTGGCTCCCTCCTGCCGGCTGGCGCGAGGCTTCCGCTGCGGGAGCCCCTTGGTCTCTGTGCTGGAGGGCGGGGGGCCCGTGGGCTGAGTCTGGCCAGGGCTGGCGGCCGGGGACGAGGGCGGCTGCTGCCGGGCTTGGCCGGGCCCGGTCCTGTGCCGGTTGCTGCTGTTGTAGCGCCCGGAGGTGGTGGGGCCGACGTGGCGCTGGCCCTGAGACCTGTTCCCCGCGCCCGGTCTCCTGTTCCCCTGGGAAGCCTGGAAGAGAAGAAGGCGGACGAGTGAGCGCGGGGTGGCAGAGGCAGCTCCGATATCCTGGTCTGCATCCTCTTCCCAGCAGGAAATTGGGAAAGGAACCCCCCAGGTCTGCTCCGAAGCAGAACCATCACCGCGAGGCTGTGGTCGGCAGCTTTTGAGCACCCTCAACCGCGCTGCTGGTGCAAAACCCGACAGCAAAGGGCACCGGGCAGAGAGGGACCCGGCTCAGGAATTGGGAGAGGAGCCGAGAGAGGAGCGAGCTTCCGCAGTGCCGTGCCAGAGCTGTGCCAGGGTGCGGTTACCTCTCGGGCAGGCTGGGAAGCGCGGCTGCCGGCGTTCCCCGGGGCTGCCTCCGCGGAGGCTGAGGGCTTCTTGCTGGTGGCGGTAAGGCTGGCGGCGGGCACAGAGGCACAGGCGGGTGCGGAGGGAGCAGGGGTCTCACCAGGACGGCTCAGGGATGTGGTGGCGGCAGAGCTGCACCGTGACCGGCTGGAGTAGCTGTTCTTTGGATGGGAAACTGGAAGAGAAAGACCCCAAAATGTGCATTCTGGTGGCCAAGGGGATCCTGGGGTGCCTGGAGACGTGAGGGGGTTCTCCTCCCCCTCTGCTCTGCCCTAGGGAGGCTCCAACCCAAGCCCTGTGTCCAGTTCTGGGCTCCACATCTCCGCAAAGACCAGGAATGACTGGAGCGAGCCCAGCAAAGGTGATGGAGCCCTGGAATCAGCTGCCCAGGGAGGTGCGGAGTCTCCTCCGGAGATGCGCTCCTGTGCGAGGTGACTCTGCCTTAGCAGGAGTGGGACTGGCTGAGCTCCGGAGAGCCCGGCCAACCCTGATCAGTCTGCGATTCTCTATCAGGGACCAGCGCTCAACAGCAAAGAGCAGGAGCACAGACTCCCTTTTGCCAAGGGCAAAATGCCCGCAGCAGCAGGGGAAGAGCAGAACACTCCCGTTCCACTGCTATCACGTTTTTGGACACACATGCAGGGTTTTGGCAATGGAAAGGTGGTGATGGAGACCCCGGCACTGCCCAGGCTCCCACCCGGCTCACCTTGGCCAAAGGAGGCGATGCTTTTCTTCAGCGCATCAAGGTCGCAGGTGAAGCGCGCCACCCTGCCCAGGTCCTCATCGTACTTGCGCTCGCTCACAAAGTGCTGGCAGAAAAGGGAAATCATAGGCGTTAATTCACTCTGTGCACAGAAATCGGAGGTGAAAGGCAGCCCTTCTCACCCAGAAACAGGAATCTGAACTGAGTGCTGCTTGGATAAACCCTTGGAGAGAAGATGAATGGCTGCTAGGACACCTGGAAAGAGGAAACCAGGTTGTTTTCAGTGTAATTTGCCTACAGGAAAACTGGGGAGGGGCGCTCAATGAGGGAGCACAGGGACAGGATGAGGGAAACGGTTTTGAGATGAAAGAGGGGAGATTGAGATGAGATCTTAGGGAGAAATTCTTAATTTTGAAGATGTTGCCCAGAGCAGTGGGGCTGCCCCATCCCTGAAGGGGTTTAAGGCCAGGTTGGATGGGGCTTGGAGCCCCTGATCCAGTGGGAGGTGTCCCTGCCCATGGCAGGGGTGGAACTGGATGGGCTTTGAGGTCCCTTCCAACCCAACCCACTCCGGGAATCTGAATCCATCAGTTCCAGCGCTTGCCCAGGCTCCAGCCGAGGTGTGCGTTAACTGGGTCCAAGAGCAGCTCCGCTCTGCCTGGCTCAGAGCTGGAAAATCACCACCGCACAGCCCTCTGGATGCTCCCAGGTTCCCAGCAGCACTAATCCTGCTGTGGGCTGAGTGTCCAAGCTGGAGTTTAATGGATGCAACTTCGCACTGACCTCCTGTGGCAGCAGCTGGTGTGCTGGAGGCATTTTATGGAATATTAAAGTCCCCGAGGCGCAGCGGGATGGTTCTCACGATGTCGGGAAAAGGCAGAGGTTGGGAAAACACCAATATCGTGTGCCAGCCAGAGGTTTCACAACCACGCACAAAGCTGTGGCCTCTGCCAGGTCCCAGTGAAAGGTGGGTTTCCCTCACCAGGGTACACGTTTGGATTAGTATTTTATAAACCCAATTATCTTAAATTAAGATTGAGGTGTCTGGTGTCCTGCGTGTGGCTGCAGCGTGCAGAGCACCGGTGAGGAATTTGAGAAGCATGGACACAAGGAAAGGCTCCCACACAACACAGAGCGGCTCTCAGAGGTGTCGGAACCGCAGGAGGTTACAGAAACATCAGCACAGTGCTGGAAACTGAAGTTGTTGAAGGCTGAGACTGCACAAGCTGTCCGGGAACAAACGTTCCGCTAAAACCCGCGCTGCCAACACAGAACTGTCTGAATCCAACAGATAGGAATGGAACGAAGGGGATGAGAACCAGGGAAGCAATTCCAAGAGAATGAGGTCACTGCAGAAGGTCAGCAACCATGAAAACCAGTAGGGAACGGAGAGATCCCTGACCAGGATTGAGATGCGGGTGTAAGGGGCTGCGCGATCCAGGGCAGGGCTCCCTTCTCGGAGGCGCCAGCTCCGGCTGCTATGCGCGTCAGGTAAAGAAAGGGCTTATTTACTCAGCGGGCTGGTGACTCGTCTCCTTTGAGCAGGAACCGAGGGCTGGGCCCCGCTGACATAGCATCCGCATAATTCTTACCACAGACAAGGTGGCGGCTACATAATTCCTGCACCACCACGTCTAGGGGAGATTAGGTTGGATCAGACAGAGCTCACCTTTATGTCGGCTCTGAGCTCGACCAGCTGCTCCTCCGACATCCGCACTGCCACATCCGTCATCTTCTTCAGGGCTTCTGCCTTCTTCTGGCGGCTGACCAGAATTTCCACTGCAAACCAGAGCACGGCTCAGGCAGCATCGGCACCAAGACAGCCCCACCAGAGTTAAACCGGCCCCTTACTGGTAACCAACAGGTCCCCCGCTCCCTCTACAGCGCTGTGCCAGCTCCCCGGCAGCCCCGGCAGCTCCTTGTGGCAGTGATTTACGTCTCCCGGCACAGACAGAACCTGAGCTGACTCCATGAGGGGCACAGACGCGCGGCTCTGGCAGCAGATTTGCCGCTCTTCCCAGGCTGCTTCCCTGCCACCCCCTAAACCATGGGGTTCCGTGCTGCTGGTGGGGGTGTCCCTGTGGATCACTGCCCACCCGCACCGGGAAAAAGCCTTCTCCAGCTCCCCAGAAATGCCAAGGTTTTCGGGAATGGCCTCCAACGTCAGAAAGCAGTTTTGTTCCCACCCTTTAACAAGGCATAGAGCAAAGGCCTCAAAGAGGATGGGAACTACCAGCCGTGTCAGCTGCACATGCGACCCAGCTCGAGCCCAGGAGCCAGTTTTGTTCAGGGGCAGAGCCAGGAATTTAGGAACGATGTGAACAGGGGGTAAACCACAGGAATCTGCTGCTGGGAGCTCTCTCCCCCCGTGCAGCAACACCCACAGCTCCCCAGGTGGGCACTTGTTAGGAGAAAGATGAAGCCTTACTTGCTTCTGCTTTCACTTTGTCCATCTCTGCCAGCAAAGCCACCTCCCGATCCATGAGGCTGGGGGGAAATAAAGAAAAAGGGAAGAGATTTATTACTAAACAAAGAGGAGAAAGAGATCCCACTGCAAGGAGAGCGGCAGGAGGGTTTCCAGGCAGCAGGAGGGACCGGCAGATGGCAGCAGGAGCTCATGTCACTGCTCCCAGCCCTGGGCTTTTGTTCTGGAAGCTGAGGAGTTTGTGTCTTGGCGTTAAACTTGCTCCCAGCTCTGGTCAGCACGGACCGGCGTTCCCAACAACCCACCGGGTACATGGTCAACTTACTCCGATAAGGTCAGAGCCACCTTGGCAAGGGGAGCGGCAGCCGCGGTGCTGCAGGAAGCTGCGCTCCACTGGACTTTATCACCAAAGAAAAACTGGGCACAATGCTTCAGAGTCACTCAAAACACAGAACCAACAAGCAGCGGGGCAGGATGGGGATGCAGGAGAGCAGGAGTGGGGCATTCAGGACCCATCCCCTCTGGGTGCCACGCAAAGCTTTGCTCTTATGCCCTCATCAGCTCATTTCAGCCAACCAAACAGGCCTTCTAAATCCAAAACCCCGGTCCTGGTGCTCGCTGCTGCTTCTCTGGAGGTTTGTACCCCATGGATTGCCACGGGAGCCTCACACACCCTTTCATCGGTACGGCCGGGATGAAGCTACGGCCTCCAACCACCAGGTCACCTGCAGCCGCATTGCTTCACCATCCAGGCCTCTCCTATGGCTTGGGGATGTTTTGGCCACAGTGGGAAACACAGGAGTGGGTCGGGAGCAGCGAAGCGGGTCGCAGGAAGCATCTCCCCTCACCAGGAGGCTCCAGCTTGCCTTGAGTGTGCCTGTTGCCATGAGACCACGGTTCCCTCGAGGAACACGGCAGCCGCCTTTACGCAAGCAGAGCCGCACGGCTACCGGCTGGCCAAATTTAGCAAATCGAGGCTACCGAGCACCTTCCGGAACGGCAGAGCAGCCAGAGAGCTCCCCGAAGGCCATGGCAAGAGAACTCTTGCCCTTGGAGATGGGCACATCAAGTAGTTCAGGTCATTAGGAAAGCAGAAGAGGAAATTCAAGTGCTCCCACCCTGGCCAGGGGCAGGCACTGGTCAGGCTGTTCTTTACTGTAAGGAATCCTCACAGACGCCCTCCCTGCAAACACTGCTTTTGTGGTTCCCTCTCAGCTGCACCTTCTGCACCTTCAGTCTCACTTGCTGCGGCTTGAACGCATCCGGGTAGTTAACCGGGCTCATTTCGGTTTCTGTTCCCTAAATTAGACCTTAGGAAGAAATACTTCACTATGACGATTTTACCCAGAGCAGCGGTGGCTGCCCCATCCCTGGAGGGTTCCAGGCCAGGGACTCGGAGTCTCTGATCCAGTGGGAGGTGTTCCTGCCCATGGCAGGGGTGGAACTGGATGGGCTTTGAGGTCTCTTCCAACCCAACCCACTCCAGGATTCTATGAAATATAAAAGCAAACTCTCCCTCCCGCGCATGGACTGGGTGACACTCGCAGCACCGACACGGAATGGAGCTCGGGTACCAGCAGGGCGCGGGGGCAGCCCCTCCACGCCCACCACACACAGCTTCAGTGCGAAAGGTTTGCTTGAAAACAGGAAGAATTATTGATTCCAAAGACCATCTGAACGGGAAAGCAGAGCACATCTGAAATGCAAACTGGAACCGCCGCTCCCGCTCCTCCACGTGTCAGGGAGGGCTGAGGCAAGATCAATTTAAACAATTCCCTCTGAACAGCGGCTTTGACATTTGGCTTCTTCTGTTGATTTATCGCTCTGTCCATCTGCCTTTTCAGGGCAGGAATTGTTTCTGCTCGGAGCGCAGCGGGGGCTTGATCCAGGTCAGGCTCTTGCAGCCCAACTGCGCAAATACAACAGCGTGTGTCAAAAGAGACGCTAATAAGACTTCACCTCCTTTCCAGCCATTCCCAGAGCGGAGCAGCTTGGCCCTGCAGGCAGGGTGAAGGGAGATACCCCAGGGGCCTCCCGCCCAGACCCCCACCAGGAGCAGGAACCACCGGAGCTCGGAGAGGTCCAGGTGTGAACGCAGCCTTAATGATTAATTCGAGTGCCTGAACAGCCTGGTGGCTCTGGTGCCACAGAACCTGGTCGCGCCGCACCTTTCCCGCTGCCTCCTCCCTGAACACGCAGAGCCAACACCCGCTTTCCGTGGGCCATTCCAGGCTCGTTCCGCCAGGCAGGCGCGCACGCACCTTGGCACAGCTCACAGGCCACATCTCGCTGTGATTTAATTTACTCAGAGAGCTCAGCTGGAGGCCTTTACCCAATTTTACAGCTGGGCTGGTGGAGGAACAAAGGTCAAGTGGCTCTGCCTGGGGTGTGCGTGCTGAGTGATTCCATCAGACCCCACCGCTCCTCGTCCTGCACGGCTTCTCCTCAAACAAAATCGCTTCCTTCTGCTGGATCTGCTTGGATTCTGCCTCTCGCACGCATTCTGGGAGACGGGATCCCACACAGGATGGAGAGGGCGTCCGCCCCTGCCAGAAAGAACGGGCTTAGGAAAGGATGCCCACATGCAAGGAAGAGAAAGGGGAAGCGGATGAAATGATAACTGAGATGAAATAAAGCTGAACATTCGATCACGGCCCAAACATCTGAAGAGACGCACTCGGCTGCACGGCAGCTCAGTCAAGCAGGATTGTGCCTGTTTAGGAAAGAAAATGGCTGTTTGGGGTCACTTCCCTGGGGCTGGAACGCAGCGATCTTGGCGATGGACTGCGATCCAGGGGGGCTGGAAGCAGGCCCGGCTGCTCTGCCACAGGGAAGCAAGGGTGACGCTCAACACAAGGCACACAGCGGCCATCCCTGCAGCAAGACAGCTCGAACCCTGCACGCTGCACTCACCCGCACCACTCGCAAAGGCTCAGGGGCTTTGTTTTCCTGACAGGCTGCTTTCCCTGTCAGCAGAAAGCAAAATATTCAGGAAAATAAGGATGGTGAGGATTCCCTCGGTCGGGTTCCTGACCCTCTCAAAGAAGGGAAGCCAAAGCAGCTACTGCTGCATGCGCACTCCAAGAGGATGGATTCCAGAGACTGGGATACAGGCTGGGCACGAGCCCAGCACTCAAGTCTCCTTCTCAGCACTCGCTCACTGACAGAGCATGTTGGAGACCGGGAGAAGATGAAGGGCACGGACTCCAGGAGCCTCCCTGGTTCAAAGGGGATTGGGAGGGCAGCCCGGACAGGCAGAAGTTAAACCAGGCCAAGCGTTGCTACTCAAATATCTCATTTCAGCTGAACAAACCTGCTCCTAAACCAGGTTCTCCTTTGGTAGGAGGCCAGCAGGAGTGGCAGCTCAGTAGGAAAACGGAACTACTGGATCCTGCCTGATTTAAAACCACACTAATTATTCTCTGGGTCACAAAGGCAATTGGAAAAACAGAAACACAACAGAAAAATCGTGAAGGTACAATTGACACCTCATCTCCCCGATGACTGCATCCCTCTCACGAAAAGGAAAGGGAATCCACGGAGCCAAACGGCCCTGGCTGCGCAGTCACTGCTTATCGACCTCGCCGCCGCGGCATCCTGCTGGGCAGCTCCTCTAGTTGGCATTTGCCAAAGGAGGTTCCTGGTGGCCCTGTTCCAGGCAGGCACTCACGTCCCCGCTCACGGAACCGCATGTCCTGCTTTGCTCACTGCCGGCTCAGCTTATCAGAGCGAGACTGCAGGACCGGACTTGAGCCTTTAACCTTCCCAAACATGACGTATGTGTTTTATAGGGAATAACGTAAGTCAAAGGGTGAGGAATTACTTACAGACGCATTAGCCATGAGAATGACATTTTCCATAGCAAGGAGAGGCTTTCCCAGATGTTAGAACTGCAGAGGCGCAGACCAAACTGAACAACAAACCCCACTGTATGCAGTGATGACACCGAAGCAGTAGACAAAGCCACTCACGAAGCATGACACAATACTCCTAAACCCAAACCTGAGTCACGGCCGAAAATTCCTCAGCTACTGACAGGGTAAAATCCCCTTACACTGCAGCTTTTCTAAAGGACTGGAGGCACTGGGAGCTCCACGTCTGGCTTTGGCTTGGAGACCCCAACTCTCAGCACAAGAATGCAGGGCAGAGCCTACCGATGCCTTTAACCCTGCCTAGTTTGGTCTCACGTCCTTGGGACGTTTCAAAGTCACCTATGAAGACGTTAGTCTGTTTTAAGCACCAAGCAGAATTCCACCGGCTTCAGGAGAGCCCTTCCTGGTGGCAAAGTTCAGCGCAAGGACAAGCACAGAAGCTGTCTACGCTGAACAATGGCATTTGCTGAAGGCTTCAGCACTCGGCTCCCTGCATCCCCACCGCTAAACGCTCCTGCTCCGAGGCCACAGAGGTTTTCCGACACAGACAGCTTCTGACATGGATCCGCACGGCTGCCAACTCCCTACTTCAACGCCTCGATGCAGCAGCAGCACATTGGTTACTTGTCAAACGTTCCTGCGGGCACGGAGAGCTCGCTGTTTCTTATGAATATTTCTTTACTAAAGCAATCGTGTTTGTCTAACCAAGAACAATTCCTCAGTAATGGATTCAATCAGCGGGGACAGCGCGAGTACCTGAGGTTCACCCCTTCGGAATCTCATCTTAAAGCACTTAGCCAAACCAATAAAGGCGTTCATTAAAACAAGACCCAATTAACTCAGAGGGAACATCGTGCACAATATTAAAGGTTTGTCTTCAAACGGAGGAGGCGATGCCGTGCAGGGCGATCTCTGATGTGTACTCACACCTTCAGAAGGATCCCTCTCTTCTACATTATATTGAGCCATGATTTGACGATTTAGAAACAAACATTTGTAATTTAAACGGACGCACACTGCTGCTCCGAGCTCCCAGCAGGCCCCTTCTACACAGCACCCAGCTGACAGCGCGTTATCCCGCCAGCTCCTCGCATTAGCTGGGCTAAAGGGACTTTAAGAGAGTCAGGACAACTGCCTTGTACCGACGCTGCAGCTCATTGGAGACCTGATGGATGCACCCAAGCCCCGAAGAGCGCGTGAGCATCCCACCACACGCAAGGGACGGCTGCTCAAAGACAGGCCTCGCAGAGCTGCCCAGAGCAGCAGCCGCTAAACGCTGTGGAGCGCAGGAGTTTAGACTCTAGTTTATTCTTTACAGACAGTGCTGGGGCAACCACCAGCAGGCTTTTAACCTAACTAAAGAGTCTTATTCCTGATGTACTGTTTTTAAGCCTTAACACCTGGATTTGTCCCCACACTGAACTCACCTGCTCTGCAGCTCTGCAAAGGCTTGCTTCATCTTCTTGATGGATGCATCCATCTCCTCCTTCACCACCACCCGGTACCGAGCCAGCGAGACCGTGCAGCGCTGGAGATCCTTCACCGATTTTTCGATATTAGAACCTACCAAGAGACAGAGCGAACTCCACCAGCCACGTCAAAGCATGGCCAAACCCTCCCAGAAGGGTGAAATCCAGACAGGTCATTCCCTCCGATTTTAAGCCCAGACACTGTTTGGGTTCTTATTGCCCTTTCCCTTCCCCAGCAGGTTCAGCAGGGACAGTGTGAGAGATTTTCTTATCAGGGAAAGTTTCTCCAAGCCATGCTGAGTTTCTCTCTACGAGCAGGGATGTCCCTGCACATCTTCAACTACTTGAGAGAAACTCAATGCACCTCGGAGTTGCTTTTGTGCTGGAGAGTGATGACAAGCGAAACACAGCCTGCTCAACAGACCCACGCCGTATCGCTAAACGGAATGAAAGGAGCCTTTGCCTAAGGAAGGAAATTATCTCGGAAATGAAAATCCGGGCTGTTTCATTAAATTGGGAGCTGAGAGGCCTGGTTATAGCTGCCAAGGTCAGTCCCTGCATCTCAGCTGACAGCAGGGAATATCATCCTGCCCGGGAAGTTGTGGCTGCCCCATCCCTGGAGGTGTTCAAGGCCAGGATGGATGAACTTGGAGCCTCCAGACCCAGTGGGAGGTGTCCCTGCCCATGGCTAGGGATTGGAACTGGGTGGCTTTGAGGTCCATTCCAACCCAAACCATTCCAGGATTCTATGATTCTATCGCCCTGCCCACGCTTCTCCCTGCCAGGCTACATCAACCACCGCTCGGCACAGTTTCTGCAGGCAGCAGGGAGGTGAACTTCCATCACCCCATCTCCCTGTGCCGAGTACAACAACCGCCCTCACAGCCGGGGTTCCTGAGGTCCCTCCTGTCCCCATTTGTTACCACAAGAACTCAGCTATGGAGAAAGTACACGGAAGAGGGAAAAGGAGGAGGCGGCTGTCAGTTCTTGTAACGGGACTGGTCCCAACTCCTGGCCTTGCGACAGATTCTCACAAAAGATGAGAAACAACCTAAAGGCTCCGTGCTGAAGCCCTTGGAAGAATGGGATAAACGTATGCAGCGAGACCGGCTGCTGCCTCCTTGGATTCGCTCACACATGGGTTTGCTGCTCCAGGCACTACATCTAAACTGCTGTCAAGATCCCCGCTGTGCTCAGGGAAGAGGAGGAGCAGAGGGCGAGTCACTGGCCAGATAATAAGCAGCACGTTAGCTCGCATTAAAATCAAAGTCCGTTGCGCCTCACGCTGCGTCTGACAGTGACACCACAGAAGAGACAGTGAGAATTTGGCCAGCAGCAACCTGCTCTGACATCGGAGAGCGTGCAGCCCCTCAGGCCTTACCCTGCTTCTTGTTTGTAGGTGAAACCGGAACATCTTCCAGCCGCGCGACAGACAGGGACGCAGGAGTTGGGTTGCTCGCTGCTGATCTGGACAGAGACCTGCTAGCGCTCCTCTGCTCAGGCCGCTGCCGGAGAGACGAGGGGCTCTGGGAAGGATGCATGGTGAGCGATTTTGTGTCAAAGCCTGCTATTCCATTCCCTAGGTCAGGTACTGCTGTAGAAAAGCACACTTGTTTAACGGGGAAGGCGAGGAGGATGGCAGAATGCTGACTGCCTCTTCACCACCACCAGCAAAACAATCAGAAACCAAGGCGAGCCGCTCTTTCCCAAAGAGCCATCCAAACAAATCAGTATTCCGAGCTGACCCAGCACAAAGAAGGGAGACAGAACAGCGGGAGGCAGCTCCTCTGCTTTTTAAACACCCGCTGCCCGTCTCCTGCGCCACTTCACACAGACTAACCTGTTCTATCAGGCATGTCCGGCACCGCAGACTCGCAATCCTCCAGCTCCCGGGCATCAATTGAAAGTGCATCCAAACCTTCGCTGAGCGAGTCCACAGACTCTGTGTCGTGGGCGCAGCCGTTGACATGGAAACCGTTCATTCCACCCTTCTCTGAGTTTGCCGCCTGCTCCTCTTCAGTGGACACCAATTTACTGGGGTCCGGGAGGCCAGGGCTCGATTCGGCTTGCGGTTTCGGTTTAGTTTTCTTCTTCTTGTTCTAAGGATTAGGCATCCGCACCACAAAGGGGAAAAAAAACAATCAGCTTAATTCCTGAAGGGAAAAATGAAGCTGACACTCACTGGCTGAAAGTATGGAATTAAACACTTTTCCAGCCAGTCTGGCTGCTGATCCCATTAATGGGAGGAGGGATTTGTTCAACAATGAGAACAGATACGGTGGTATTAACGAGGCATGAATTTATTCTCTCTGTGTGCCCACAACAGCAACGCACTGGTTAGACTGGGAAACAGGGAGAGGTTGTGGCTGTGACCCACAGCGCCAGCCGGGTTGCGGCCAGGGCTGCTCCCTGGTGCGGAGCGGCTCCCAGGGTGCTGACAGATCTCACTCCGACAGAACTTCCCTCATTTTCCAGCACAGGGCCAGTCAATCACATCGTTCCCTCTCCAGTTCACGTTAGTGCTTTTCACGTATTCAAAGGAGTCCTGTTGAATAATTATGATTTTACTCTGGTCCTGGTGGATTTAGACGTTAGAATATCAAGTGCTGAAACTTTGCACATCTTTATTTAACCCTTTCGCTGAGGTCTGAGCAGAGAACCAGGCAAACCACTACAGAAAGCTTGTGTGTGACAAAGAAATCTATTTCCACAGAGCTCAGCATAAACCGCAACTGTTCGGCTCCAAAGGTTACGGATGACAAATGGAACAGCGCGAGTCTCTGCAGAGTGAATTACGGAGCTCTGTGGAAATAAATGGGCCTGATAGAGATTTACTTCAGCGCGAGGCTGTGTGTGGATTAGGGGTCCTGCACAGGGTCAGTGGAACAAAAGCGACTGCAGAGACACCAAGTCCAGACCCCTTTTTTTTCAGATGCCACATCTGACGCGATGCGTCTGACAATCAAATCAGATGTAAACGTGGCAGACGATGATGTTTACAAGTTCTACTGAAGGTACCGTGTAAATCTCTGCCCTGAGCAGCGAGGCACCTGATAACCCAGCGATTAGCTCCGCTCACACCAAGCTACTCGTCTGGTCTCTGGTTTCTCTTTCCTCTTTAAACCCTGAGGAATGCCAACCGTTCCTTGTCGTCTCAATCCTCACTGTAAAGAGATAAATGCCTTAGCAAAGCATATTGAAAACACGTTACCTTTTTTTTGCCAGTCACAGTCCATTCTTTCAGCACTTCACTGGCGTTGCCTGCAATGAAATGCAGCAATGAGTGGTGGACACAGCACCCACCCCAATTCTTTCTCAGTCACCTGGAGCACCTCCGTATCTGGACCCACCTCTGACACTCCCTTTCAGCTTTCTTGGTTGACATAATAAAAGGATCGGTTTCGTTTCTGCTTTGGGAACACAAGACACTCCCTCACCCTAGAGTGCCACCTCTTCCCAGGGGAAAATATCTCCTTTTTGGCTCTGTCACACCAAGGTTTAGGAACCTGGCGCATGTTCCGAGCTCAAAGGTTGTGCTCAGGTCAGATATCTGCCGGCCTTCCCTCCCCAGAGACAGGGACCGTGTCAGGATGCCTGCAGTTTGAGGAGAAGCTGTCACACCTTCCGCAGGCCCGAGGCAAAGCGCGGCTGGCAGTGATGGCCAGCATGGAAATCAGAGCTGCAAAGCGACAGGCACTGTCACCAGCAGCAGCCGGTTTTTGCAAGGTCAGAAGATCCATCTCCTGCAGCACGCCAGCCAGAACCAAGAGGAGGTTTGTGAGCCAGGTTGCAAAGTACAAACAGCGGCCATTGGTGCTGAAGGCATTGCTGTTTCGTACACATGAACAAGAGTTTCTGTAACAGAGTTCCGAACCTCCTTATCTAGGAAGCCATTGAATCTTTATCTCTGCCCTGACCCCTGGTTAACCAATGAAAACTTGGGAAGCGAATCATCTGTTGGTTGTCTTTGTGGACAGAGCCTGGACTTGGATGCACTGAGAAGCTACGTGGGCTTCTGCTCCCTGGTGTTCTTGCCACACGCAGCCTTTTCTGCACATAAACACGGCACATCTGTGTCAGGAACCCAAAGCCCTGTCAGGAAGCCAAAGCCCCACCAGAAAACCACCCGCCGTTACCTTCCATAAACGCCTGGACCGTTTTGTCCACGCAGTTGTCAAAATGCTGCAGCACGAGGACGATCTCGTTGTTGCTCCTATTGGGGACTATTGCACGCACGGCGCTGATCTGGAGAGAAGTAAACAGGGAAATGCGTAAACCATTCACTGTGTCCCACACGGAGCCCTCAGCCACCCTTCTGAAAGCAGTGACCGATGAATTCCTCATTGAACTTTAATGTGCCAGGACAATTTAGCCTGGATCAAATTTTGCCTTTGACAGAGCCGCAGTTTGCTCCTGGACAGAAGCATCCTTCATCTCGGAAAGGAGATGAAGACGTAGCGCTCAGCAGCATCTCCGCAGCACACGGCGAGTTAAAGCCTCAGAAGACACATTTACCTTCTCCTTCATGTTTTCAAAGGTTCCTCCTTGGGCCATCACGGTGTTGGACTGCACATCAAAAATAAATCCAGATGGATCTGCAGAGACAGAGGAGAGGGAAGCGCTCTGAGCAACCGGGAGACGGTGGCAGAGAGATGAAGCAAGAGGTCAGCGCCGCACCATTCCCGTGCCAAGGAGAACATTTACATCCCACAGACGCACAGTGTCTGCTGGCCGATTCTGCCACCCGGCTGGCAGGGGACCACTAGGAATCTGGGTGATATCCCAGCCTTGTTACGCACCAGGGTCCATTTAGCCGGGTAACCCCAGCTGAATCAGGTTTGCCAACGCTCCCCCCAAGCTCACGAAGCCAACTGACTCCAGGCTGGTTTAAACCAACCAACCATGCATCAAACCCACACATCTAAAACCTGAAACACTGCGAAACAGAAGATCGTGGACGCAGACCAGGCCAGACTGTGCCACCATTCCCATATTCACCTTTTACTGAGCCCAGCAACAAAGAGTTAAGAGAACTGCCGAGCCTTCCAGTGGTGGTGAACAACTCCTCCACCAGCAGATACAAATGGCAAGCAGACTGATGGATGGCTTTGAAGAGCCAGCAGGTTGTGTTCCCTGCCAGCCATAATCTCCAAGGTAATGCTGATATGTTCCAAAAGAGACCCATAACGGAGACAGCCATCACCGACGGGTTCGCTCCCCGCCACGAGCAAAGGTCACATAAATCTGCAGGCCCGACCGTTCCTTGGTGTCACAAATTCGCCCTGGGTTTTCCTGCCAAGGGTCTGAGCAGGCTAAGTTTCAGGTTTGCTAAGGATAAGGGATAAAGCTGCTCCTGGATGTGTTTTGCTATGGCAGAACACACTCCAAACCAGCATTTTAGCCACATTTGGTCCTGGCAAGCACACACATCCCCCGGCAGAGGCAGAGGTCAGACCTGAGAGGCTCCAAACATCCCAGTTCTGCACCACCCTGGCCCAGAGAATTCCCAGACATGCACAGCACCTTCGGCACGGTTCCCAGAAGAGCATTTTCATGTCCTCCAGCCCTCAGAGAGTCAGAGATGCACACGACACCAGCTCTGCAAAGCTGCTGTGGGGTAAGGACAGGCCAGGGCGCTCTGTGGGGCTCAGCTGATATCCCGAGCTGCTGATTCATGTTCTTCCCCTCGCCTCCTCTAAATAACTCGTACGTGGTTTGGAAACACACGATTGACTTCCGCGGCTCCCAGACATTGATGTAGCATTTAAACCACGATGCCTCCACACCCGGTGACAGGACTGTGAGCATGATGGAAAGGTCAGCCTCTTATTACGGCTACAGCTGAGCAGGTGAATTCTCCCCTGCACTGCCTTTGCCTGTTTCAGCCCCACGAGCGAGATTTTCTCAAGTTTCCCAAGCTCACACAAGTTCCAGTTACCAACTTTCGAGCCCTCAATCTTGTAAATGGCTTTCAGGCTCCCATCACTGATAAGAATTCGCAATCTTTTATCAAAATCCTCATCACCAAGCAGCCACCGAGGGCCCAGGTGCCAGGGAAGATGGAGTTCAGCTCCCCCATGCAGCACATTCACAGTTACTCAATCCCATCCCTTTCCCACATCTCCATTTGCACTTGGTCTTAGGGAGGACTTGTCAGGACGCTGCTCTGAGCTGCTTAGAATCCTGGAATGGGTTGGGTTGGAAGGGGCCTCAAAGCCCATCCAGTTCCAACCCCCTGCCATGGACAGGGACACCTCCCACTGGATCAGGGGCTCCAAACCCCATCCAACCCAGCCTGGAACCCCTCCAGGGATGGGGCAGCCCCCACTGCTCTGGGCAACCTGGGCCAGGGCCTCCCCACCCTCACAGGAACGGACTCACGACAGGAGAAATTCACTCCGAGGTGAGCAAATTAAACCTTCCAGCCATCCGATTCCCAGCAGAAGTCAGAAGGGAGCAGAAGGGTGAGCCCTCGCATCAACGCAGGCCCCTCAGCATGACAGAATCATAGAATCACAAGGTTGGAAAAGACCTCTTAGATCATCGAGTCCAACCATGCCTATCTGCGACTAAACCCTTCCTGCTGTATGGCCAGAGTCACTTCAGGGCTTGGAAGAGTGGAAAAATAAAGACACTAAATATGGAATAAAACTTAACTGCTTGCAAATCAACCAGTTACATCGCTAACACCAGGTGCTTCTGCCAGACCCAAAGGAGTTGGGGTTGGCACACGGGCAGGGACGCATTCGGACACAGGCCTGCGCAGCCCCAATTGCCCCACGGTGTCACCAGCCAGGTCCAGCCTACGGGCGTGCTGCCACTTCCCAGCCACGGTCACAGCCCCAGTTCTGCCTCCGCGTTGGCTGCACAAGCTATGAAGCCCTGAAATCCCAATGAGCTTCCAGCAGGGCGAAGGCAACGGAGCCCAGCAGTGCCATTCAGGCAACTTAACCCCCAGGCCTGTGCCTCCCCCTTCCCAACAAATTTCCACTGACACACTAAAGCTGAAACCAAACCCACACCTTCCCAGAGCATTGCCCTCAGCGGCCACACAGCAGAAGCTCCCACAAATTCCTGACATCACCTGCATCCTCGTTCTGCACCGGAGCTCACTCACGAGCTGGGACTGGATTTATCAGTTTCAGAAGATGCATTGGATTTCCACCTTTGTGCGTTTTCACACAACCCGCAGCAAGCGCTGCCTGGCACAGCGACTCCACAATCTCCAGGTTTACCGGCTCTACCAGCAGTTCTCCGGATGCGGTCTGCACAAAGAGCTCACCACCATTCCGTCTGGGAAAGCCCAGCTCCTGCAGAGCAAGATGTGCTGCTGGACGGATGCATCGTTAAACAAAGTATGAACTTCAAATGAAATTTGTCCCACACGTGGGGTTTTTGGAAAGGCTCTGGGGCGCAGACTCCCTGCTGCTTCCCTTTTTGCAGCCAAAGCCCTCCCTTTCCAGTGCCTGTCCCACACAGGAATTCAGTTTTCCATCTGCTGAGATGGCTCCTCGATGTATCCAGATGAGGAGGAACCAGAGTGCTGCTTTATTCAGGAATCTGGCACGCCTAAAACCACAGCTGATGCCCGATGGGAACAAGATTGATGCAATTGCTTTGTATCCTGGGGTCACCAGGGATTCCCAAGCCTGGTGGCTGCTTTCACTTCAATCAATTAATTGAATCGGAAATGTGAGAGAGCGCTCACACGTCGTGTCGGGGGAAGAACACCACCAAGAATCCTGTACCGCTCCAGAGAGCAGCAAACCAGAACTACCAGACCACCAGGACCACCTTTCCATTGGATTTCCAAATGATGCCTTATAGAATATCATCAAGCTGCAACGAGCCACACAGCGTAACCTTGACAGCACCTCCCGTACGAGGCCAGGCTGAGAGTGTCAAGGATGTTCAGCCAGGAGAAGAGAAGGCTCTGAGGAGACCCTAGAGCAGCTTCCAGTGCTGAAAGGGGCTCCAGGAAAGCTCTTGATGAGGGAGCGCAGGGAGAAGACGAGGGGGAATGGTTTTGAGCTGAAAGAGGGGAGATTGAGATGAGATCTTAGGGAGACATATTTTCCCGTGAGGGTGGGGAGGCCCTGGCCCAGGTTGCCCAGAGCAGTGGGGGCTGCCCCATCCCTGGAGGGGTTCCAGGCCAGGTTGGATGGGGCTCGGAGCTCCCTGATCCAGCGGGAGGTGTCCCTGCCCGTGGCAGGGGTGGGACTGGATGGGCTTTGAGGCCCCTTCCAACCCAAAGCACTTCATGATTCTTGATTCAATGACCAACACGTGGCCGCACGTGTTCGGGCTCTGAAGGGGGATGATGACACGACTGGTTTGCAGATGGAGCTGGTTTCTCCTCTGCGTGGCTCCAAGTGCTGGGTTATTTACCACCAGTCTCATTCAGGAGCAGAGCACAGTTCTGTGCCCAGACTTTGCATAAGACTTAAAAATGCCCTTCTGGAGAGCTCCGGCGCTCACTCGGATCCACGCACCTCCAAAAAAAAACAAGTGGGCTTCTGGGTTGGTTTCCAACCTGCTGCATTATTCAAACCAGGTCGGCCTCGTTCCCTCTCCCAGCCCTTTGTTCGCTGTGGAGGGGCCAGGTTTTGCTTTTGGAAAGAAGAACCGAGGAGCCGTCCCTTACCTGGCCGAGGCACGCGCCTTCACAGAGCACTAGAAATCGTTTGGTGACCTCATTAATATTCCAGAGTAGCAGAAAAACGGTAATTGAGAATTCAATCACAGCCCAAAGAGACGAGGGCACAGCTAGGAGGCTGCAGCTTTAGCTCCCCCCTTCCCTCATGTCTCCAGTGCCGACGTGGCCCAGGCCATCGGCTTGTGGAACAAAGCTAGGCGGACGTTACATCCCTGCTGGCAGAGGAATTAATGCTGCTCTGCATTCCCGCTCGGTGTCCGATATTGATGTCCAGGACCTCTTTACTTTTCCTTAGGAACCCAGTGCTCACCGGCACTTCCCAGTGGGCTCTCCCTGCGGCACCCTCTGCCAAACAACCCCACGAGCGACAGTCGCGACAGCTTCCTTGTTCAGCTGGGGATCTGCCAGATCCCTGAGCTCCCTCACAGTAACAGCTTCCCACGTTCTCCCCCCGCTGTCCCCTCCCCAGCCCCATTAATTCTCCTCTGCTGTCTAACGGTGTGTTTTTCTCTCACAGCGACCACTGGGCTCCGTTTCCAGCATGAGAGAGAAGTCCATTTCTTAATGGCTTGGACTGAGGCTCCCAAGAGCACAGATAGAAATGCAGATCTTTAAAAAAATCACTCCGAAATGATCCTATTCAGACATTTCCATAACTGCCACTAATTGCTGTGGATCCTGCATGGGTCTGGCTGTCAGAGGACACCAGGCTCCTCAGGTAGAAACCGTTTCCATGCCAAAGCTGCTCGGAAAATATCATCTACAGAGAACAAAAGCTTCTCCTGAGGTAGAGGACATGAATTGTCAAATCCATTCGCCTTAAATTATTAATTAGGAGTCGGTTCAAATAAAGAGAAAACCGTAACCCTCGCCCCAGTGCACGCACGCTTTGGAATTAATGTTTCACAGGCGACAAATGAGATCCTGTGCTGAAACCAGGTGCCTGACGCCAACACAGCTTTCCCACTTAACATGCGATGGCAGGAAAAGGAAAAGCAGCCCATGTGTTTGGAAACAAAGCAAGGGAAAAGCTCCCTGCAAACTTGCTCCGTGCCCTCTGTGCCTGCCTCGAGGGGAGAAGCTTTAAATCAGTCTGGTTGGGGTCACAATCCTGGGAGAGGAGGGCCTAAGCTGAGCGATCCCAGCACAATTCCATGGCTGGTTCCTTAACTGGATTCCTGGCAAGTGGTTGCCATAGGCAGCACAAGCAAGTCCAAGGCAGGTGCTTGCCCCGAGAAGGAGGCAACCTCCAGGCACTTTGAGGGCAGACAAGGGGCACCCCAGGGCTGGACAAGGGCTGCCTGGGAATAAGGCTTTGGGAAAGAGAGTTCCAGGCCCAAATATCACCCAAACCCACCTGGGCCATACGCAGCGAGGGGAAGCTGTGCACCAGTTCAATAAAACGGGTTGGGTCCCCAGCTCTTCAGCTTGTGGCCACTGTTCCTCTCTCCTGCTGTCTGACTGTGACAGCAATGCGGTGTTAACATCACACGGGCCCTCGTGGAATCAAAACTGTCCGGCAGGACAGCTGAGTGCTGCTCAAAATGCCACAAATCCCAGCAGGTTACACCCTGTCACCCGCAGAGTGACAATGAGCTGTCAAGTGACATCAGCAGCAGTGAAAGGAGCATGCCAAGAGCAATTAACCCCTTCTCTAATTGCTAACTTTGGAATCCACAGTGCTGTTTGATTGCATCACGTACAGATACACCTTACCTTTTGTATTCTGCTTTCTAGACATCTCAGCGCGTTTGGTCTGATGTCCGGCTGTACGGGAGAGGGGAATAAAGAGTCCTCACCCCTGCGCAATGCAGCCGGTAGTTGCAATTCACACCCAGCGTCGTATCAGTCTGGGAAGCAGCAGAGATCTGGATCGGGATGGCAAAATCCCAGCTGCAAGGGCAAGCGGGGTCTGAAGTTGTCAGTAATCTGCTGACAGCCGGCACAACGCTGCAGCTCCTGCCGCCCAAAAGCAGCTTCTTGTCACAAA
This sequence comes from Cuculus canorus, assembly GCF_017976375.1. Classification (NCBI taxonomy): domain Eukaryota; kingdom Metazoa; phylum Chordata; class Aves; order Cuculiformes; family Cuculidae; genus Cuculus; species Cuculus canorus. Next base: position 2,787,793 of record NC_071429.1, read on the forward strand.
GCCCGAGCGCAGTCACTGGTGTCGATCTTCAGGGTCTGGAAAAAAGAGAGGGGAAAAAAGAAGGAGGGGAATAAGAGAATTACTTGCCAGAGTCGTCTGGCTCCTGCTTTTTAAAAGTACACTTTGTGTTGTGTTTAGAGGCGCGGTGAAACAACTAGCCAGTAAAAAAGCAGCATTAAATATAAAGGAACAAGATCCCAACGACGTGGTGTGGTTTGAATGGGTTTAATGCAAAGCTGCCTTAAGGCACCGTCACTTCAGGGTGCAGGGAGGGTCAGAATCTGGCATAAAACTATTTACACAAACATTTACAGACGCAGGAGCCGACGGACAGAGCAGATGACAGCGTGGGGCCCAGCGTGGTGGCTCCCGGATCTCTGTGTGTTAATGTGTCCCAGGGAGGCAGAGCCCAGGCTGCTGCCAGCACCCAAACGCACCCATTGTCAGCGCTCACTCCAGCTCCGCGTGGCACTGTATACGTGGCTTTTCCCTTGAGCTCCCTGCTCCTGCTTTTAGGAGCCAGCGAGCACCACGTCAAGCACGATGACAGGTTAAACAAAGAACAGCAGGATATGCAAGGTAGGGAAACAATGGAAACCTCTCTGAGCTGCGGAGCCTCAAGGGAGGACCTGCCCGCTGCATAAAACCTCAAAACAGAGTGGGGCAAACAGAAGAAACCCCATTTTCACGCATAAAATGCAGGTAACCAAGAGGCAAAATGTTTCCATAAACAGCAAGAGCCCTCGTGAATTTTAGAAAAGCCCAAACACTCCTGGAAATGGAATGCTGGCTCTGAGAAACACGCACCAAATCTGCTCCCAAAATAACGAGAAGTTCAGCCCCATCCACCCCAGTTGGGGTTGTTTTCAGAGATCTGGTTCACAAGGGTGAGGAATGCACGGCGACGCTGCCCCTGTGTCCATTCACAGGCTCCTGACCAGCCTGCTCTGATTTAAACAGACGTTTCCTATCATTAAGGTTCTCGGTTTTCAGCTCGGCAGGAGCTCCAAACTCATTCCTAGCCTGTGCTCCTCGCAGCCTCAATCCAAGAGCCAACGCTCACTGCCTGCCCCAAAAGCACTGCGCAAAAGAGATTTTACCTGCAAGCAGCGTCCTGGACCAAGAGCTGGTTGCAAACTCTGCCCCTCAGTGCTCCGAATCCAACGCCTTCATTCCTCGTGATACCTCCAGGCACTAAATCCCACCTCACACAAACCCTGGCATGTGAAACTCTGCTCAGAAACACAGGAGCTGGAGAGTTTAGCGGCGGATGAGGCTGCGATATCGGATGTGAGCAGCACAGAGAGGCTGCGGGCAGGCTGAGGACGGAGCTCCGCCGGCCAAAGTGCTGCGGTTCGTGCGATTACACCCCAGTGTCACTTCCCTGCCAGCCTGCTCCGTGTCCGCTACCAGGAAAAGTGCGGCGGGCAGCGTAACCATCCAGCTTGGGGAGCGTCCAGCACCTCCCGCGGTGCCGGTAACGCTGGGTTGCAGTGATGGAAAGGGCTCAGGAGCTGACCTGTGATCCCGGAGCTGAACGCCCGGGTCTCTATGGTTCAGGGTTTTAAAATCAAACTCACAATTGCGCTTTAGAGCCGGCTTTATACTCCCATTTATAAATAAAGACAAGGATGCTTTAATCCGGAGGGAGAAGGAAAGACACTGGCACTGCCAGTAATATTGTGCTTGAGGGGGCTTTACCTGCGCTCTCTCAAGTTGTCTCAAACTTAATCCAAGGAACAAAAGAACACGTCAGCATCCCCAGAAAGCAAATCACACCAGAACAGCTCATTCCAAGAGTTTGGGAACACGCTGTGAAAAACTAAAGCTGCCAGGATAGAAGTTATTGGGAAATCTCAAAAAGCCTGAAAAACACTGCATCTTATTGCCCAAAAATACAGTTTTACCCACTTCAGAGGGGTAAAATAAAGAGTAATTAAGTCTTGAGGGGGGAAAACAGACAACGGCAGGTTCTGAACGTCTGCTTGGTAAGAAAATTCTAAGCACAAAAGGAATAAAATAACAGAGTGGAAACCAAACCCTGCTGGTATCTGAGGGTATAAATGGCAACGGCGCAATGAATGTTTCATTCCAGCCCCCCGGTAAGAATCCAGGGCCAGGCAGCCCCGGCTTGGGTCGGAATCGGGGTCCAGGCTGCCGCGAGCCCTGCCTGCGACTCCGTGTCTGGGAATTCCAGCAGGGCCATCAGCCGAGAGCCTCGCGCAGAGCAGCGCCAGGGGCTGTAAAACACACGAGCGGCTTTAAAACCCAAGTGGAAATGTCAAGGCTGGTAAAATAGCAAAGGTTAATGCGGGTTCAAATAAACTCGTTACTGGCGGGGAGCGCCTTCGGATTAAGGGCAATATACGGCTCGCAGAGCGCTCGGATGTGTCTATGGAAACAGGGAAACATCCATCGGGAAACGTCGAGGGATCTACCTGCAGGATTACAATAAAATATCGCCGCTGTAGCAGCACAGCCCGCAGAAACCCAGATCCTGCTGCTTCCATGGGAGCAACTGGAGCCTTCCCGGAGCCGGCGGTGCTACAAACCGCTCCCAAATCACCCTGGGAACACACGGGATTGTTAAATGCCCAAATATTGGCATGTTCCAAACAATTCATAAAGGGATAAAACATTCAGAAGTCTATAGACAGGGAATTAAAAAAGGAACGGCTCCCAAATCCCGCTGCATGCCAGCACGCTGGGCTATTCCTGCTCCGTCTAGACAGGCAATTCCAGCAAACTTTCGGAGCTCGACAGCTCACTGTTTGAAGGGGGAGAGGATATAAACAGGGAGAAATGTGTCTGGATGTTGTAATTAGTCTACAGAAGACGCTTGGGTTGAGAAACATGGGGTTCAAGAGAACTAAACCTCCTTCTTGGGAGGGTTTTTCCTAGGGTTCTGGAAGCCCAGGCTGGGTGGGCTGTCCCGGAGCCGGAGCGCAATTCCTGCTGTTCGGCAGCATCTGGCTAATTGGCTCTGGAGTTAAGTACTCCCTTAGCAGGCTATTTTAATCGTGTTGATCAAGCACGTAAGAGTCATCTCTGAGCACACACACCAGCGTTTCAGCAGGATCAATGGTCCCATTTGGAATCATTCCCAAACAAAAATCCATTTTCCAAGACTCCGGTACCTCTGAGGTGCCGGGTGATTTCCCACAATGCTGGATTTCCCTCCACAATGCACTCACGCAAGAAGGGAATTAACTCAATTTTATAGCACATCCTAATGAAAAAAAACCAAAAAGGCCACAATTACAGTGGGAACTCCAGAATTCCCTCTGCCTCTCGTGGAGCGCAGCCTGGAGGAGCTGGTTTCATCACCCACAGCGCCCAGGAACGCCTCGACGTTCCCATTGACTTCACCAGGCGTTGCCAGCCTGGTTTTTCCCAGGTCTCCATTGAATCCCTGGAGATTTTACACAGCGCTAAAATCCTGGACTTGGGGGTTTTGGGCAAATCCCTGTGAAGCCACAGGAGAGCTGAACAAGCACGTTCACCCCACACTCCGCAGCCATTTCTGCTCCCGCAACCACCTTTTTTGCCCTCAAAACAGCCCCGGGAACATCAGGCTGGCAGCTTTGTTACAGTGCATCCGTAAGGAAAGAGACAAGCACAGCACAAGCCACACCATAACCGATTTTTCCCTTTCTTTTTCCCCTCCGATCGAGCCCCTTGGCTTCCAGGAGCTCCTTCCAACCAACAACAGCTCAGCTGGAGCACACGGGGAAGGAACGCAGCCCCTTTGCCCCTCTGAGCACAGCGCTAACACCAGTGTCCCCAGCCAAACCCCAGCCTCCACAGAGCTCTGGCTCTCCCTGTCCTGGACGTATCCTTCCACAGCACTGGATGATGGATTGGAAAACTGGACAACACAAAGAATGATTTTAGGATTTAGGAAACCATTTCTTAATATTGCTCTGGGAGTTTGCGAGGGTTCAGGATTCCCTGGGGACCAAAGGGAACGTTTAACCTCCAGGATAATTAGCTGTCTATATTCCGCTTAAATCCAGGCATTTATTGTTCCTTCGCCAAGCGCATTATGCAGAGCACGACCGGGCATCAGCTATTCTCAAACATCCGCCTCCGAGACGCTAATTGGGAGGGTTTGCAGTGCAGAGCGGTAAATCTGCCTATTCCAGAGGGCACAACCCCCCCCGAGGATGCTCCAAACCCTTCCCAGAGGGTGCACAAACACTCAAACAGGATCAAAAAGCCGACCACCAGGCTGTGTGTCCTTCAGGAGGGGTTGTGGTCTGGGATTCCCGGTCGGATGGACCAGGATTCCCAGTCGGACATTGTTTTCCATGCTCACTTTCCAGAGCTCTCGCACCAAAAAAACAATGCCCACTTCCCTTTCTGCTCTACTCGACCTCCTCCAGGTCCCCAGGTCTCCTGGATTCAGGGTTGTGTTCCAGCCGGACGGCAAAATGGGGCTTGGGTGAGCAAACCCTGCTGGAGAATCCTACGGTCTCGGAGACGGACAACACGGCAAAACACCCCACACCCTCCCGCGGCAGCTGCCAGGGCCTCAAGAACCTCAAACACCTCCAGAGAGATGCAGCAGCCAGAGCTTTCCGATGGAAGCATCCAGCGGGAAACGCAGCCACAAGCGGCTCAAAGGGATGAAAATGGCTACCAGGCTCCGGTGGGACACGATGGCCAATCCCGCAGGCGGTTGGCTGGAATTTTCTGTCCGAGTTTACCTCCTATCAATGAACCATGACTCCGCAAGGAAGCATTTGTTTCCGTTTGGGCAACCGAGACTCCTCTGATGGCAAGAGAGGATCAATCGGACCACGAGTACAACCATTAAGGCACCCTCGGAAAGGAATCCCACATCCCTGACAGGATTTTCTCCCCTTTCCAAACCAAGCTAAACCCTATCCTTCCCCTTCCTTCCCATGGAACCGCGGAGTAGGGCGCACAGGGAACCAGGCTGCCCAACTTCTCTGCAACAGCTCCCTCTGCGGATACATAAACGCCTCCTTCTGCTCTCTCGGGATCAGAAAACCAGAGCGGCCCCAACGAGCTCGATGGGGGAAGAGGGAAGGGAGCAGGCGGTGGAAGCCACCTCCTCGCTCTCTCCTGGAAAAAAAAAAACCCGAGTGGATAAGGGGTGGGGGTGTTAAGCTCCCTCCTCGCAGCTCAGCTTGGTTTTCACCACCCTCGTTAGTTAATTATTTGTGTTACGGTAATACCTAAAGGCCACAGAGCGAGATCTCCGAGTGTACCAGGAGAAGATTCTGACCCCTGGGATTTATGGGATGGGTTGGGTTGAGAGGAGTGCGGCAGAGGGAGGAAGGACAGCAGGAGGAAGCGCACTGGGCTGCGTACGTGTACCGACTGTGGCATAAATAATGGATTAACGTTCCTGACCCCACGCCCAGAGCCCGGCCCTGACTCATCCTGGGCTGCCCCACTCCCCACACTCCACGAGAACCCCCCCACTGCCCCAGCCCACCCTGAAACCCCCTCTGTGGCCTCCCCTGGGACCCCCAAGCCCCTGCCCTCCATCCTGACCCACGGCCAGGCTGGCATGGTGGGAAGGGGGCACCCAGGCCTGCCCACAGGCCCCCTCGCTGTCACCCTTCCCTCCCAAACCACTGTTCCTCCCTCCAGCACACAGCACCCCCGACCCCACACAGCACCCCTCCCGCCCCCCATTTCCCCACAGATGCCCCTCAAATGCCTCCTCCACAGAGCCCCTCTTCCCCTCACAAGCTCCCCGACCCCCACCCCAAAGCCCCTCAGCCCTCCTTTCCCCCCAAAAAGCCAGTCTTGACCCCCCCTCCCCACACAAGGCCCCTCACAAGGGGGTCCTGACCCCCTTCCACTCACAAGGCCCCTCAGAGCCCCCCATCACAAGGCCCCCCCTCCTGACCCCTCCACTTTTCATACAGCCCTTCATGACTCCCCCTCCAAGACCCCTCATCCCCACCCCTCACAATGCTCCTCAGCCCCCACACACTTCATAAGGAACCCCTGAACCCCCCCTCCTCACATAAGACCCTTCACAAGGCCTCTCACACACCCCCCACTCCTCACAAGACCCCCCAGATCCCCTCCTCCCCACAGAAGCCTCCCCCGCACAAGGACCCCCACCCCGAACCTCCCTCACCACACAGCAACCTCCAGAAGGCCTTGCAGCCCCCCCTCACATGGCTTCTCCTGACCCCCCCCACCCCTCACAAGGCCCCTTCTGACCCCCACCCCAAGGTTCTCAGCCCCCCCACTCTTCCCCCAGGCTTCTCCTGACCCCCCTTCCCAACACAAGACCCCTCACAAGGCCTCACATACCCCCCAGAAGGCTCTTCCTGATCCCCCACCCCTCACAAGGCCCCTCAGTTCCTCCTCTCAATATAAGAGCCCCTCCTGACCCCCCCCAGTCCCCTCAGCGACTCCTCCCCACATAGGGGCCCCTCCTGACAGCCCCCCACTGCTAAGGCCCCTCAGCCCTCCCCTCTCCTCACAGAAGACCCTCCAACCCTCACAAGGCCCCTCCTGATCTCCCCCTTTCCCCCAACAAGGCCCTTCAGCCCCCCCCCCGCCCAAGACCTCCCCCACCTCACAGAAAACCCTCCCCAAGGGCCCCTCTTGATCCCCACCCCAAGACCCCTCAGCCCCACTCCCCACATAAGACCCCTCACAAGGCCCCTCATCCTCTCCCTCCTCAAAAGACTCCCCCTTCCCACACGAGGCCCCTCGGCCCCCTCCTCACAAGCCCCCCCCCCCAGGTCCCTCACAAGCCCCTCCTCCTCACAGCCACCCCCCCGGTCCCTCACAAGCCCCCCCTCCCCACACAAGGCCTCACAGCTCCCCCATAAGGCCCTTCTTGACCCCTCCATTTCTCACAAACCCGCCCCCTCCATCCATCGCAAGGCTTCCCCGACTCCCCCCTCTCCCACAAAGCCCCTCCTGACCCCCTCCCCGCACAAGACCCCCCTCACGCACCGCAAGGCCTTTCAGCCCTCTCCTCAAGGCACTCTCAGCCCCCTCTCAAGGCCCTTCAGCCCTCCCACCCTGTCCTCACAAGGCCCCTCTTGATCCCCACCCCAAGGCTTCTCAGCCTCCCCCCTCCCCATACAAGACCCCTCACCCTCCCCTTCCTCACAGGTCCAACCCCCCCAAGGGCCCCTCTTGACCCACAACCCCAAGACCCCTCAGCCCCTCCTCCCCACACAAGACCCTCCCACCCCTCACAAGGACTCTCAGCCCCCTCCTCACAAGCCCTCCCGACAGCCCCTCCCCACACAAGACCCCTCACACTGCCTTCCCCATACAAGGCCCCTCACCCCCCCCCAAGACCCTCCATTCCTCACGAGGCCGCTCAGCCCCCTCCTCACAAGCCCCCCCATCCTCCCCACCTCCTCCTCCTCACAGAGGGTTCTTCCCCCCAAGGGCCCCTCTTGACTCCCACCCCAAGAGCCCTCAGTCCCCCCCCTCCCCAGACAAGACCCTCCCCCCCTCACTAGACCGCTTCTGACCCCCACCTCAAGGCTTCTCAGGCCCCCCTCCCCTCACAAGGCCTCTCGCCCTCCCCCTCCTCAAAAGACCCCCCTCCCCACACAAGACCCCTCTCAAGGCCCTTCAACCCCCGCCAAGGCCCCTCTTGACGCCCACCCCAAGGCCTCGCAGCCCCCCCTTTCCCCACACAAGACCCCCCCACCGCCCTCACGAGGCCTTTCAGCCTCCTCCTCACAAAGCCCCCTCACCGCCCCCTTCCCAATCGAGCCCCCCCCGCTCACCAGCCCTGGCTCCAGTTCAGGTCCCGCTGGGCCCCGGTGCCGCCCCCCACCTCAGGTCGCAGCGAAGCCCCGGGCGGGGGGGCGGGGTCTGGGGGCGCCATCCAATGGGAACGCGCTATCCGCTCGGCAGCCAATGGCGCCTCGCAGCCCCCGGGCATTGCAGCCAATCAGAGGGCTCAGAGGGCCCCGCTTGGCCCGCCCCTTAGCTATCAGCCAATCAGATGCGACTCTGGGGGCGGGGACAAGAGCTTGCGCCCAATGAGATTGCAGAGCGCGGCGACGGGAGTCCAGCCAATGGCGAAGCGGCGTAACGGACGCGGCTGAGTAAGCCACGCCCCCTCGCAGCCAACCGCCAATCGAAGGTGGCGCTGCTGAGACCACGCCCCCTCGCGAGGGGCGGGCCGGAGGGTGCCGAACGTGGACGGAAACTGCCGAGGGACACCGCCCTGTGGCGGAAATACCCGAGCGCCTCCGGGAACGGCCGAAGCGAGGGGCGGTGGGGACGCTGAGATCGCATGTACGCGTGTTCGAGACCCCGCTGCGGCCTGAGCGCCTCCCCTGTCCTGGGCGGAGGGGGGGTGCAGCGGGGCTGCAGCTCTGCAGGCTGTGCACAGATCGCCGTGCAATGACTCACAAAGCCCCCATGCATTGTTTTAGAGACCTGTTGCAATGCATTACCTGCAACACGCCATTGCTCTCCGCGCCATCCACCCCTCCGCAACACAACGAGTGGTGGAGCGACCGTAAAAGCAAGAGCGAAACCTTGTGTTTACAAATCCCAGAGCCCTCCCTGTGATGGGCGGTGTTGCCCCACGGCTGCCCTCCTCCCTATGGCCACTCTTGACCCATAGCCGCTCTCCCCCATGGCCGCTGTCTTCCCCCAGAGCGGCTCTCACGCCGCCCCTGCCGCCCTCCTGGCTCCCACCAGCTCCGCGTAGGCCTCTTGCAGCTCGATGAAGCGCTTCTCGGCTTCCTCCGCCCGCTGCCGGTTGTGGTCTGGATGCCAAACCTTCACCAGCTCCCGGTAGCTCCGGTGCACATCCTCGGCGGACGAGCCAGCCGGGATGCCCAGGACCTGGCGACAAGAGGGCACAGAGGAGATGATGACCCTGCTGAGCCTCCTCGGGGCTGTGGGTTCCCTCAGCAGCCGGAGGGGACCCCAAAAAGGGGCTTTGTCCCCTGAAAAAAAGCATGGGAGCAGCCAACGCCACAGCCCCCCACGCCGCAGCATCCCTCCCACGGCGGGATTGCCGCATCCCTGGGTCCCCATGGCCGCATCCTGCACCTCGTAGGCCCAGCGCTGCCGCTCGCTCCAGCCGCTGGCTTTGAAGCCGGTGCCACTCTCCGGCGCCGCAGTGACGCCCAGAAACTCTGCCAGGAGCCGGATGGTGCCGAAAGGTAGAAACAAGAGCTCGGTGGCAGCACGGGACACGGCCAGCAAGGCGCCCAGCACCCCGGCAGCACCGCTGAGCCCGCGGTAGACCAGCGGGGCGCCGAAGGCCAGGCACGCCAGCCCCAGGTGGTAAAGCCGAGCTGCCAGCCGCGGTTGCGGTGTCCGGCGGCGCTTGTAGCGCCGGTGCCGCTGGGCAGCGATGCTGGCGGCCACGCTGGCGGGCAGCACCGCCAACACCCGACCCTGGAAGATGGCGGAAGTGAGGAAGGCCGCGGCCAGGACGCTGGGTGCCTCCGCCGTCTGGTCGCCCACCGAGGACACCAACAACACCCCCAAGCCCACGGCAAGGGGCTGCGCCACCAACGCCGGCACCCACGGCAGCGCCAAGGCCGCCATCAACCCGAAATACATCCCCACCGCCACCTGCCCCGCGGCGCGTACGGCGCTCAGGGCCGGCGCGGTGCCCCCGCGTTCCCCGGAGGCCCCGTTGGCGTCGGCCACCCAACGCGGGAGGTGCCACGCGTCCCAGAGCCAACCGCCACCGAAGCCGCCGAGCGTCAGCAGCCAGAGCAGCGCGTGGCTGTCGCGGCCCAAGTAGAGATGGTGGAGCCCCAGCGGCCCCCCCAGAGCCCACAGCCCGTAGGCCACCAGGAGCCGCTTGGCCATGGCGGGCGGCGGAGCGGCGCTGACGGCGAGGAGGGGGGATGGGGGGGGGTGGGGGGTCACCGCCCTGGCATCCGGCGCCCTGCGGGGTGGACGGCGCGGTCAGGGACCCCCGTGTCAAGGGGACACCCCCCCCCTCGAGCCCCCCAGGATCCAACATCATCCCCCCCAGAGACCCCCTGAGACTCCCCAGGATCCAACATCCCCCCCCCAGAGACCCCAGAGACCCCCAGAGTCCCCCCAGGATCCAACATTCCCACCCAGAGACCCCTGAGACCCCCAGAGCCCCCCCAGGATCCATCATCCCCCTCAAAGACCCCCTGAGCCCCTCCAGGATCCATCATCCCCCCCCAAAGACCCCCAGAGCCCCCCCAGGATCCAACATTCCCACCCAGCACCCCATGAGACTCCTCATAGTCCCCTGAATCCCCCAGGATCCAACATCCCCACCCAGAGCCCTCCGAGACCCCCAGAGCCCCCCAGGATCCAACATCCCCACCCAGAGACCCCCAAAGCCCCCCCAGGATCCAACATCCCCACCCAGAGCCCCCAGACACCCCCTGAGCCCCCCCAGGATCCAACATCCCCCCCCAGAGACCCCTGAGACCCCCTGAGCCCCCCCCAGGATCCAACATCCCCCCCGAGCCCCCCCAGGATCCAACATTCCCCCCCAGAGACCCCCGAGACCCCCAGAGCCCCCCCAGGATCCAACATCCCCCCCCAGAGCCCCCAGAGACCCCCTGAGCCCCCCCAGGATCAAACATTCCCCCCCCCTAGAGACCTCCAAGACCCCCTGAGCCCCCCCAGGATTCCACATCCCCACCCAGAACTCCATGAGACCCCCCCAGAGTTCCCTGAGCACCCCCAGCACCCCCTGAGTCCCCCCAGGGCCTCCTCAGCAGCCCATGAGCCCCCCAGAGCCCCCTCAGAACACCCAGAGCCCCCTCAGCACCCCGTGAGACCCCCCGAGCCCCCTCAGCACCCCCTGAGCCCCCTCAGCACCCCTTGAATCCCCCCCAGAACCCCCCCAGCACCCCATGAGCCCCCCAGCACTCCGTGAGCCCTCACAGAGCCCCCCAGCACCCCATGAGCCACCCAAGAGACCCCGAAGAGCCCCCCCAGCACCCTGTGAGCCCCCTGAGCCCCCCCAGCACCCCGTGAGCCCCCTGAGACCCCCAGCACCCCATGAGTCCCCCCAGCACCCCATGAGCCCCCGAAGAGCCCCCCCAGCACCCTGTGAGCCCCCTGAACCCCCCCAGCACCCCATGAGCCCCCCCAGCACCCCGTGAGCCCCCTGAACCCCCCCAGCACCCCATGAGCCCCCCCAGCACCACCTGAGCCCCCACAGAGCCCCCCCAGCACCCCATGAGCCTCCCCCGAGCCCCCCCCAGCACCCCGTGAGCCCCCTCAGAACCCCCGTCCCCTCCCGAGGTCCCCCTGACCCCCGTCTCCCTACGGCGCTGCCGCTGCCACCTGCCCCCCCCCCCCCGCCCCCCCCCTCCTCCCGACTTTGCCCCCCCACACCCCAACGGGCAAAGGGCATCGGTGTGGCCATGGGCCTCGGGGGGGGGGGGGGCACAGGGCACCCCACATCTGCACCCCCCCCAGCCCCAAACATCCATCCTGGGGAAGGTGGGGGGGGCTGGGTGGGGGGTAGGGGCTATTGGGGGGCTGTGACCCCCCCTTTTTGCAGCCCCCCCCCCCAAACTGCTGCTCAGGCCCTGTTTGCTCACTGTGTTTGCAGTGATTAAGGATCTGCGCCCGTAATTTGGGCTCATTTATAATTAACGAACCCCCACACCCCCACCCTGAGAAGGGGAGGGGCGGGCTGTGACCCCCCCTCCTCAGGTCTGCAACCCCAAATGGGGCACATGGATGGGATTTGGGGGTGCAACACCCCCCCCCCGCTGCTGCCCTGAGGTTCAATGGGGACCCCCAGACCCCCCTTTCCATGATTTAGGGGTACAGCCCCCCCCCCGCTGCTGCCCTGAGGCTCAATGGGTACCCCCCTTTCCATGATTTAGGGGTACAGCCGCCCCCCCCGCTGCTGCCCTGAGGCTCAATGGGGACCCCCAGACCCCCCTTTCCATGATTTAGGGGTACAGCCCCCCCCGCTGCTGCCCTGAGGCTCAATGGGGACCCCCAGCCCCCCCTTTCCATGATTTAGGGGTACAGCCCCCCCCCGCTGCTGCCCTGAGGCTCAATGGGGACCCCCATTTCCATGATTTAGGGGTACAGCCCCCCCCCCCCGCTACTGCCCTGAGGCTCAATGGGGACCCCCAGCCCCCCCTTTCCATGATTTAGGGGTACAGCCCCCCCCCCCGCTACTGCCCTGAGGCTCAATGGGGACCCCCAGACCCCCCTTTCCATGATTTAGGGGTACAGCCGCCCCCACTGCTGCCCTGAGGCTCAATGGGGAGCCCCATTTCCATGATTTAGGGGTACAGCCCCCCCCACTGCTGCCCTGAGGTTCAATGGGGACCCCCAGCCCCCCCTTTCCATGATATAGGGGTACAGGGTGGGGGTAACACGCGTGTGCAAGTGCGGGTGCAGCACAGGTACGTGTGGGGCAGGGAGTTGGGGGGCAGACGGGTGGGTGTGGGGTGGGGGTAACACGCGCGTGTGCATCATGGGGGTGGGCTGCACCCCAAAATCCTGGAAAGGGAGGGCTGGGGCAGCATCCAGCCCTAGGAAGCAGGGAATAGGGGGGGCTGCACCCCCAAATCATGGGAAGGGGGGGGCTGTACCCCTAAATCATGGAAATGGGGGTCCCCATTGAGCCTCAGGGCAGCAGCGGGGGGGGGGGGGGGGCTGTACACAGTGGGTGTGCACAGGGTGGGGGTAACGCGTGTGCAAGTGTGGGTGCAGCACAGGTACGTGTGGGGCACAGAGTTGGGGGGCAGCCAGGGGGGTGTGGGGTACCACACGCGTGTGCGTTGCCCTTAGGGGCGCTGGAAGGCGTGCGACGCGTGTGTCACTTTGCCGGTAATTAATAGGAGCGAAAGGCCGGGGGTCCCCACGGCCTCGTCCATCACTGCCAACGCAGCGGCCGCTCCCCCACGAGCTCCAAAGGGGGGGTTCGGGGGGGCCCCTCGGCCGGAGATGCACATTAATACATTACAAATGTCAGCGGCGCGGCCCGGCTAATTGTCTGATTTAAATGTCTATTTGTCAGCGCTCGGCTCCGGGGGCCATGAGGAGAATCCAGAATGAGCCCCCAGACTCGCCGACACCGCACGGGGGGGGCTGGAACCCCACAGGGGCACCCCAATAGTGGGGGTACCCAAGGAACCCCCAGACACACCGCTATGGCATAAGGGATCCCTGGTACCCCACAGAGGGACCCCAATATTGAGGGCACCCAAGGAACCTCCAGAGCCACCGCTATGGCATAGGGGGGCCCTGGTACCCCACAGAGGGACCCCAATATTGGGGGCACCCAAGGAACCTCCAGAACCACCACTATGGCATAGGGGGGCCCTGGAACCCCACAGGGGCACCCCAATATTGGGGGCACCCAAGGAACCTCCAGACCCACCGCTGTGGTATAAGGGATCCCTGGTACCCCACGGAGGGACCCCAATATTGGGGGCACCCAAGGAAGGTTCACTCAGGGTCAGGGGGCGGTCCTTGGGGGTTGGGGTTTATTGGGGGGTCGGAGACTCATTGGGGCTGGGGGTTCATTGAGGGTCTGAGGGCTCATTAGGGGTGGGGGCTCATTGAAAGATGGGGGGTTCATTTGGGGTGGGGGGTTCATTTGGGGTGGGGGGCTCATTCGGTGTGGGGGGCTCATTAGGGCGGTTGGGGTTCATTAGGGATGTTGGGGCTCATTGAAAGGTGGGGGGTTCATTTGGGGTGGGGGGCTCCGTGGGGTCCCGGTTTGGGGGTGCCTGGGCTGGCGCTGGTGCCCAAAGGGGGGCCGTGGTCGTGACCCCCCTAACGCCCACTTTGTCCACTTCTGCCACCCCACAAGCACTGTCGGGGGGTACCTCAACACCCCCCAACATTCCCCCCCCCAAACCTATTCGGGGGTGGCCCGGGCTCCATCCTGACACGTCCCACACCAGGGTCCCCAGCGGGATGGGGTTCGGGGTCCCCAGCGGGATGGAGTTCGGGGTCCCCAGCAGGATTGGTTTCGGGGTCCCCAGCGGGATTGGGGTTTGGGGTCCCCAGCGGGATTGGTTTTGGGGTCCCCAGTGGGATGGGTTTTGGGGTCCCCAGCGGGATGGAGTTTGGGGTCCCCAGCGGGATTGGGGTTTGGGGTCCCCAGCGGGATTGGTTTTGGGGTCCCCAGTGGGATGGGTTTTGGGGTCCCCAGCGGGATGGAGTTTGGGGTCCCCAGCGGGATTGGGGTTTGGGGTCCCCAGCGGGATTGGTTTTGGGGTCCCCAGCGGGATGGGTTTTGGGGTCCCCAGCGGGATTGGGTTCGGGGTCCCCAGCGGGATGAGTTTCGGGGTCCCCAGCGGGATGGGGTTCGCGCCCCCCCAGCCCCGGCGGCTGTTTTATTGTCACCACTCAAGGACAATCGCGATGCAATTCCGGCCGCTCCGGTTTATTGCGAAGGCGCTTTGGCTGCACGCACCCAACCATCGATATTCATTTGTGCACCGCTCCCTCGCGGCACACGCGGCCGCCGACAACACGCAGCTCACACGCAGCTCACACGCAGCTCACACGCAGCTCACATGCAGCTCACACGCAGCTCGCATGCAGCTCACATGCAACCCTGCATGCAGCCCCGCATGCAGCGGGGGGGAGCGACGGCCCCCGGGCACCAGGGACCATGCATGGGTGCTGGGGGCCATGCACCACCCCAGCTCCTACTGGACCCCCAGCACCACTCCAGGTCCTACTGGACCCCCAGAACCACTCCAGGTCCTACTGGACCCCCAGCACCACCCCAGCTCCTGCTTGGGGACACCGAGAGCAGCCCGGATGGGGAAACTGAGGCACGGCTCAGCACCAGGAGAGCCTGGGATGTCCCCATCTCAGCCGCTGCCGCCCTCTCCGAAGAGCCGAGGGCAGGATGCGGCCCTGCCCGCCCCCCCACCCCCCCCCATCCGCCGGGCCTGACCTTTGCAGCTGCCCCCCCAGCCCTTCCCCCCGCCCCCCCAGAGCCCGGACCCCCACCTCCGTGCACACACCCCCCCCCCCCCCCCGCGCTCCCCCTCCTCCCTCGAGCCCGCTAATTAGCAGCCGGGCTTCCCCAGCAGCCTGGCTAATTAATCCTCTGTTGCTGCTCATTAGGCTCAGTGCATGCGTGTGCATGCGTGTGCATGGGTGTGCGCGGGTGTACATGGGTGTACATGCGTGTGCATGCTCTGTGCATGGGTGTGCATGCGTGTGCATGCATGTGCATGGGTGTACATGGGTGTGCATGTGTGTGCATGCTCTGTGCATGGGTGTGCATGCGTGTGCATGCATGTGCATGGGTGTACATGTGTGTGCATGCTCTGTGCATGCGTGTGCATGCTCTGTGCATGGGTGTGCATGCGTGTGCATGCATGTGCATGGGTGTGCATGTGTGTGCATGCTCTGTGCATGCGTGTGCATGGGTGTGCATGCTCTGTGCATGCTCTGTGCACGCTCTGTGCATGCGTGTGCATGCTCTGTGCACGCTCTATGCATGCGTGTGCATAGGTGTGCACGCTCAGCGTATATGTGTGCATGGGTATGCATGCTCTCTGCATGCTCAGTGCATGCACGTCCACACGTGTGCGCGGCTCCGCATGCTGCGTTTGCACGCGCGCTGCACACACACACACACGCATGGTCGGGGTTGGGGGGGGGCTTCTGGTACCCCCAGAGGTGGCATCGCCCCCATCTTCATCCCCGAGGCTGCATGCGGGCGATGCTGTGGCGCCGTAATTTGTTGCACAAACATTGCGGGGTTTGGGGGGGGGGGGGGAGAAATGCATCGATCCCCGCATCCCGCGGCCATAAATCCATCCCGCAGCCCCGCGGATCGATCGTCGCCCGCCGGAGCGAGCGCGGCGCGCGGCCCCCACGGGCCCATAAATTATCCACCAGGATTGCATGGGGGGAGCATCGCCACCGCCTGACCCCCCCCCGGCCAGCGCGGGAGCGCGTGCAGCACGCACACGCATGCACACATGTACACTGAGTGTGCACACGCATGTGCGCTGAGCTTGTGCACCCATGCAAACACATGCACTGAGCCTGCACACGCAGGCAGACACACACTGAGCATGCACACCCATGCACAGCCATGCAAACACACGCACTGAGCATGCACACCCTTGCACACCCATGCAAACACATGCACTGAGCCTGCACACCCATGCAGACACACAGAGACACATGCACTGAGCATGCACACCCATGCACACCCATGCAGACACATGCAGACACATGCACTGAGCATGCACACCCATGCAGACCCATGCAGACCCACGCAGACACATGCACTGAGCATGCACACCCATGCAGACACACGCAGACACATGCACTGAGCATGCACACCCATGCACACCCATGCAGACACACACAGACACATGCACTGAGCCTGCACACCCATGCAGACACATGCACACCCATGCACAGCCATGCAAACACACACTGAGCATGCACACCCTTGCACACCCATGCAGACGCATGCACAGCCATGCACAGCCATGCAAACACACGCACTGAGCCTGCACACGCATGCACACACAGACCATGCACCCCCCGACATGCAGTCACACAAACTGAGCATGCACACCCCCGTGCGTGGCGTGCGTGTGCATGTCCAGAGTGTGCACACGCGTGCGCAGAGCACACACGTGCATGCCCTCACATGCACGCACACAAGACAGTCGCGCATGCACACGCCTGTGCTGGAAGCACGCATTGCCCGGTGCATACGTGCCCCCTGCACACACACCTGCCCGTGCACACTCTCCCTTTGCACACCCAGCCCTGTGTGCACACGCCGAGCCTGGCACACGCGTCCCCGCCAATGCACACATGCATCCCCCTATGCACACACCTGAGCCCCTGTGCACTGACACACGCATCCCTCGCACCCCCCCCCCAATCTGCACACCCCACAGCCTCCCTTGCACACGTGAGGACCCCCTGCACCCCGCAAACACGCAGCCCCCCTGTGCATTGACACACACAACCCTGTGCACCCCCCGATCTGTACACCCTGCACCCCTCTTGCACAGCCAGCACCCCCAACACACACCCAGCACCCCCCTTGCACACCCAGCCAGCACCCCGCTTGCACACACAGCACCCCCAACACACACCCAGCACCCCCCTTGCACACCCAGCACCCCTCTTGCACACATCCACCTCCTGCTCATGCACCCCCCGAGCTCAGCACACACATCACCCCTTCCACACTCATCCCCAGGCCCCTTCCACACTCATATCCCCCACCCCTTGCACACACACAGGGCCACACACACACACCCAGCACCCCCCTTGCACACACCTACGCCCCTCCTCACACACATGGCCCCCCCCAGACCCCTTTCGCACTCGTATCCCCCAACCCTTTGCACACTCACTCTCTGCACCCCTTTCCCGCTCACCCCTGCATCCCTCTCACGTTCAGCCCCCGGAATCCCCCGCATCCTTTGCACACGCATTATTTGAGCCCCCAAAGCTCCCCTTGCACACTCACTCCTGCCTCCCTTGCACACTCAGCCCCGGCACCCCCCCGCAACCCTTACACACACACCCTTCGAAACCCCCCCGCATTCCTTTGCACACACATTCCTGGACCCTCCCGACCCCCTTTGCACACACACGCCCCGACCCCCCCCCCCCCCCCAAAAAAAAAATCTCGTCCCGCCCCCCCCCCCCCCGTTCCCCCCCGGTGCCGTCGGGCGGGGCTGCGGGAGGAGCGGGGCGGGCACGTGGCTCCCGGCGCCGCGGGCGGCAGGTACCGGGGGTACCGGGGGCACCGGGGGGTACCGGGGGGCGAGGGGATGGGATGGGATGGGATGGGATGGGATGGAGGCGATGCAGGAGATGGGATGGGAGGGGATGGGATGCGATGGGATGCGATGGGATGGGATGGGATGGGATGGAGAGGATGGGATGGAGAGGATGGGATGGAGAGGATGGGATGGAGGGCCGGGTGCTCCGCCGAGGGCACAGGGATCCCCGGCGGGGTCTGTACCGGGAAAGCCCCCCCGGGGCTGCTGCCCGTTCCCAGCTGGGCGGCGGCGGGGGGCGATCCCGGGGGAGAAGGGAATGTTCCCGAGGGAGAAGGGGCTGTTCCCAGGGGAGGGGGGGGTCGCTCCCGGGCAACTTGGCAACTTCCATCCTGGTTCCATCCCGGCTCATCTCGTTCCATCCCGGTTCGGTCCCATTCCGGTTCCACCCCGGTTCTATACCTGTTCCATCCCGGCTCATCCCGGTTCCATCCCGGCTCATTCCGACTCATCTCGTTCCATCCCGACTCATCCCGCTGCTACCCTTGCTCCATCCCGGTTCTATCCCGGCTCATCCCGGCTCGGTCCCGGCTCCGCTTACACCACCAGCTCCAGCACCGGCTCCGGTCTCACCCTCGGCTCCGGTCCTGACCCCGGTCCCGGTCCCGCTGCTGCAGGAGCTCCGGTCTCGACTCCGCCGGTGGCTCCACTCCCGGTTCCGTCAGTGGCTCCGGTCTCGTCCCCTTCAGCAGCGCAAGTCCCGGTCCCAGCCCCGCTCCCGGTCCCCTCCTCGGTCCCAGCCCCGCTGCTGTCCCCGTCCTCCTCCCCTTCCCACTCTCCATCCCTGCTCCCGTCTCCACTTCCAGCCCTTTCGGTGTGACCATCCTATCCCCATCCTCATCTCTCTCCTTGTTCCCGTCTCCATCCCCATCCTCGCTCCTGTCCCCACTTCCAGCCCTGCTGCCAGATCCATTCCCAACCCCACTGCCGTGACCGTTCCTACCCTCCTCCTCACATCTTCAGCCCCATTCCGGCTCCCATCCGCACTCCCAGCCCCGCTGCCGGCTCCATCCTCAGCCCCGCTGCTGTGACCATTCTTAAGCCCATCCTCATCTCTCTCCCCGCATCCTTGGTGGTATCCCTGCTCCTGTCCTCACTCCCAGCCCCGCTGCCGTGACTGTCCCCATCCTCAACCTCTTTCTCATCCCTGTCCCCATCCTCTTTCTCATCCCTGTCCCCATCCTCTTTCTCATCCCCGTCCCCATCCTCTTTCTCATCCCTGTCCCCATCTCCATCCCCATCGCTGCTCCCGTCTACGCTCCCAGCCCGGCTGCAGGATCCACTCCCAATCCTGCTGCTGTGACCGTTCCTATCCCCATCCTCATCTTCATCCCTGGCCCCAGCCCCGCTTCCAGCCCCTCTGCCGCTCCATCCCCAGCCTCGCTGCTCTCTCCGTCCCTATTCCCGCTCCCATCCCTGCTCCTGTCCCTGCTCACAGCTCCACTGTTGTCTCCATCCCCATTCCCAGCCCCGTTCCCCTCTCCATCCCCATTCCCAGCCCCATTCCTTTCTCCATCCCCTCTACCATCTCCATCCCCATTCCTTTCTCCATCCCCTCTACCATCTCCATCCCCATCCCCACTCCTATTTCCAGCTCCGTTCCCATCTCCATCCCCATCCCCACTCCCATCCCCACTCCCATCCCCATTCCCACTCCCATTCCCTCTCCCATCCCCATTCCCACTCCCGTTATCCCCATCCCACCCCACCCGCTGTCCCACCCCGCTCCCCACCGGGACACGAGGCTCAGTGGGCGGCCGGCTGCCGTCCACCGCCGCGGCGTCACCATCGCGGCCAAGGGCGACGAAGACCTTCTGGCGCTGGCCGCCTCCCGGCTGAGCCGCAGGAAGCGGGTGGCCGGCGCGGCCATCGGCGTGGCCATGGTCTTGGTCCTTCTGGTGGCCATCCCGCTGCTGGTCCACAGCTCCAAGGCGGCCGCGCACTACGAGATGCTCGGCAGTTGCCGCATGGTCTGCGACCCTTACCCTGAGCTGCCCGCCGCCTCCTCGCCGCCCTTCCTTCCCGGTGCCAAAGGCGAACCGGGACGCAAAGGCCGTACCGGTGTGCGCGGACCCCCTGGACCCCCTGGACCACGGGGGCCACCGGGGGAACCGGGTCGTCCGGGACCACCGGGGCCACCAGGACCGGGGCCCGGGGGGTACATCCCATCCTTCTACAGCCCCAAAATCGCTTTCTACGCGGGGCTGCGGAAGCCGCACGAGGGCTACGAGGTGCTGCGCTTCGACGATGTGGTCACCAACGTGGGCAACTACTACGAACCCTCGAGCGGGAAGTTCACCTGCCCCCTGCCCGGCATCTACTTCTTCACCTACCACGTCCTCATGCGCGGCGGCGACGGCACCAGCATGTGGGCTGACCTCATGAAGAACGGGCAGGTACGGAGGGGGACCCCCGCCAGGGCCCCCCCCCCAATCCTGCTCCCCACAATCCCAGTCTGGCTCCTCCAGCTCCGCGTCTGTATCTCCACCTGCAGCCCGGCTCTCCCTGCCCGCTCCCCTCCATCCCAACCACCCCGTCTGCTCCCCCATCCCGGTTGCCCCATCCCAGTTGCTCCATCCCACCTGGAAACCTGAGATGGGAAGAAACGCGATGGGAAACCCAAGATAACCTTGATTTCCCTTGTTGTTTCCCACTCTGCTTTTCCTTAATCCCAATTCCCCCATCCCAGTTGCCCCATCTCTGTTGCCCCATCCCAGTTGCCCCATCCCGGTTGCTCCATCCCACCTGGAAACCTGAGATGGGAAGAAACGCAATGGGAAACCCAAGATAACCTTGATTTCCCTTCTTGTTTCCCACTTTTCCCACTCTGCTTTTCCTTAATCCCAATTCCCCCATCCCAGTTGCCCCATCCCAATTCCCCCATCCCAGTTGCCCCATCCCAGT
This sequence comes from Cuculus canorus, assembly GCF_017976375.1. NCBI lineage: Eukaryota > Metazoa > Chordata > Aves > Cuculiformes > Cuculidae > Cuculus > Cuculus canorus. The sequence continues at coordinate 2,808,456 of NC_071429.1, forward strand.
TGCCCCATCCCACCTGGAAACCTGAGATGGGAAGAAACGCGATGGGAAACCCAAGATAACCTTGATTTCCCTTCTTGTTTTCCCACTCTGCTTTTCCTCAATCCCAATTCCCCCATCCCAGTTCCTCCCATCGCTTTTCCCCCATCCCCGTCCCCCTGTATCCGACTCCCCCACCCCAATTCCCATCCTCTCCTCCCATCCCAGGTTCTCCATCCTGCTTCTTCTATCTTGCTTTTCCCATCGCGTTTCCTCCCATCCCAGTTTTCCCATTCTGGTTTCTCTTCATCCCGGTGTGTGTGTCCCCAATTACCCCCCCCCCCCCCATTCCCACATTCCATTTCCCCCATCCAATTCCCCCCCTCCTCCCAATTCCCATTTCCCCCCACCCCTCAGACCCCATCCCAGTTTCCCCAGTTTTGTTTTTCCCATCCCAGTTTTCCCATTCTGGTTTCCCTTAACCTTAATTTCCCCATCCCAGTTCCCTCCCTTTCCAATCCCCCCCCCCGGTCCCCTATTCCATTCCCCCATCTGATTTCCCCCCCCCCCCCCCAAATTCCCATCCTCCCTCCATCCCATTCCTCCCACCTTGGGACCACGAAGGGGGGGGGGGAACGGGGAGAGCATCCCTGTGTCCGCCCCCCCCTCAGCCTTGGGAACAATGGGGTGGGGGGGGTTGGATGTGACCCCCTTGGGACAGCCACGAGCATCGGGGGGGTTGGGGGGGATGGGCTATGCCCCCCTTTTTGGGCTGGGGGGGCACACGGGCGATGCCCCCCCCTCACTCCCTTTGTTTGCCAGGCGCATCCCGGTTCACCCCCGACGCTTCCCGTTTATTATGGGGGGATCAATCCGGCTCAACCACTGCCCCCCCCCCCAGGGAATCCTACTCCTCGGGGTCCCCAGGCCCCCCCCCCAAAAAAAATCTAGTCCCCAGTAGGTCCTGAGGACCCTGCACTGATGTGACCCCCCCAGATCTGAGAGCCTCCCATGGGTGCAGGGAGGGGGGGGTCTATCCTGGGGGGTCCTGAGGGCAGAGGGTGCTGTCTCTGACCACCCCTCCCCATCACTCGGGGGCAGTTGGGGGGGGGGGGCGCTGGGTCCCTGCTGCAGGTGGGGGCCGTGACCTTGAGCGGACGATGGGCTGGGGGGGTCCTGAGCAGCTCAGCACCCCCATTCCCAGTCAGGGGCTGAGAAGATTTGGGGGGGTTCTGAGCAGCTCAGCACCACCATTCTTTGCCCGGGCGTCCGGAGCAGCTCAGCACCCCCATCCCCATCCATTGGGTCCAGAGCAGCTCAGCACCCTCATTCCCATCCAAGGGGGTCCTGAGCAGCTCAGCACCCCTATCCCCATTCAAGGGGTCCAGAGCAGCTCAGCACCCCTATCCCTATTTAAGGGGGTCCTGAGCAGCTCAGCACCCCCATCCCCATTCAAGGGGGTCCTGAGCAGCTCAGCACCCCCATCCCCATCCAAGGGGGTCCAGAGCAGCTCAGCACCCTCATTCCCACCCAGGGGGTCCTGAGCAGCTCAGCACCCTCATTCCCATTCAAGGGGTCCAGAGCAGCTCAGCACCCCCATCCCCATCCAAGGGAGTCCTGAGCAGCTCAGCACCCCCATCCCCATCCAAGGGGGTCCTGAGCAGCTCAGCACCCCCATCCCCATCCCCGGGGAATCCCACTCACAATCTCCCGTGGGGAACACGAAGTGGGGGGGGGGGTGTCCCTGACGGCTGTGCCCCCCCAGGTCCGGGCCAGCGCCATCGCGCAGGATGCGGACCAGAACTACGACTACGCCAGCAACAGCGTCATCCTGCACCTGGACGTGGGCGACGAGGTCTTCGTGAAGCTCGATGGCGGCAAAGTGCACGGCGGCAACACCAACAAGTACAGCACCTTCTCCGGCTTCATCATCTACCCCGACTGAGCCCCCCCAAAACCGGCCGGGGGGGGTCCCCAACTCCCGCTGGGGTCACCGTCCCCGGAGAGCTGCGCCCATCGCACCCCCTCATCACCCCACGCTGCCCCCCCAGCTGTGCCCCCCCCCCTCCAGCATGACAGCACCCCAAGGGTACCCCCCCCCCAAAAAAAAAAACAGGAATTGGGGGTGCCAGCATTGTCCCTCACCCTTGGGGCACCCCCCCCCAAAAAAAAAAAGGAATCGGGGTGTCCCAAAGGAATTGGGGTGTCCCAGTACTCTGTGTGTGTGTGTGTCCATCCCCAGGGGACCCCCAAAGGAAATTGGGGTGTCCGAAGGGAATTGGGGTGTCCCAGCATTGGGTGTCCCCCACCAGGGGACCCCCAAAGGAAATTGGGGTGTCCCAAGGGAATTGGGGTGTCCCAGTACTGTGTGTGTGTGTGTCCAGAGGACCCCCAAAGGAAATTGGGGTGTCCCAAGGGAATTGGGGTGTCCCAGCATTGGGTGTCCCCTGCCAGGGGACCTCTAAAGGAAATTGGGGTGTCCCAAGGGAATTGGGGTGTCCCAGCACTGTGTGTATATGTGTCCCCGGGGGACCCCCCAAAGGAAATTGGGGTGTCTCAAGGGAATTGGGGTGACCCAGCACTGCCTCTAACCCAGGGCACCCCCCCCTTTGGGCCACCCCCCAAAGAAATTGGGGTGTCCCAAGGGAATTGGGGTGTCCCAGCACTGTGTGTGTGTGTCCCCCACCCCGGGGGACCCCCAAAGGAAATTGGGGTGTCTGAGGGGAATTGGGGTATGCCAGTGCTGTCCCCACCCTTGGGGCACCCCCCAAAGGAATTGGGGTGTCCCAATGCTGTGTGGCCCCCCCCGTGTCCCCCCCCCCCCAGTCCCATCACTGGGCTCCGCATACCCCCCCCAATAAATCGCGCCCCGGGTTTGGATGCGCAGCCGCCGCCTTCGCCTTCCCAGGGGATTGGGGGGGGCATGGAAAAGGGGGTGACACTCTGGGGACACCGAGGGGGGGCATTGTCACCTTCCCCCCCCACCCCCCTTTTCCAGGGGACAGGGATCCCCCCATATTTGTGGGCAGGGGCAGAGGTCCCTCCTTGCCAGCCGACCCCCCCTCCTCTCCCGGGAGTTTTGGGGGGGTCCCCGGGGTGGGGGAAAAGCCACAGGACATGGGGACCCCCCCAAAAATCTGTGTCCCCCCCCTCCAAGCCCTGTGTTCCCCCTGCCCCCCCCAGTGTCCCCGTGCCCGGTTCGGTGCTGCCACCTTGTGGCCACAGTCAGGATGACACCAGGCGGGGTGGGGGGGGGCAGTGTGGGGACCCCCAGGATGGGTTTTTTTTGGGGGGGGGGGGGGGAGGGAAGGAGGTCAGAGGAGCCCCTCCCAAAGGGTGTGACTCTGACCTCCCCCCCCCCCCAGCTCCTATCCTGCTGCTCAGCACCCCCATGGGTATCCCCATCCGGCCCCAGTGCCCCCCCCAACTCAGCACCCCCATGGGTATCCCCCCCCAGTGCCCCCCCCGCACCTCAGTGCCCCCCCCAAGTGCCCCCCCCAACTCAGCACCCCCATAGGTATCCCCATCCCCCCCCAGCTCCTATCCTGCTCAGCACCCCCATGGGTGTCCCCATCCCCCCCAGTGCCCCCCCAACTCAGCACCCCCATTGGTATCCCCATCCCCCCCCAGCTCCTATCCTGCTCAGCACCCCCATGGGTGTCCCCATCCCCCCCAGTGCCCCCCCCCAACTCAGCACCCCCATAGGTATCCCCATCCCCCCCCAGCTCCTATCCTGCTCAGCACCCCCATGGGTGTCCCCAACCCCCCCAGTGCCCCCCCCAACTCAGCACCCCCATGGGTATCCCCATCCCCCCCCAGTGCCCCCCCCAACTCAGCACCCCCATTGGTATCCCCATCCCCCCCCAGCTCCTATCCTGCTCAGCACCCCCATGGGTGTCCCCATCCCCCCCCCCCCCAGTGCCCCCCTTACCTGCACCCAGGTGCCCCCCCAGCCCCTCCCTGTGCCCCCCCCCCCCCCCCAACACCAGTGACCACCGCAGCGTCGCCTCAGCCTTTATTCACCGCTCAAGCGGGAGGGGGGGGACCCCCAGAGCCCCCCCAAACTCTGCCTCCCCCCACTCTGAGACTCGGGGGCTGAAGGGGGGGGGGCAGCCGGTAACCCCCCCCCCAATCAGTGAGGGGGGAGCAGGGACACCCCCAAACCTGAGAGGCACAGGGGGATCCCAGAGGGAGAGAAATGGAGAGGAATAAAGGGGAATAAATAAGAATAAATGGGAATAAAGAGGAATAAAAGGGGAATAAATGGAAATAAAAGGGTGTGAATTGGAGTAAAGAGAAATAAAAGGGAATGAAGGGGAATAAATGGGAATAAAAGGGGAATAAATAGGAATAAAAGGGGAGTAAATGGGAATAAAGAGAAATAAAAGGGAATGAAAGGGAATAAAAGGGGAGTAAATAGGAAAAAATGGGAATAACAAAGAATAAAAGGGGAATAAACAGAAGAAAATGGGAATAACGAGGAATAAAAGGTGAATAAATAGGAATAAATGGCAATAACAAGGAATAAAAGGGGAATAAATAGGAAGAAGTGGGAATAACGAGGAAGAAAAGGTGATTAAATAGGAATAAATGGCAATAATGAGGAATAAAAGGGGAATAAAATAGGAAAAAATGGGAATAATGAGGAATAAAAGGGGAATAAACAGAACAAAATGGGAATAACGAGGAATAAAAGGTGAATAAATAGGAAAAAATGGGAATAATGAGGAATAAAAGGGGAATAAACAGGAAAAAAATGGGAATAACAAGGAAGAAAAGGGGACTAAATGGGAGTAGAAGAGGAATAAAAGGGCAATGGGGGGGTTTAGGCTCGGGGTTCGGCCCCCCCGGAGCAGGATTTGTCCCATCAGGTCCTCTGCGTCACATCCCCGGCTCCGCTCGCTCCTTGGCTGCCTCCGTCACCACCTGCTGTGGATTGGGGGGGGGTTCAGCCCCATGGGGGGGGTTCAGCCCCATGGGGGGGTCAGACCCCCCCCCCCAAAAGGCAAAGCCCCCCCTCACCTTCCCGTCCCGCGTCTCAATGGTTTTGATGAGCACCACCCTCCGCGGATCCGGCACTGGGGGGTAAAGATGCTGTGAGCCCCCCCGGGGGTGAGGACACCCCACTTGCCCCCCCCCCCCAACCCTTTGGGGGTTCTGCCCCCCAAAAAAGGGGGAGAAAAAGCCCCTTAGAGCCCCCCCCCCTCACCTGAGCCTCTGGCGCTGAAGGAGGTGGTGGAGTACAGGGGGACGGTGGTCCTGGGGGGGGAAAAAGGGGGGGTCAGGGGGGGCTGCTGCGAGTCACGGGGAACCCTGAAGATTCCACACACCCCCCCCAAGGGAAAGGGGGGGCGGCAGCAGCTCCACCGTCACCGTGGCCTCGGCGTTACGGTGGCACCGCGACGCGGCCGTGGGAGTGGGGGGAGGAGAAAGAAACCGTGGCCCAGAACTTGGGGGATTGTCATAAACCGGGAGAAAATGCCAAAGGAGAAGGAGAAACTTCCAAAGGAGAAGGAGAAACTTCCAAAGGAGAAGGAGAAACTCCCAAAAGAGGAGAAACTTCCAAAGGAGAAGGAGAAACTCCCAAAGGAGAAGGAGAAACTCCCAAAAGAGAAGGAGAAACTCCCAAAAGAGAAGGAGAAACTCCCAAAGGAGAAGGAGAAACTCCCAAAGGAGAAGGAGAAACTCCTAAAAGAGAAGGAGAAACTCCTAAAAGAGAAGGAGAAACTCCCAAAGGAGAAGGAGAAACCCCTAAAGGAGAAGGAGAAACTCCCAAAAGAGAAGGAGAAACTCCCAAAAGAGAAGGAGAAACTTCCAAAGGAGAAGGAGAAACTCCCAAAAGAGAAGGAGAAACTCCCAAAGGAGAAGGAGAAACTCCCAAAGGAGAAGGAGAAACTCCCAAAGGAGAAGGAGAAACTCCCAAAAGAGAAGGAGAAACTCCCAAAGGAGAAGGAGAAACTCCTAAAAGAGAAGGAGAAACTCCCAAAAGAGAAGGAGAAACTCCCAAAGGAGAAGGAGAAGCTCCCAAAGGGGACGGAGAAACTCCCAAAGGGGACGGAGAAACTCCCAAAAGAGAAGGAGAAACTCCCAAAAGAGAAGGAGAAACTCCCAAAGGAGAAGGAGAAACTCCCAAAGGGGACGGAGAAACTCCCAAAGGGGACGGAGAAACTCCCAAAAGAGAAGGAGAAACTCCCAAAAGAGAAGGAGAAACTCCCAAAAGAGAAGGAGAAACTCCCAAAGGAGAAGGAGAAACTCCCAAAGGAGAAGGAGAAGCTCCCAAAAGAGAAGGAGAAAATCCTAAAAGAGAAGGAGAAGCTCCCAAAATTCAGGAGAAACTTCCATAATCCATCAGAAATTCCCATAATCCAGGAGGAACTCCCTCACCAACCAGGAGGACCCAACCGGGGGTCCCTTTGCCTCACCGGCTCTCCTCGCCCTCCAGCAGTTTGCGGTACGTGGCGATCTCGATGTCCAGGGCCATCTTGACGTTGAGGAGGTCCTGGTACTCGCGGAGGTGCCGCGCCATCTCCGCCTTCATCTGCTGGATCTCCTGCTCCAACCGCCCCACCACGTCCCGGTAACTCCCGATCTCCTCCCCAAACTCATCCTCCATCTCCCGCATCTGCCGCTGCAGCGCTTCGTTCTGCGGGGGGAGAAGGCGCCGCATGGGGCTGGGGGGGCTCCGGACACCCCTGCACCCCCCCTTCTCGGGGACCCCCATCTCGTGGCTCTCACCATGGACTTCAGCCCATCCACCTCGCAGGTGAGGCTCTGGATCTGCCGCCGCGACTCGTTCATCTCCTGCTTGGCCAAGCGCAGCGCCTCGTGGTTGCGGTTGGCCGCGTCTGAGAGGTCGGCGAACTGCGAGGGTGGAGGGAGGGAGGGCTGCATCCCTCATCCCAGTGCATCCCAGTGCTCCCCAGTGCGTCCCATGGTCCCCACCCTGATGCATCCCTCATCCCAGTGCGTCCCATGGTCCCCACCCTGATGCATCCCTCATCCCAGTGCATCCCTCATCCCAGTGCATCCCATGGTCCCCACCCTGATGCATCCCTCATCCCAGTGCGTCCCATGGTCCCCACCCTGATGCATCCCTCATCCCAGTGCATCCCTCATCCCAGTGCATCCCATGGTCCCCACCCTGATGCATCCCTCATCCCAGTGCATCCCAGTGCTCCCCAGTGCATCCCGTGGTCCCCACCCTGATGCATCCCTCATCCCAGTGCGTCCCAGTGCATCCCATGGTCCCCACCCTGATGCATCCCTCATCCCAGTGCATCCCATAGTCCCCACCCTGATGTATCCCTCATCCCAGTGCATCCCTTGATTCCCATCCAAGTGAATCCCCCAATCCCCATCCCAGTGCAACCCCTACATCCCATCCCAGTGCATTCCATGGTCTCCATCCCAGTGTGGCCCCTGATCCCGGTGCATCCTCCAGTCCCCATCCCAGTGCATTCCTCATCCCAGGACATCCTCTGGTCCCCATCCCAGTGCATCCCTCATCCCAGGACCTCCTCCGGTCCCCATCCCAGTGCATCCCTCACCCCAGAACCTCCTCCGGTCCCCATCCCAGTGCATCCCTCACCCCAGGACCTCCTCTGGTCCCCATCCCAGTGCATCCCTCACCCCAAGACCTCCTCCGGTCCCCATCCCAGTGCATCCCTCATCCCAGGATATCTTCTGGTTCCCATCCCAGTGCATCCCTCATCCCAGGACCTCCTCTGGTCCCCATCCCAGTGCATCCCTCACCCCAGGACCTCCTCTGGTCCCCATCCCGGTGCATCCCTCACCCCAGGACCTCCTCCGGTCCCCATCCCAGTGCATCCCTGACCCCAGGACCTCCTCCGGTCCCCATCCCAGTCCTCCCAGCGTGGTACCTTGGACTTGTACCACTCCTCGGCCTCCTGCAGGTTCTTCACGGCGATGCTCTCGTATTGGGTGCGGATCTCCCGCAGCGCAGCCGTCAGCTCCGGTTTGCAGACCTCCACCTCCACCGGCACCGCCGGGCTCGGGGCATTCACCTCCAGGTCCCGCAGCTCCTGCGTGGGCGCACGCAGCACATGGACCCAACCCACCCCCCCTCCACCCCACCAGAGACCCCCCCCCAATCTCCCACCTCCTCATGAAGCTTCTTGAGGAAACCGATCTCGTCCATCAGCAGCTCCACCTTGCGCTCCAGCTCCAGGCGGGACAGCGTGGCGTGGTCCACATCCTGCGGGGAGGGGCTGAGCTGAGGGGCAGCGCAGAGGGGATACAGACCCTCCGGAATCCATCCCCTCAGGTGGTGCAGGATGGGGAACACTTGGAATCATGGAATGGGTTGGGTTGGAAGGGACCTCAAAGCCCATCCAGTTCCAACCCTGCCATGGGCAGGGACACCTCCCACTGGATCAGGGGCTCCAAAGCCCCATCCAACCTGGCCTGGAACCCCTCCAGTGATGGGGCACCACCACTGCTCTGGGCAACATCCTCAAAATGAAGAATTTCTTCCTAAAATCTCATCTCAATCTCTCCTCTTTCAGCTCAAAACCGTTCCCCTTCATCCTCTTCCTGCACTCCCTAATCCAGAGCCCCTCCGCAGCTTTCTTGGAGCCCCCTTCAACACTGGAAGCTGCTCTAAGATCTCTTTGGAGTCTTCTCTTCTCCAGAACAACCCCAACTCTCTCAGCCTGTCCTCATCCGGGAGGTTCTCCAGCCTTCGGATCATCTCCGTGGCCTCCTCTGGACCCCTTCCAACAGCTCCGTGTCCGCCCTGTGCTGCACCTCAGGGCATCGCTGGAGCCTTCACACGCGTGGGCAGCCGGAGAGGGGCTGCGCGTAGGGCACTGGTGTCACCAGGAGGGTCACAGGGGGGTACGAGGGAATGGGTCCTGCATGGGGGGTACAGCCCCTGCCCCCCCAAAGCCCCCCTCACCTTGCGGAACAGCACCAGACTCTTCTCTGCATCTTCCCTCTTCTGCATCTCATCCTCCAGCCTGGGGAATGCAACAGTGACACCCAGTGCACCCCAGTTCACACAATGCTCCCTTCCCCACTTGCCCCAGTGCATCCTCCGGGCCCCACCCCAACATTCCCAGCGCATCCCCATCCTGCTGCAGCCCTGCTCCCTCCACCCAGGGGCATCTCCAGCGCATCCCGGGGCATCCCCTGCTCCCCACCCCGAGGTTCCCCTCTGTATCTCCCAGTCCCTGTCACCCCCACATCCCCCAGTGCAACCCCCATCCCCGAGCATCCCCTGGTCCCCACCCCACTGCATCCCTCATCCCAGGGATCCTGATCCCCGTCTCAGTTCATCCCTTATCCCAGGGCATTCTCAGATCCCCAGCCTGCTGCATCCCTCATCCCAGGACATCTCCTGACCGTCACCCCACTGCATCCCTTATCCCTGTGCATTCCCTGCTTCTCACCCGGGTGCATTCCCCCATCCCAGTGCATCCCTCCTGCCAGGGCATTCTCCCATCCCTCATCCCAGTGCATTCCTCCTCTCGGTGCATCCCCCTCTCCCCACCCCTCTGCATCCCGGGACATCCCCCGCTCCCCATCCCGCTGCATCCCGGGGCATCCCCCGGTCCCCACCCCGCTGCATCCCAGTGCATCCCCCGCTCCCCACCCCGCTGCATCCCAGTGCATCCCCCGCTCCCCATCCCGCTGCATCCCAGTGCATCCCCCGCTCCCCATCCCGCTCCATCCCAGTGCATCCCCCTCTCCCCACCCCGCTGCATCCCGGGGCATCCCCCGCTCCCCATCCCGCTGCATCTCGGTGCATCCCCCGCTCCCCATCCCGCTGCATCTCGGTGCATCCCCCGGTCCCCACCCCGCTGCATCCCAGTGCATCCCCCGCTCCCCACCCCGCTGCATCCCGGGACATCCCCCGCTCCCCACCCCTCTGCATCCCGGGGCATCCCCCGCTCCCCACCCCTCTGCATCCCGGGGCATCCCCCGCTCCCCATCCCGCTGCATCTCGGTGCATCCCCCGCTCCCCATCCCGCTGCATCTCGGTGCATCCCCCGCTCCCCACCCCGCTGCATCCGTTATCCCGGTGCTCCCCCGCCCCGGGACACCCCTCCTCTCGGTTTGCCGGCGCACCGGTGCCGCAGGGCGGCCAGCTCCGCCGCCAGCCCGTCTCGCTCCGCCTGCAGGCGGTCCCGGTCGCAGCCGAGGAGCTGCAGCCGCTCCCGCAGCCCCCGCAGCTCCCCCTGCACCATCCCGGTGGCGCGGGGCGGGGGACCGGGGCGGTGCAGGGCTGCTCGCAAAGCCCCGTTTTGTCTTTCCAGCGCTCGCACCCGCTCCAAGAAAGCGGCGAAACGATCGTTTAGAGCAGCCAATTCCTCCCGTTCCGCGATCCGAGCCGCCGCCGCTGCCGCCACCGCCACCCGCCCCGAGGCCACGGAGATGGGCGGCGGCGGCGGCCGGGAGGCTCTGCGAGGACCGGGAGCGCCCCCACCGCTGCTCATGGTGGATACCGGGAAGGCGGTGGCTACCGGGACCGGTTGTTTATAACGGGAGGCGGCTCCGCCCCGCCGGGGGTACCCGGGGCTGCGGGAGAGAGGGGAGGGGTCTCCCAGGCGGAGGGGGTGGGGGGAACAGGGGGGGTTGGGGAGGGGGCTGCAAGAGCTCCCTCCTCCTGGGGGGTCGACATGGACCCCAATTGGGATGGGGGGGACACAGGGGGGCTGCGGGGGGGGGGAGGGGTGGGAACACCCTGCAGGAATTGCCGGGATCCCGACTTGGGATGCGGGGGGGGGGGGGGGGCTGCCCTCCCCCTCAGGAATTGTCGGGGACCCCAATTGGGCTGGAGAGAACTGCAGGAATTACCCCCTCAAGAGCAGCTGAGGACCCCCCTCGGGGTGCAGAGCAGGAGCTGCAGGGGGAGAGGGGGCTGCAACCCCCCCCTGGGGAGGGGCCAGGGACCCCCATCAGGGTGCGGGGGGTGGGGGGGCTGCTGCAGGAATTCCCCCTTCAGGAGCAGCGGGAGACCCCAGTGGGAATGCAGGAGGGGCACAGGCATTGCCCCTCAGGATGGAGACCCCACTCAGGGTGGGGGGGCTGCAGGGTCCCCCCTTGGGGGTGCAGGTAGAGGAGCCTGGTAACACGAGGGCAGAGGGAAAAAGGGGTGCCCAGGGCTGCAGCTCCCCTACTTGGGCAGAGGGAGAAGGGCTGGGCAGGGTCTCCCCTCCTCAGGATGCAGGAGAGGGGCTGGAGACCCCGGGAGGTGCCAGGCAGCACGGGGGGTTAGGGGGTTCCCCCCCCCCCCCAAGGAGATGGGGGTGCAGAGAGGGGCTGCACCTCCAGTCCCTGCTGCAGGGCTCAGCACAGCCCCCATCTGGGTCCTATCCTGCCCCCTAGGAAGCAGGCAGCGCAGCCCCTGCCCTCCCAGCACCCAGGGATGGGGGAGCCCTGTGTGCCCCCCCTTCTCCTTTTGTAGGGACAGCAGTGACTCGGCTCTGCCGGAGCTGCCATGCGCAGGGGCAGCGCTGGGTGATGGGGTTTGCCCCCCCCACACACCACACCCCCCCATCATTCCCAGACAGTGAGAGCGGCACTTACGGGAAGGGGTCATCAGGCTGCAGGGGGGTCCCTTCTCCCCAGGACACCCCCCCCCCCCCCCGCAGAGCATCGCCTCTGTGCCAGGAGCAGCGCCACACCACGTAGAGCGCGTCTGTACCAGCCGTGCCCAGGGCCGGATCCTGCCCACGCGCAGGGGATGGAGCTGGAGGACAGGGGTTGGGGGCTCCAGGGGTGGGGGGGGGATGAAGTGTTCCCAAAGGTCCTCACTCCCTTGTGATGGGGACAATAGGGAGGGGACAGGACCCCCTCAGCTCAGAGCACAGGACCCCGCGAAGGGACCCCAGCCCTCCCGGTGCTGCCCGTGCCAGCTGGCAGCGACGCCGGGCAGGGAGCCCAGAGCGGCTCAGCACCGCCAGGACCCCCACCTCCCCTCGGGGACGTTCCCCCTGAGGTCACCAGCGGGCAGATCGCATTGGGACAATGAGGCCAAGATGGAAAGAGCGATTTTAATGACTGGCAAAGAAGAGCCGAGGCACTAGAATTCCTCCCCATCCTCCTCCCCATCCACGCTGTCGGCCCCCACCTCCTCGTAATCCTTCTCCAGAGCAGCCATGTCCTCCCGCGCCTCCGAGAACTCCCCCTCCTCCATGCCCTCCCCCACGTACCAGTGCACGAACGCCCGCTTGGCGTACATCAGGTCAAACTTGTGGTCCAGGCGGGCCCAGGCCTCGGCGATGGCCGTGGTGTTGCTCAGCATGCACACCGCGCGCTGCACCTTGGCCAGGTCCCCCCCGGGCACCACCGTGGGCGGTTGGTAGTTGATGCCCACCTTGAAACCAGTAGGGCACCAGTCCACAAACTGGATGGTGCGCTTGGTTTTGATGGTGGCGATGGCGGCGTTGACATCCTTGGGCACCACGTCGCCGCGGTACAGCAGGCAGCACGCCATGTACTTGCCGTGCCGCGGGTCGCATTTCACCATCTGGTTGGCCGGCTCGAAGCAGGCGTTGGTGATCTCGGCCACCGACAGCTGCTCGTGGTAAGCCTTCTCGGCAGAGATCACCGGGGCGTAGGTGGCCAGCGGGAAGTGGATGCGCGGGTACGGCACCAGGTTGGTCTGGAACTCCGTCAGGTCGACGTTCAGGGCCCCGTCGAAGCGCAGCGAGGCCGTGATGGACGACACGATCTGGCCTATCAGCCTGTTAAGGTTGGTGTAGGTGGGCCTTTCGATGTCCAGGTTGCGGCGGCAGATGTCGTAGATGGCCTCGTTGTCCACCATGAAGGCGCAGTCGGAGTGCTCCAGGGTGGTGTGGGTGGTGAGGATGGAGTTGTAGGGCTCCACCACGGCCGTGGACACCTGCGGGGCTGGGTAGATGGAGAACTCCAGCTTGGACTTCTTGCCATAGTCGACGGAGAGGCGCTCCATGAGCAGCGAGGTGAAGCCGGAGCCGGTGCCACCCCCGAAGCTGTGGAAGACCAGGAAGCCCTGCAGCCCCGTGCACTGGTCAGCCTGGAAGGAGAGAGAAGAAAACACAAACGATCCATCAGGAATTGAAACTGGAGCTGCTGCCGATTCCCCCGGGAAAGCCAACCAGCCGTTGGGAAAGAGACTGGAGTGGGGACACTCGACTCATTCGTGGTGCAGGATCTGACCTTGGTTGTCACTGTGGGGAAGAGGAAACCCCTGGTGCTTTACAGGAGGAGTCGGAGCACCCAGAGCCCCATCCTGGCCGAGCAGGGCGCTGGCACCCATCGAGGTAATGCATTGGAAGAGGTTTCCCCATTGAGTCGCCATCCCTGGAGGGATTCATAAGCCACGTGGATGTGGCACTTGGGGATATGGGTGGTAGAACCGGCATGGTTGAGTTTACAGTTGGATTTAAAGGTCTTCTCAAAGGTCTTCATGATCTTAAAGGTCTTCTCCAAGCTAAATGGTTCTGGGAGGTCTGCAGACGCCATAATTCATGAGAAGCTGGAGCGGGTGCTGCTCCTGAAGCCATGGAAGCCCAGGAAGCCCCACAGCCCGGTGGGAAGAGTCCCCAGTGGGTTTCAAAGCCATCAGCCATGCCTTCGCACCCTTGTGCTCGCCAGGATGGGTGCAGTTGGAGCCACCAGGGCCACTCAAGCCCAAGGGCAACCAGCTCAGCCTTTGATGTGCCGGGAGCTCCCCGAGCAGAGCCGGCGGCACAGCTTGTCCAGCCAGCCCCGGCGCCACCGCCAGCGTGGGAACCACAGGTTCAAAGAGCTTGGGCAGCCACACCAGTCAAACCAGTGGTGGTGCATCAGCACCCAAAGCAGTGGTGCACCGGTCAAACCGGTGGTGCATCAGCACCCAAAGCAGTGCTGTGCAGCCCCCCAGGCATGAGGCTTCCCATCCTCCTCACCAAAACCAGGCTGGGGCCGTGCCACACCCGGGGCACTGGTGCCATGTGGGCACTGGGGACAGCCCAGATCTTCCCCCACACCTGGGGCAGCCCCACCTTCTGCCCCACAGCGCTGATGGGGTGAGAAGGACCTGCTGATCACCTCCCCAGGGACACCCTGGGGATGAACCCACCCCACCAGACCTCCATGAGATGCCCACCAGCTTGCGGATGCGGTCGAGGACCAGGTCGATGATCTCCTTGCCGATGGTGTAGTGCCCACGGGCGTAGTTGTTGGCTGCATCCTCCTTGCCCGTGATCAGCTGCTCAGGGTGGAAGAGCTGCCGGTACGTCCCGGTGCGCACTTCGTCTGCGGGGAGAGCCCAGGAGCCCTTTCAGCACCCCGGAAACACTGGGAACCCCATTAGCCCCCAGCACCCCATCAACACTGGGAGCCCCATTAGCCCCCATTACCCCATCAACACTGGGAGCCCCATTAGCACTGGGAGCCCCATTACCCCTCAGCACTCCACTAATACGAGGAACCCCATTAGCCCTCAGCCCCTCAGGTACACTCAGAGCCCCATCAGCCCCCATTAACCCCTGCCACCCCGCAGCCCCCCCCATGCTCACCGATCACTGTGGGCTCCAGGTCCACGAAGACAGCCCGCGGCACGTGCTTGCCAGCGCCGGTCTCGCTGAAGAAGGTGTTGAAGGAGTCATCTCCTCCACCGATGGTCTTGTCGCTGGGCATCTGCCCGTCGGGCTGGATGCCGTGCTCCAGGCAGTACAGCTCCCAGCAGGCGTTCCCGATCTGCACGCCCGCTTGGCCCACATGGACGGAGATGCACTCACGCTGCGGGGGGACATCGGGGGGTCACCACTAACCCATAGCCCCATGGGGTCCCCCAGCCCCACAGGGAGTCCTGAACATGGGATTGGGGGGAGACAGACCCAGTACCCCTCCTGTTTCCCAGCCCCCCCGGGGTCTCCCAGCCCCACGGGCTGCCCTGGACATAGGGAGAGAGGGGGGGACACACCTCTTCCCCTACAGCCCCCAGCCCCACGTGCTGCTCTGGACACATGGTGACACCCCCACCGGCACCCCCCTGATCCGGAGCCCCACGGGCTACCCTGGACACAGGGAAAGGGGGGGGACACACACCTGCCCCCCTACAGCCCCACGGGGTCCCTCAGCCCCATGTCCTGCACTGGACATGGCGGGGGGAGGGGGAACACACACCTAGCACCCCCCTCACCCTGCACCCCATGGGGTTCCCCCCCTCACCCTGCACCCCATGGGGTTCCCCCCCTCACCCCCAGCCCCATGGGGTTCCCCCCCCGCCCTCACCATGGCCACTCACTGCCCGACCCGTTACGGAGCCGCTGAGGAGGGAGGCGAGGGGAGCCCCGAGGGGTCCCCCTTGCAATAAATCCGGGGGGCGTGGCTTTTCCAGAGAGGGCGTGGTCTGTAATGGGCGTGGTTGCATTTTACACCGCCTCTTAGTCACGTCCATCTCGTTTGGCCACGCCCCTTCCTCGCTAACCACGCCCACTAATCTGACCACGCCTCTTCCTCTCTAACCACGCCCACGTCTCCGACCGCGCTCCTTTATTTTGATCACGCCCCTTTTCTGTGGCCACGCCCACACGCACTGACCACACCCCCTCGGTTGCGATTGGCCCGTTCGAAAGCGGGCGAGGACGCGTGGGCGGTGACGTCATCAGAGCGGAATGTGCGGGGCGGGGGCGGGGCCAGAGGGGGCTTTGGGGGGGGCATTAAAGGGATATTGCAGTGGAGGTGGGGGGGTGTCTGGAGGGGCCTTGGGGGGGGGGGTGAGGGCCATTAGGAGAGGGCTGAGGGGCAGGGAGGCATTAGAGGAGCTGCGGGGGGGGCTCAAGTGGTTGGGGGGCATTGGAGGGGATTTGGGGGGGCATTGGGGGGGCTTTGGAGGTGAGGGGTATAAGAGAAGTTTGGGGGGGCATTAGGAGGGGCTTTAGGGGCAGGAGGTCATTAGAGGAGCTTTGAGGGGCTTAGGGGTGGGGAGATATTAGAGGGGCTCGGCGGGGTATTAGAGGAGCTTTGGGGGTGCATTAGGGGCAGGGAGACATTGGAGGGGCTTTGGGGGTGAGGGGTATAAGAGGGCCTTTTGGGTCCACTGGGAAGGGCTTTAGGGGCAGGGGGGGCACTAGAGGGGACCGGGGGGGGTCCCTGCACCACGGCCCAGCTGGGCTGGGAGTCCCGGGCATCCAGTAGGCCTCGTCCCATTCCCATCCTGTTCCATCCTATCCCGGTTCCCATTCCCATCCTTTTCCATCTTCGTTCCCATCCTCATTCCCATCCTTTTCCATCCCCATTCCCATCTTTTCCCATTCCCATCCTTTCCCATCCCCATCCTCATTCTCATCCTTTTCCCTCCTGTTCCCATTCCCATCCCCATTCCCACCCTTTCCCATCCCTGGTTCCATCCCCATTCCCATCCCTGGTCCCATTCCCATCCTTTCCCATCCCCATCCCCATCCTCATTCCCATCCTTTTTCCTCCTGTTCCCATTCCCATCCCCATTCCCATCTTTTCCTATCCCCATTCCCAAGTTTGGGGGCAGAGGGGACTCCAGAGAGCCCCCACCCCCATAAGGGGAGGGTCACCCCTTCCTGTGTGTGTGTGCCCCCCCCGGCAAAGGGACCAGCGGGGCAGTGGCTGGGGGGGCTGTAGGGAGGTGCGGTTCGGGGGGGCCATTGGGAGGGGAGTGGGCTCTGAGGAGGGGAAGGGGCGAGGGGGGGGGCTGTAGGGAGGTGGGGTTCGGGGGGGCCATTGGGAGGGGAGGGGGCTGTGAGGAGAGGATGGGGCTGGGGGGGCTGTAGGGAGGTGGGGTTCGGTGGGGCCATTGGGAGGGGAGGGGGCTCTGAGGAGGGGAAGGGGCGAGGGGGGGCTGTAGGGAGATGGGGTTCGGGGGGGCCATTGGGAGGGGAGGGGGCTCTGAGGAGGGGAAGGGGCGAGGGGGGGCTGTAGGGAGGTGGGGTTCGGGGGGGGCATTGGGAGGGGAGGGGGCTCTGAGGAGGGGATGGGGCTGGGGGGGCTGTAGGGAGGTGGGGTTCGGGGGGGGCCATTGGGAGGGGAGGGGGCTCTGAGGAGGGGAAGGGGCGGGGGGGGGCTGCAGCACTGCTCGCAGCTCCGCATTGCGGCAAAGCCTGCAAGAAAAGAGAAGGGCGGTGGCAAGGGGGGAGGAGGGGGGGGGCGAGGTAGGGAGACCTCAGTACTGGGGGGGCCCTGAACCATCTGACCCCCCCCAAAAAACACCCCCTGGCCCCGGAGAATGGGGGGACACGAGGGGGGGGGGAGTGGGACATTAGGGGTGTCCAGGGAATGGGGAGGGGGGGAACACAAGGAGGGGGTGGGAGGGGGGACATGGGGGTGCCCAAGGAGTGGGGGAGGATATGGGGGGGGACAGGGAGTGGAGGGGCACACAGGGGGTGCCCAGGGGATGGGGGGACATGGGGAGGGGGGGCAGGGAGATGGGGTTCCCCCCCCCCCCCAAATCCTGTCTCCCCGTTTCAATGCACCCGTCACATCGATGGTGGTAGGCGCGGACAGACAGACAGACAGAGGCAGACACAAAGGGGCAGACATGGCTGGACAGACAGACACGGACGTACAATGGACAGACAGACACAGACACGCACGGACAGACATAAAAGGACAGACGTGGACGGACAGACAGACACAGACATGCACAGACAGACAGACAGACACACATTCTGCGGGCAAACAGGTTAAAAATAGCGGCCCCCCCCCCGCCCCCTCCCCGGGCTCTGCTATGGGGCTGAGCCCCCTGGTTTGGGGGAAGGGGCTGCATCCCAAGTGTGGGGTGGGGGACCCCCAAAAAGGGCCCAAACTGGGGGGATTGAAAGCTTGCGGAGGGGGAGCGGGGACCCCGGCTCTCAGAGCCCCCTGAGATACCCCCTCCGGAAAGACGGGATGGGGGGAAGAGGGGATGTGGGGGAAAGAGGGGATGTGGGGGAAAAGAGGGGATGGGGGGGAAAAGAGGGGATGGGGGGGAAAAGAGGGGATGGGGGGGAAGAGGGGATGGGGGAAAGGGGATGGGGGGGAAGAGGGGATGGGGGGAAGAGGGGATGTGGGGGAAAAGAGGGGATGGGGGAAAGAGGGGATGGGGGGAAAGAGGGGATGGGGGGAAGAGGGGATGTGGGGGGAAGAGGGGATGGGGGAAAGGGGATGGGGGGGAAGAGGGGATGGGGGGAAGAGGGGATGTGGGGGAAAAGAGGGGATGGGGGAAAGAGGGGATGGGGGGAAAGAGGGGATGGGGGGAAGAGGGGATGTGGGGGGAAGAGGGGATGGGGGGAAGAGGGGATGTGGGGGGAAGAGGGGATGGGGGGAAAGAGGGGATGTGGGGGGAAAAGAGGGGATGGGGGAAAGAGAGGATCTTGGGGGGAAAGAGGGGATGGGGGGGGCAGCAACCGTCACCGGGAGCCGTTGCTACCAACAGAAAACACAGCATGGGCAGCCGGGAAAGGGGGGGCTGGGAAGTGATGGGGGGGGGCACTGGGAGGCAGGGGGGGCACTGGGAGTTAGGACAGATTCCCCCCCCTACACATAATGGGGGTGTACGGAAAGGGGGGAAGAGACAGGGGTCATGAAACCCCCCCCAAACATCACAGTGGGGGGAACCCAACCTCATCGTCTCATTCACTCCCCCCAGCACACCCCCCCCCCCCCCCAAGCCAAGCCCTGAGATGGTGATTGTGGTGGGGGGGTGGGGGGGTCCCCAGGCTGTCTCCTAGCAACCGGTCTCCTAGCAACCCCGGTGGTTGCCTGGCAGCGGTCCGCGAGGGGACAAGCGGCCTCCCATAGCGAATGGGCTGGGGGGGCTGGGGGGGAGGCACCCAGAGCCCCCCACCGTGCACCCCTAAATTGCTGGGGGGGGGGGGGGCTGAGCCATCCGTTACCCCTTGAGGCACCCCCTGCCCACAGCTTGGGTGAAACTGGTGGGAAGGGACTCCCCCAAATTGGAGAGGGGTCCCTGGTGGGGGGAGGGTTGCAGTGGGCCCCCCCTCACCCCAGGTTTTGGGGATCCTCTGTGCACCCACCCACGCCCTCGAGTTGGAGGGAGACAAAGGCAGAGGGGGGGTGGGTCCCACATGAGGACAGACCCACTGTGGGGCTGGGGGCTGAGCCTCTTTGGGGTCAGGGACACCCTGACCCCCCTCTTTGTGATGGGGACCCCCCCGAATCACCCGGTTTCCTCCGCTTGGCACCACCAGGGCCACCCGGTTCTTTGTTCTGGTGGGCGATGCCCAAATCTCAGTCCTTCTTTGTCTGCATCCCTGTGACCCCCCCTGGAGCCGAGCCCCTCACTGCGCCCCCCAAAAAACACCAGGACGGCAGTGGGGATGTGGGGCAGTGGGAGAGGATGTGGGGCGGGGGATGTGGGGCTGGCAGCAGGGATGGGGGGCTGAGGGAGAGGATGTGGGGCTGAGGAAGGGGATATGGGGCAGGCAGCAAGGATGGGGGGCTGAGGGAGGGGATGTGGGGCTGAGGGAGGGGATGTGGGGCAGGCAGCAGGGATGTGGGGCTGAAGGAGGGGATGTGGGGCTGAAGGAGGGGATGTGGGGCTGAGGGAGGGGATGTGGGGCAGGCAGCAGGGATGTGGGGCTGAAGGAGGGGATGTGGGGCTGAGGGAGGGGATGTGGGGCTGAGGGAGGGGATGTGGGGCAGGCAGTGGGAACCTGGAACTGCCCAGAATTCTATGTAATGTGGGAAATGCTGGGAAAAATGCCATTTCCCAGTGGGGGGGTGGGGAATCTGGGCCACCGCAACTTCGCCTGTACCGTGGGGTCACCCCTTAGCACGGACCGAGACCCCCGGAGCCCCCACAGCCTCTGAACTGTCCCCAGCCACCATGGGGCTTTGTCCCCCATGTCCCCCCCTCGTCCCCTACCACCTCAGGGCATTGTCCCCCGTGTTCCCCCCCATCCCCAACCACATCCCTGTCCCCATGGCCAGCCATGCCCTGGTCCCCATCCTCAAGGCCACCTCGCTGTCCCCAAGGCCACTGTCCCCGAGCGTTGGCCATGCCCCAGTGCCCTGGTTCCCAGCCATGCCTTGGCCCCGTGCCCGGTCTGGCCCTTGCCCGGTCCTGCCAGGACCCTCTCGGGGGGCCACCGGGGCAGAAACCATCATCCTGGGGCAGCTGGGGACAGCAGGGCTGGGGACAGTAGTGGGGACATGGGGGACAATGCCCAGTGATGGTTGGGGACAGCGGGGGGGGGGAGAGACACACACAGAGGACAAAGCCCCAGGGTGGGGGGGATGGGGGGGACACAGCCCCAAGGTGGGGGGGGGAATGGGAGGGGGACACAGGGGACAAAGCCCCGGGGGGGGAGACGGGGGGGACACAGCCCCAAGGTAGGGGGGGACACAGGGGACAAAGCCCCAGGGTGGGTGGGGATGGTGTGGGGGACACAGGGGACAAAGCTCTGCAGTGTCTGGGGACAGCAGGGGGACATGGGGGGACAAAGCCCCAGGGTGGGTGGGGCTGGGGGGGGGGGGGGAGGATATGGGGAACAAAGCCCTGCAGTGTTTGGAGATGGAAAGGGGGACACAGGGCACAAAGGGACATGGCTGGGGACAGGGACATGGGGACAGGGATGGGTTTGGGATGCAGAACAGGGTGTGACCGGGCATGGGGACAGTAACATAGTTGGGGATGGGGACAGGGATGTAACTGGGAACCAGGGTGGTGGCACAGCCGGGGATGGGGACAGGGACATGACTGGGAGCTCAGGGCGGTGGCACTCAGCCGGGGATGGGGACAAGGACATAACTGGGTGCTCAGGGCGGTGGCACTCAGCCGGGGATGGGGACAGGGACATAACTGGGAGCTCAGGGCGGTGGCACAGCCGGGGATGGGGACAGGGACATAACTGGGGGCTCAGGGCGGTGGCACAGCCGGGGATGGGGACAGGGACATAACTGGGGGCTCAGGGCGGTGGCACAGCCGGGGATGGGGACAGGGACATAACTGGGGGCTCAGGGCGGTGGCACTCAGCCGGGGATGGGGACAGGGACATAACTGGGAGCTCAGGGCGGTGGCACAGCCGGGGATGGGGACAGGGACATAACTGGGGGCTCAGGGCGGTGGCACTCCGCCGGACCGAGGACGGTGGCACAAGTGGGGATGGGGACAGGGACAATGGGGCCCCAGCGCAGTGGCACTGTCCAGACTGGCGATGGCGGCACAAGCAGGGATGGGGACAAAGATGTCACCGGCGTTGGGGACAGGGCCGCAGCCGGTGGCAGCAGGACGGGGCTCGGGGCGGGTCGGTGCCCGCCGCAGCCCTCACCCCGCCCCGCCTTTGTCTGCGGCCCCGGGGGGGCCATTACCTCATCCCCCCCCCGCCAATGGCCGCGGCCGCCGCCCCCCGCCCGCCCCGCCCCCCCGGGCGCTATAAAGCCCCGCACCGAGCCCCGCGCTCCGCCGCGCCTCTTACATCGACCGCCTCAGCGTCGGGCTGTGAGACCCCCGGACCGCCACCATGGTGAGGAGGGGCCGCTCCTCGTCCTCCGGCCCCATCCCCCGGTTCCCATCCGCCGGTCCTCCTCGTTCTCTCCTCTCCCCATCCGCCGGTCCCCGCCGTTCTGCCCTACTTTCCCCCTCTTCCCATCCCCGTTTCCCCGCCGTTGTCTCCTCTCCCCACCCTTCGGTACCGCTGTTCTCCCCGGGACCGCATCCTCTGGGCGCCGCCGTTCTCCCTCTACTTCCCCCGGTCCCCATCCTCGGCATCCCCGCCGTTCTCCCTCTACTTCCCCCGGTCCCCATCCTCGGGATCCCCGCCGTTCTCCCTCTACTTCCCCCGGTCCCCATCCTCGGGATCCCTGCCGTTCTCCCTCTACTTCCCCCGCTCCCCATCCTCGGCATCCCCGCCGTTCTCCTCGCTCCCTATTCCTCATATTCTCCTCCGGGTCCGCCCCGGTCTCCCGTGTTCTCCCCCGGTCCCGGTCTCCCAGGTTCCCCCCGATCCCCTCCGTTTCTCCTCGCCCCGCACCCCCCCCCCGGGTCTCCCTGTTCTTTCCGTCCTCGCCCCGGGATGAACGGAGCCCGCACCGGGCGTGGCTCCCGTTACAGCGCAGGGGGGGAGCGACTCAGCCCCGGGCGCGGCTCCCGTTAAACGGGGCTGGATGAGTCCTCTGGTGCTGAGCCCCGAGCCCCGACTGGGCGTGGTCCCGTTAAAGCGGGAGGGATCGAACCCCCGGGACTGAGCCCCGAGCCCGCACCAGGCGTGGCTCCCGTTAAACCGAGCAGGATGGGTCCGCGGGGCTGAATCCCGAGCCCGTACTGGAAGTCGCTCCTTTTAAACTGGTCCGGATGGGTCCCTGGTGCTGAGCCCCGAGCCCCCACCGGGCGTGGCCCCCGTTAAAACGGGAGGGATCAAACCCCTGGGACCCGCAAAGGGAGTCGCTCCCGTTAAACCGGTCAGGATGGGTCCCCGGGGCTGAGCCCCGAGCCCGTACTGGGCGTGGCACCGGTTCGACGAGGCAGAATCGGGTCCCCTCTTTCCCGTTAAACCAGGCAGGACAGACAGACACCCTCTCCCCCCCCCCCCCCCCCGGTGCTGAGCCCTCAGCCCGCACTGGGCGTGGTCCCGGTTTAACGGGGCAGGATGGGGCTCCCCGGTGCTGAACACCCCGTTCCTCACTGAGGACGAGAAAAGGAAGGGATGTCTCCCCATCCCAGTCCTGCACTGGGTGTGGCCCTGGCTCGATGGGGACCCGAATAGGCAGGATGAGCCCCTGGTGCTGAGCTCACCCCACGCACGGGGCGTTGCACAGGGCGGGCAGGGCAGAATGGGACCCTCAGGGCTCCCCCGTCTTGTCCTGGGTGTGGTCCTTCTCCCCTGGGGCAGGATGAGCACCTGGTGCTGAGCGCCCCATCCCACAATGGGCAGGGACCCAGCACCCTCGGGAGGGCAGGATGGGATCCTCGGATCTCAGCTCCACATCCCACAATGAGCAGAGACCCAGCACCCTCGAAAGGGCAGGATGGGATCCTCGGATCTCAGCTCCCCATCTCATAATGGGCAGAGACCCAGCACCCTCGGGAGGGCAGGATGGGATCCTCGGATCTCAGCTCCACATCCCACAATGAGCAGAGACCCAGCACCCTCGGGAGGGCAGGATGGGACCCTCGCATCTCAGCTCCCCATCCCACAATGAGCAGAGACCCAGCACCCTCGGGAGGGCAGAATGGGATCCTCGGATCTCAGCTCCCCATCCCACAATGGGCAGGAACCCAGCGCCTTTGGAGGAGGCAGGATGAGACTCCTAGAGCTGAGCACCCCCCTGCACTGGGTGTGGCCCTGGAGCGCCCTCGCCTGCGCAGTCCTTGGAGCCTGGAACAATAGGATGCGGCTGGGCAGGATGTGGCCCCTGGCATAAGCTGGCCACGTCCAGCCGTGGAGATGGATCTGTGCCAGCCCATCCTGGGGGCAGCGTCCCCCAGGGTCCTGGAGGGGGGGGAAATGGGACAATTCAGGGGGGCCCGGGGGTGACACAGCACCGTGTTCTGTCCCCGCAGCGTGAGTGCATCTCCATCCATGTGGGCCAAGCGGGCGTGCAGATCGGGAACGCCTGCTGGGAGCTGTACTGCCTGGAGCACGGCATCCAGCCCGACGGGCAGATGCCCAGCGACAAGACCATCGGTGGAGGAGATGACTCCTTCAACACCTTCTTCAGCGAGACCGGCGCTGGCAAGCACGTGCCGCGGGCTGTCTTCGTGGACCTGGAGCCCACGGTGATCGGTGAGCATGGGGGGGCTGCGGGGTGGCAGGGGTTAATGGGGGCTGATGGGGCTCTGAGTGTAGCTGGGGGCTAATGGGGGTTCCCATTGTTAATGGGGTCCTAAGAGCTAATGGGACTCCCAGTGTTAATGAGGAGCTGGGGGCTAATGGGGCTCCCAGTGTTGATGGGGTAATGGGGTTCCCAGTATTAATGAGGTTCCCAGTGCTAATGAGGCTCCCAGTGCTGATGGGGTGCTGGGGGCTAACGGGGCTCTGAGTGTACCTGAGGGGCTGAGGGCTAAATGGGGTTCCTCGTATTAGTGGGGTGCTGAGGGGTAATGGGGCTCCCAGTCCTAATGGGGCTCCCAATGTTCATGCGGTTCCCAGTGCTAATGGGGCTCCCAGTGTTAATAAAGTGCTGGGGGCTAATGAGGCTCTCAGGGTTGATTTGGGCTCCCGGTGGTAATGAGGTTGATGAGCGAAAGCAGACAAGGGGAGTGTTCGTTAGAGCTTGGCGTTGTTTGCCTTGAAGACCTTGGAAGTTGATAATGAAGGATTCAGCTGGCAGAAGTCTACTGATAAGTGGGCATTGGAACGCAGAAAGCTGGAAAACAACCAGAAGAGACTGTGCTTGTGCACGGTTCAAGGAAAAAAAAACTTCTTTTCCCCTCCTGAGGGAGACTTCTTACTTCATCCCCAAGACCCCGCCGGCACTCCGCAGGCGCAAGACTGGAACGAGCTTTCCAGAACTAATTATAATACAAAGCAGGGAAAGGTTTATGAATATGTAGTAGGCACTTATGCACGTCTTTACACTATAAGTAGCAGCTTAAGCCATACGGTGTGCAAGCTCGGAGGAGAACCCCCTTGCACCCCAGCGCTGGGAAAAAAACCATACCTGCTTTATAACTCATTTTGGGTTATAGGGTTTGATTCCGTAAAATAAGGTGCTGGGGAGTAATGGGGCTCCCAGTGCTGATGAGGCTCCCAGTGCTAATGGGGCTCCCAGTGTTGATGGGGTGCTGGGGGCTAATGGGGTTCCCAGTGCTGGTGGCGTGCTGGGGGCTAATGGGGTTCCCAGTGTTAATGGGGTCCTAGGAGCTAATGGGACTCCCAGTGTTAATGAGGAGCTGGGGGCTAATGGGGCTCCCAGTATTAATGAGGTTCCCAGTGCTAATGGGGCTCCCAGTGCTGATGGGACGCTGGGGGCTAATGGGGCTCCCAGTGTTGATGGGGTAATGGGGGCTGATGGGGTTCCCAGTGTTGATGGGGCTCCCAGTGTTGATGGGGTGCTGGGGGCTAATGGGGTTCCCAGTGTTACCGGGGTGCTGAAAGGGCTCCTGGGCTCTCCCCGCAGACGAAGTGCGCACCGGGACGTACCGGCAGCTCTTCCACCCTGAGCAGCTGATCACAGGCAAGGAGGATGCGGCCAACAACTACGCCCGCGGGCACTACACCATCGGCAAGGAGATCATCGACCTGGTCCTCGACCGCATCCGCAAGCTGGTAGGGATGGGGGGGTGTCACAGGTGCTGAGCCAAGGACAAAGCCGCCGTTCTTGGTCTCGCCCTCCCCTCCAGACTCGCCCGGCTGGATTTAATTTATTAATTAATGTTAATCCTGTTTCGCAGCAGCTGCCATTGGCCGGGCTGCTGCGCAGCTGCGGGGTTGGAGCAGCTCCACGGCGCCACAGCCCCCGGCGGTGCTGAGCTGTGCAATTCCTTCTTTGTTCCCTCTTGGCTCTCGCCGCGGCCGAGTCCAGCTGCGTGCGGTTGGGGATGGGCGTCCTGGGGTCTCACAGCCCAAGTGGCCCCTCCTGAAGCTGTGCTGTGTCCCCCACAATCCCTGTGTCCCCCAAGCCCTACCCGTGTTCTGCTGCCAGTGGAACTCAGCCCCCATGCGTGGTTCTTCTGGCCACTCTCCTTCCCAAGGGGCTTCCCTGAGGGATTCACCATCCCCATGAGTCAGTGTTCAACAGATGAGGTCGTGGCCACCCTGTCACCCATCCAGGTGGCCGTTGCTCTGCTGCTGGAGATCCCCCAAAATGCCCTCATGGGGAGCATGGAGAGGAAGGAGCAACTTCTGCTGCAGCCTGGACTAAATAAACACGTCCCCTCTTCTCTCTCTCCTTCCAGGCTGACCAGTGCACGGGGCTGCAGGGCTTCCTGGTCTTCCACAGCTTCGGGGGTGGCACCGGCTCCGGCTTCACCTCGCTGCTCATGGAGCGCCTCTCCGTCGACTATGGCAAGAAGTCCAAGCTGGAGTTCTCCATCTACCCGGCCCCGCAGGTGTCCACGGCCGTGGTGGAGCCCTACAACTCCATCCTCACCACCCACACCACCCTGGAGCACTCCGACTGCGCCTTCATGGTGGACAACGAGGCCATCTACGACATCTGCCGCCGCAACCTGGACATCGAAAGGCCCACCTACACCAACCTTAATAGGCTGATAGGCCAGATCGTGTCGTCCATCACGGCCTCGCTGCGCTTCGACGGGGCCCTGAATGTCGACCTGACGGAGTTCCAGACCAACCTGGTGCCGTACCCGCGCATCCACTTCCCGCTGGCCACCTACGCCCCGGTGATCTCTGCCGAGAAGGCTTACCACGAGCAGCTGTCGGTGGCCGAGATCACCAACGCCTGCTTCGAGCCGGCCAACCAGATGGTGAAATGCGACCCGCGGCACGGCAAGTACATGGCGTGCTGCCTGCTGTACCGCGGCGACGTGGTGCCCAAGGATGTCAACGCCGCCATCGCCACCATCAAAACCAAGCGCACCATCCAGTTTGTGGACTGGTGCCCTACTGGTTTCAAGGTGGGCATCAACTACCAACCGCCCACGGTGGTGCCCGGGGGGGACCTGGCCAAGGTGCAGCGCGCGGTGTGCATGCTGAGCAACACCACGGCCATCGCCGAGGCCTGGGCCCGCCTGGACCACAAGTTTGACCTGATGTACGCCAAGCGGGCGTTCGTGCACTGGTACGTGGGGGAGGGCATGGAGGAGGGGGAGTTCTCGGAGGCGCGGGAGGACATGGCTGCTCTGGAGAAGGATTACGAGGAGGTGGGGGTGGATTCCGTGGAAGGGGAAGGAGAAGAGGAAGGAGAGGAATACTAAACTCCTCCTGAGGGTGCTGCTCTCCAGGGAACATAACCTAGTTGAGACCCCCGAGGGTTCATAGCACCCTGGTAGCAGCGTGTGCACCGCGGTCTGTCCTGTCTGTGCTTCAGTGGAAGAGTCTGTCACGGGCCCACCCGTCCTCTCCTGTGGGTCTGAATAAAAAGCATTCCCTGTCTCCCTGTCTCTGCTGTCTTCACTCCGTGCAGCGATGATCTGCCGCGATGTCCCTCCAGCCGGTGGCCGTGGCTGCAGGGTGGTCCCTTCCTGCACCCCAGGGCTGCACCCTGGTCCTGAGCATCTCCCTGCGGCGGTGCTGAGCTCAGCCTCCTGCGGCCCCTCTCAAACGGGTGCATCTGTCCCATCCTGCTGCTGGGTGGTGCCCCCCCCCTCTGTGTCCCCCCCCACCTCTGCCATGGCTCCACAGCAGGGGCAGTGGTGGGATGGATGGATAAGGACCGGGAGCACCTTGGGTGCTTTTAACCCCTTCTAGGAGGGGTTGGGAGCTCTCACACACCACCCCCCCGGCAATTTAGTAGAAGTCTGGGGGGGCCCTCTCCCTACTGTGCTTGGGAGGGGCTGCATCGCTCATGGGGGGCACTCCCTGGGGCTTTGTGACTTCCATCCTGTGGAGTGTCCAGAGGTGGTTGGGGGGGTTTGTGTCCTGTTCCACCACCCCCTCAGTCTTCCCAAGCTGTGTCCTGATGTCCCTCTGTCCCATCTTGAGTATCCCCTCTTGCCCTGGTCCTGCAGTTATGGGGGGTGGGACACAGCAGGAGCCCCCTCAGCCCTTCCTGGGTGTGGGGGGCACTCAGGGCCCCACTGCCCCCCCCACCCCCCCCTGCCCTGCTCCCTCTGTAGCTCCAGTCAGGGATAAATAATGAAGGAGAAGATGAACACAGAGTGAAACCTGAGCGGGTACTGCAGGGAGGGGCACAGAGTCCTGGGGTGTCACCCTGGGGGAGACACACCCCCCCCCCCCCCCCCCTGCCTTGGGATCCTGCAGCCCCCAGGGCCAGAAATGCTGTCTCCCAGCAGGATGGTGGTGAGTGGAGCTGGGAATGGCTCTGCTCTGGCTGCCGTGTTGGGATTGGCATACCGCCGAGCCGGCTCCGAGTGCCAACCAGGACCCCCCCACCAAGAGGGGCTGTGGGTGCTTGGGCAGAGCTGGTAGGAGTGAACCCCATCCCGGTGGGAATGACCCCCCATTTCAGTGGGAGTGAACTTCATCCCAGTGGGAATGAGCCCCCATTCCAGTGGGATCAAAGCCCCATCCTGGTGGGAATGAGCCCCCATTCCAGTGGGAGTGAGCTTCATCCCAGTGGGAATGAGCCCCCATTCCAGTGGGATCAAAGCCCCATCCTGGTGGGAATGAGCCCTGATCCTGGCAGGATGAACCCCATCCCAGTGGGAGCGAACCCCATCTCAGCAAGAGCAACGCTCCATCCTGGTGGGATGAACCCTTGTTCCATCAGGAATGACCCCCACCCTGATAGGAGTGACCCCCATATTGATGGGATCAAACCCCATCCCCTTAGGAGTGAACCCCCATTCTAGTGGGAATGAACCCCCATCCCAGTAGGAGCGAACCCCCATCCTGGTGGGATCGAACCCCATCCTGGTGGAATGTCCCACATCCCGGCGGGAGCGGAGGCGCCGTGGCGGCCATGTGGCGTCCGGGCGAGGCAAATGGCGGGCGGCCACGTCACCGGCCGCATTGCAGCTGCGGCGGCGGCTGCTGCGCCAGCCCTGGGATGGCCAAAGCTTTGGGGTCCACCCCCCCCGGTGTGTGTGGGGGCCCGGGTGGGGTCAGAGGGGGCCCCGGCAGTGCATGGCAGTGTATGGTGCCAAAGGGACCTCTTCGTTGGCCACAAAGCTCTTGGCACAAGAGGCAGGTGGATTATGGGGAGCAAAGAGCTTCGGGGATTAGAAGGGGGGGGCTGACCTGCCCCCCCCCGCCCCCCCCCGGGGCTGGGCACCTCATGGCCTCACAGTCAGGCAGGGAGCAGCACCCAGCAAGGGGACTGGGGGGGCACAATGGGACCCCAACACACCATGGCAAGACCCAACGCATCCCCTGTTCTATCTGAGGGGGCAAAGGGGGGGTCCCACAGGTTTTTGGGGGGGGTCACAGAGGACAATGCGAGCCCAGTGCTGCGGATGTGGCTGAGACAAAGCTCACTGTGGGGAGTGGGGGGACCGCACCCTCCCCAGTGCACATTCAGTGGAGTGCAGGGACACAGAGCCCCCCCCATCTAGGCAGGGATCGGGGGGGGGGGGGGGGGCAACCTACAGACTGGGGGGGGGCATAGTGTACAGATGGGCTGGGGGTGCTTGGGGGGTGCAGATGGGGTGGGGAGATGCCAAAAGTGGGGGCTCCCCAGGCTGCAGCTGGGCTGGGGGGGTGGCTCTTAGGGTGAAGATGAGCTGGGGGGCGGTAGGAAGGGGGCTCTGGGGTGCAGATGGGCGGGGGGTGCTGGGGAGGGGGTTGGGGTGCAGATAGAGCTGGGGGGGGGATGCAGGCAGTGCTAGGGAGGGGCTCCTGAGGACGGATGGGGGGCGCTGGGGGGCTCCCCATGCTGCAGGATGGGCTGGGAGGGGCCCTTGGGGTGCAGAGGAGAGGGAGGGGGCTCGTGGGGGGGGGACACACACCCTGGGGTGTAGATGGGGCAGGGGGGGTGTGCTGCGGGGGAGATGTTGGGGTGCAGATGGACGGGGGGGGGGGGGCGGGCGGTGCAGATGGACCGGGGGGTGGACGGCGGGGGGGGGGGGGGTCCGGCTTTAGAAGCCGATTACCGGCAGCGGAGGGGGGGGGGGATTTGAGGGAGGGGTGGCAGCACGTGCATTTCCCCCCCCCCCAACATGTCGCAGTTTTCCTCTGCAGCGAAGCCGCACCGGGAGGGAGGGGCAGGCGGGGGGGGAGTGGCTGTGCCCCCCCCTCTGGCAAACGCATTGTGAGGGGGGGCTGAGCATCACGGAGGGGGGGGCTCATCCCCTGTACCTCCTCTTGGCATTGGGGTGGGGGGCTTCTGAAACCCCAAGAGCAAGCTGCACCCCAACCCCCCCCCCAAAAGCCCCGCAATGTTGGGGGGGGGGAAGGGAGGGGGCGCCCCACTGGTGGCAGCCAATCACGAGGGGGGGGCAGGGATGGGCTGGTGCGGAGGCCAATGGGGATGTGGGGCGGGGGTGGGATGGGGGGGGCCCGCCCCTCCGGTTTGTATAAAGGGGGGGCGCCCGGGGGGCGGTGGACTGGTACTTGCGTCGATTCCTTATCTGTCGGGACGAGTAACCGAGTCGCAGCCATGGTGAGGGGGGGAGGAAATGGGGGGGGGGGGTGCAGATTGAGGGGGAGATGGAGCTGAGGGGGAGGGTGGAGGATGGGGGGGCTGGAGCTGAGGGGGGGGTGGAGGATGGGGGGGCTGCAAAATAGGGGGGGCTGGAGCTGAGGGGGGGTGGAGGATGGGGGGGCTGCAAAATAGGGGGGGCTGGAGCTGAGGGGGGTGGAGAATGGGTGGAAATGGGGGGATGCGAAATGGGGGGGACTGGAGCTGAGGGGGATGGAGAATGGGTGGAGATGGGGGGATGCGAAATGGGGGGGACTGGAGCTGAGGGGGATGGAGAATGGGAGGAAATGGGGGGATGCGAAATGGGGGGGCTGGAGCTGAGGGGGTGGAGAATGGGAGGAAATGGGGGGATGCGAAATGGGGGGGCTGGAGAATGGGGGGATACGAAATGGGGGGGACTGGAGCTGAGGAGTGCGGAGGATGGGGGGAAATAGAGGCTGCAAAATGGGGGGGCAGAGGATGGGAGGAAGTGGGGGATTGGAGCTGGGGGGGGGGGCTGCAAAATGGGAGAGGTTGGAGATGGGGGGGGACTGTTGGGGAAAAAGGAGTGGGAGGTGGGAGAGGAGTTGAGGGAGCCGAGACCTGTGGGGAGGGAATAGGGATGAGAGGGGTAAGGGGTTAGAGGGGGGGAGAGAGAGAGAGAGAGAAATGGGGGTACGTGGGGGGTGGGCAGAGCATGAGCTGGGGGTGTCAGCCTTGCCGGGGAGGTGTATTTGGGGGGGTCACAGCGTGTCTGGGGGGGGCAGCACGTGCTCCCGTGTCGCCCCCCCCTCCTTCCCCGGTGGGGGCGGCGCTCTGTCTGTCCCGCCGGGACCGCCCAGCGCCGACCGTTACTGTTCCCGCGCGCGGGAAAGTGGTGGTGGAGGGGCGGGGGCAGCGCCCAACCCCCACCCTGCAGCACCAGAACCCCCCGAATGCAGCCCTGAGCCCCCCCCCCCCGCCCCGAATGCATCCCCGTGCCCTGAGCCCCCACATCCAGCCCTGAGCTCCCCCACCTCAGGCACCCCTCTGCCCTGAGCCTTCAGATCCAGCCCTGAGCCCCCAGATCCAGTCTTGACCCCCCAACCTCATACACCCCTGTGCCCTGAGCCCCCACATCCAGCCCTTAGCACCCCCACCTCATGCACCCCTCTACCCTGAACCCCCACATCCAGCCCTGAGCCCCCCCACCTCATGCACCCCCTGCCCTGAGCCCCCAGATCCAGCCCTGAGCCCCCTCACCTCAGGCACTGCTCTGCCCTGAGCCCCCAGATCCAGTCTTGAACCTCCAAATCTATCTTTGAGCTCTCAAATCCTGCTCTGAACCCCCAACCTCACGCACCCCTGCACTTCCAGCTCCCCCCAAATCCAGCCCTGAACCCCCAAACCCAACCCTGAGACCCCCAACTTTGGGCACCCCCAGTGCCCCCCACCCTCCTGACACCCACCCCACGGGGTTTATCCCCCTCTATGGCTTTGGGGGGGCCCCACATGAGCTCCCATCCCCGGCGGGAGGAATGCGTGGGAGCAGGTGCTGCGGCACAGGGTGCGGTTGGAATGTGCTGGAATGGTGGAGGACAGAGGGACCCTATGAGGGGGAGGGCACCGCCATCACCCATGCTGGCACAGTCACTTCCCCGCCGCTGCGCCCTCTGCTTCCTCCTCCTCCTCTTCCTCCTCCTGCGGTGACGCCTCACCCTGCGTGTGCGGCTGGGCTGTAAAATGTCCTCCCTGAGCGCCATTTGGGAATGATGGAGGGCGATGCGGAGTGTGTGTGGGACCCCAAGATGCCCCCCCCCCCCCCCAGGGCTGGACCCAAACATGTGCCCCCCTCCCTGCCACCCTCACAGTGCGGGGGCTCAAATCCTGGGGTCCCCCCATGCTGTTCAGCCAAGACTTCGGGGTCGCGCAGTGCTGGCTGCTGCTCGCAGCCCAGGCGTAACCATTGTTGAGGTGGGGGCTGCCCCCAGCCAAGCCTGACCCCCTCCGTGTCCCCCCACAGCGCGAGTGCATCTCCATCCATGTGGGCCAAGCGGGCGTGCAGATCGGGAACGCCTGCTGGGAGCTGTACTGCCTGGAGCACGGCATCCAGCCCGACGGGCAGATGCCCAGCGACAAGACCATCGGTGGAGGAGATGACTCCTTCAACACCTTCTTCAGCGAGACCGGCGCTGGCAAGCACGTGCCGCGGGCTGTCTTCGTGGACCTGGAGCCCACGGTGATCGGTGAGCATGGGGGGGCTGCGGGGTGGCAGGGGTTAATGGGGGCTGATGGGGCTCTGAGTGTAGCTGGGGGCTAATTGGGTTCCTGTGCTAATGGGGCTCCCAGTGCTGATGGGGTAATGGGGGGCTGATGGGGCTCCCAGTGTTGATGGGGTGCTGGGGGCTAATGGGGTTCCCAGTGTTTCCGGGGTGCTGAAAGGGCTCCTGGGCTCTCCCCGCAGACGAAGTGCGCACTGGGACGTATCGGCAGCTCTTCCACCCTGAGCAGCTGATCACAGGCAAGGAGGATGCAGCCAACAACTACGCCCGTGGGCACTACACCATCGGCAAGGAGATCATCGACCTGGTCCTCGACCGCATCCGCAAGCTGGTGGGTGCAAACCCTAGGCAGGGCCGGTGCCACCGCAGCCGAGGGGGACCCTCTGGTGGGACCTGGGTGGCAAGGAGGAGCCAGGCTGTGCCTCCAGAGCCTGGATGCCCTCCATGCTTCTTGGCGTCTTGCACTCGGCACCAGGCTGGGCTCCCTGTGGGGTCTGGATCTTGTGAGTCAAGATCAGGATCAGCCCCTTCCGATCCCTGTGGGCTGAATCTACATCCTCAGAGCCCTGTAAACCTGCAGCAGCTGCAAGCCCAGGATCCGCATCCTGGGGGCGGGATGAGGTTTAGAGGGGGCTGGCTTGACTCTGCTCTTGGGAAAGCCTTATTTGACCCATTTTTTTTTTTAGGGTCATGTAAGGTTTCTCCATGATCTGGACTCTGATCCTTCTTGATGAACTGCTTATGAGCTGTGCAGAGTGTTTAACTCCTGCGGGGCCAGCTCATGCTCTGGCAGGGGAGTGTGATGCCTGCTGGGCTGGATAAGTGCCAGCTTCCTCACAGCAGGAATGAGCTAGGTGCCTCCCAATCCCTGCGGGAAGGGACCCTTTATATGAAGACCAGTTGTGACGATTCCCAGGGTACCTGAGCTGAAAGCATAGCTTGGGTGGTTGGACAGGTCCTGCCCCTGCCTGTGTCACCAGGACCAGAATCACCAAAGCCTGGAGATCTTGGAGGAATATTGGCCTTCTCAGGCAACTCGGCAGCAGCTCCAGTTTCAATTCCTGATGGATCGTTTGCGTTTTCTTTTCCCTCCTTCCAGGCTGACCAGTGCACGGGGCTGCAGGGCTTCCTGGTCTTCCACAGCTTCGGGGGTGGCACCGGCTCCGGCTTCACCTCGCTGCTCATGGAGCGCCTCTCGGTCGACTATGGCAAGAAGTCCAAGCTGGAGTTCTCCATCTACCCGGCCCCGCAGGTGTCCACGGCCGTGGTGGAGCCCTACAACTCCATCCTCACCACCCACACCACCCTGGAGCACTCCGACTGCGCCTTCATGGTGGACAACGAGGCCATCTACGACATCTGCCGCCGCAACCTGGACATCGAAAGGCCCACCTACACCAACCTCAACCGCCTCATCAGCCAGATTGTGTCATCCATCACGGCCTCGCTGCGCTTCGACGGGGCCCTGAACGTCGACCTGACGGAGTTCCAGACCAACCTGGTGCCGTACCCGCGCATCCACTTCCCGCTGGCCACCTACGCCCCGGTGATCTCTGCCGAGAAGGCTTACCACGAGCAGCTGTCGGTGGCCGAGATCACCAACGCCTGCTTCGAGCCGGCCAACCAGATGGTGAAATGCGACCCGCGGCACGGCAAGTACATGGCGTGCTGCCTGCTGTACCGTGGGGACGTGGTGCCCAAGGATGTCAACGCCGCCATCGCCACCATCAAAACCAAGCGCTCCATCCAGTTTGTGGACTGGTGCCCTACTGGTTTCAAGGTGGGCATCAACTACCAACCGCCCACGGTGGTGCCCGGGGGGGACCTGGCCAAGGTGCAGCGCGCGGTGTGCATGCTGAGCAACACCACAGCCATCGCCGAGGCCTGGGCCCGCCTGGACCACAAGTTTGACCTGATGTACGCCAAGCGGGCGTTCGTGCACTGGTACGTGGGGGAGGGCATGGAGGAGGGGGAGTTCTCGGAGGCGCGGGAGGACATGGCTGCTCTGGAGAAGGATTACGAGGAGGTGGGGGTGGATTCCGTGGAAGGGGAGGGTGAAGAGGAAGGAGAGGAATACTAAATGCTGAGCTCCTCGTGTCGCTGTAGCGTGTCCACAAAATGTCTGCTTCAAACACTTCAGCTCTTCATGCACTGGGTGGGATTTCTGTGGGCCTGGCTGGAGGGATCCGCTGCGCTGCCCTGGCTGGGCTCCTGCTCTCTCTCTGATGTGATCTCGTCGGTTTTCCATGTGTCTATGATGTCTGTGAATAAAAGGCTTTAAGAGAAGCTGCCTCTTGTGTTGGATACAAACCCTCTGTGTCAGCGCCCGCTTTTGCTGCGGCCGCCTGGCCCCCTCCCACGGGAACAGACTGTCCCTATTGTCCGTGCCCAGTGACATGGCTGGGATGGCAGCGCTCTTGCTCCGAGCTGGCCTTGGCCAGCCCTTCCATTCCTCCCTGGGAGGAAGGTGCCCCTCTTCCCTGGGTGCTACGTGGTGGGGGTTCTGCCAGGGGACCCTGGGTGCTGCTGCTCTCCTGGCTCACTCCCTGACTTGCATTTGAGGTGCTGCAGCCCCCTGGGGGCCACTGCACCACTGGGTGTCCCTCTCTGACCTGCCTTTGGGGTGCTGGGGGGGGGACCCTGGGTTCTGCTGCCCTGATGAGTCCCTCTAGAAAGCTGCATCTGGGTGCTGCTTCCCCTCCTGCACCCCTCATGAGCTGCCTGGGTGCTCCAGGTCTGGGGGGACCCTGCCTTCTGCTGCCCTGCTGAGTCCTTCTACAAAGCTGCATCTGGGTGCTGCTTCCCCTCCTGCACCCCTCATGAGCTGCCTGGGTGCTCCAGGTCTGGGGGGACCCTGCCTTCTGCTGCCCTGCTGGGGATGCTGCAGCCCCCCAGGGGCCCCTGCCCCTCTGGGTGCCCCCCGCACTATTTCAGGCCCCGCTCAGCCCCGCGGGGATTAACCCCCGTCCCCGCATTAATCCCATCCTCGCTCCTAATCCCGAGGCAGCGCTGGGACCGCTGCCCCCTGGGAGGGAGGGGCGGGCGCGCGGCTCCGCCCTCAGCCAATGGGAACGCGCCGCCCTCGGCCAATCAGCCGCGCCTCATTCAACGCCGGAGCCAATGGGAGACGAGGAACGTGGATACAATGTAGCGAGGGGCGGGGCCCCCATTCACTCCGTGCCGCCGCGGACACAAAGTAGCGAGAGGGGCGGGGCCGCCTGCGCTGCCGCCTGCACCGGCCGGAGGTACCGGTTGTAGCGGCTCCGCGGTACCGGTCCCCGTCCCCGCTCGCTCCCGGCCCGCTGGGACCCCGGCCCGGCCATGCTGGCCGCAGCATGGCCCCCGCGGAGCAGGACGCGCTGGCCCTGCGGGAGCAGCTCTTCCACGAGCGGGTCCGCGAGTGCATCGTGAGTACCGGAGCTCGGCGGGGAGGAGGGGAGGGGGGGAGTAAAGGAGACCCGGGGGGAGCGGCGGGGGAGACGAGGGTCCAGGCTGGGAGCCCGCAGCCCCCCTGAAGGGCAGGGCTCCCCCGCGGCAGCGCGGTGCCCCACGCCCGGCCGTTATCGGTGCCAGAGCCCGGCGGGGTGCCGTGCGCCCCGTAGATAATGGGGTGAGCCCGGGCTGCGACCCCTCTGCCGGGCCTGGCCCCGCCGCTCCCCCCCGCCCCAGCACCGGGGTCCCCCGTAGCAGAGCTGCGGCCCCGCCTGCCCCAACGGGAGCCCCTCGGGGTGGGGATGCTGAAGCCAGACCAGACCCGGGCCGGGCTCCCGGCTCTGTCCCTGCCTCCAGGCACCCGGTGTCAGCGGGAAGGGGCCCCGCAGACCCCTCCAAATCGTGGCTGCCACAGAGGGAGGCAGCTGGGTCTGCTTTTCTGGTCCTGCTCTGCCCAACAGGGCACCCACTGCCGCGGGGAGGGCATTGGCACCGTCATCCTGGTCCTGACACCGAATCATAGAATCCTGGGGTGTGTGGGGTTGGAAAGGACCTCAAAGCCCATCCAGTCCCCCCCTGCCATGAGCAGGGACACCTCCCACTGGCTCAGGGGCTCCAAGGTCCATCCAACCTGGCCTGGAACCCCTCCAGGGATGGGGCAGCCCCCACTTCGCTGGGCAGCCTGGATCAGGGGTGCCGTGTCCAGGGTGACAAGCGGGCTGTGACCGGTAGTGCCAGGACCACTTTGCCACAGCCTGATTTGGTGTCTGTGGGGAGAGGCGAGTGGCTGGAGTCTGGCATCTCTGGGCTGTGGCTCCCCAGTCCTCCACCCTGACCCATCCTGGGGAGCCACAGCCCATGCAGGAGCTCCTGGCTCAGCACGGCCAGCGTGGAGCGGGCTCAGCCTGGTTTCCCTGAGTACAGAGGTGTTGGGGGTCACTCAGCCAGGCAGAGCTTTGGGTTGTGGGGTACAGCCCGAGGCAGGAGGGGACTTGCAGCCTGAGACCCTTCCTTGGGCAGAAGCAGGAATGGGAGGACCTGCTGTGCTCCTCCATCCTTAGAGGGCCCCCGGGAGGGGTTGGCTCCCTGGATTCCCTCCACCCCACTCAGCAGATCCCGGGAACCCCCATCTCCCCTGGCCAGGCGTGAGGGAGGTGTGGCTGCTCCACGCAGCCTGTGCCAAGGTGGCGGGTTCGGGCGACCTTTCCCCATCCTGCCGCGTACCCAGCGGGATGAAAGGTCACAGTGTTCCTTGAACATCGTCTGCTCCGCTGGACCTCGGCGTGCCGGCAGGGTGGGAGGGATGCCGCAGCTGGCCTTGGCTCAAGGCTGTTCCCACTGCTTTGCTGGGCGCTGGTGCCAGTAGAGCGAGGGCTGCGGACTCGGGCAGAGCCGAGACATCCCATGGAGTCAGACCCCCAGCTCTGCCAGTACAGGCTGACCCAGAGGAGGCAGGCAGGCTCTCCTGGTGGTCTCAGCCCCCCGGGACACCCCTGGCCTGGTTGCTTTGGCAGCTTGTGAGCACCCATGAGTGCAGCCCCCATGCACAGATAGGGCTGAGCACACGTGTGGGGTGTTAACCAGGGCCAGGAGTGGAAAAACAAATAAGGTGGAGCTGGAAGAACCTGGGGCTGGGTGGGAGTGCTGCCCTCGGGCTGTGCCTGCGCTGCCCGTGTTCCTCTGCCTGCAGATTTGTGCCCTGCTCTTCGCCAGCCTCTACATCCTCTGCCACTTCGTCATAACCCACTTCAAGAAGCACACAGACTTCGCAGCAGGTAGGAGGGCAGCGGCTGCGGGGGCTGCGCAGCCATTGGGAGCCACGTTCCCCTCCCCAGTGCTCACTGCCTCATTGCTTTTTACCTCCGGAGGAGGGGGGGTCCCGATCCTGCCACAGCCCTGGTTGCTGTGGCATCTCCTGGGCTGCCACGAGAGGGGAACAGAGCCCCAACCGCCTGGGAGCATTCCCACACCACTTGGAGCACAGGGAGGTCTGGGAGTGAGGAGGGGGCGATGCCCTGGCAGTGCTACTTCCCCCAGCCCATTGGTTTTTGTTTCTTCCCCCCCTCCCCCAGTTCACGATGATGAGGATGCTGCTGTCAACAGGATTGCGTAAGTTCTTGCCCATCCTGCTCCCTGCTTGCGGGATGCTGGCGCTTCCGCTCCCTGTGCTCGGGACGCCAGCTGTCCCCAACCTTGGGCACCGGTGACCCTGGGGGCTGCGATGGCTTCGGGGGTCCGGATGTGGAGCTGATGCTGGTCCTCCACGCAGGCTGGGGCTGTGCACCTTCACCCTGGCCGTGGCGCTGGGCGCCGTGCTCCTGCTGCCCTTCTCCATCATCAGCAACGAAGTGCTGCTCTCCTTCCCCCAGAATTACTACATCCAGTGGCTGAATGGCTCCCTCGTGCACGGTGGGTCTGTGGGGTGGCCGCGGTGCACCTTGAGGGGTGTGGGTCAGGGTGTGCCCCCCTGGGAGCTCACCCCATGCCGTCCCCTCCTTCAGGCCTCTGGAACTTGGTTTTCCTCTTCTCCAATCTCTCCCTCGTCTTCCTCATGCCTTTCGCCTACTTCTTCACCGAGTCAGAGGGCTTTGCGGGGTCCAAGAAGGTAGGTGGCCGTGTGGGTGTCCCCCCTGTCCCCCTTCATCCCCAGCTTCTCCTGACCCCCCCCTTCTGCAGGGCATCATGGCCCGGGTGTACGAGACGTCGGTGGTGCTGTTGCTGCTGACGCTGCTGGTGCTGGGCATGGTCTGGGTGGCCTCCGCCATGGTCGGCAACGACGCCGCCAGCCGCCAGTCGCTCTACGGTGAGTGCTGCTGGGCCGTGCCGGGGCTCTCCCAGCTCTGGCAGGGCAGGATCAGGCCATGCCGAAGGGAAGAAGGGATGCCTGGTTCCGCTGGCCTTACCCTGCCGTCCCCCACAGA
Organism: Cuculus canorus; assembly: GCF_017976375.1. Taxonomy (NCBI): domain Eukaryota; kingdom Metazoa; phylum Chordata; class Aves; order Cuculiformes; family Cuculidae; genus Cuculus; species Cuculus canorus. The sequence continues at coordinate 2,847,154 of NC_071429.1, forward strand.
CCTCTGGGAGTACTACCTGCCCTACCTCTACTCTTGCATCTCGCTCTTTGGCGTCCTGCTTCTGCTCTGTAAGTTATGGGATGTTCCCCTGCTGTGCCGCAGCCCCGGTGGCCTCTCCTGTGCCGGGTGGGAGTCCCCTGAGGTCCCTGGCCGGGAGCAGAGGCTGCATCCTACAAACAGTTCTGGGGTCCGGAGGGGTCGCGGTGCAGGGCTGAGCCCCCCCACCCCTATCCAGGATCTTTCTGGGGGTGCAGGGAGGGGTAGGATGCTGGGCCCCCCCTGCTCAGCCTCTGCTCCTGCCGCAGTGTGCACGCCCTTCGGCCTCTCCACCATGTTCACCGTCACCGGGAAGCTGCTGGTGAAGCCCCGGGTAAGGTGTCCGCCCCATCCCACTCTCCCAGCCTGGGGATGCGCTGTCTCTAGGGCTGCCCGGTGTCCCACCCTGGGCATGGGTGCCTTTCATCCCCCCCCCACCCCCCAGCTGCTCACGGGCTCCTTGCCCACCCGCAGCTCCTGGAAGACCTGGATGAGCAGTTGAGCTGCACGAGGCTGGAGGAAGCCGCTGTGTTCCGCAGGATCTCCTCAGGTGGGTGCCCAGCACGGCTGCTGGCTGGCGCCGAGGGCTCGGGGAGGACTGGGGACCTCTCTGCCCCACAGCCCCCCCACGAGCCCCTCGGCGTCTCCTCCTCCTTGGCAGGCAAAGCTTCCTGCTGGCTGAACGTGAACGTAGAGCTGCTGCGGGAGCAGTTCTTCAGCATCCAGAGCGAGAGGCGGAAGCTGGGTAAGGGTTCCCTCCAGTTTGGTTCTCCTGTGCCCCATGGAAGGAGGATGGGTGTGACATAGGGTGGGGGCTGTAACCCAGCACCCCTCCTCTATCTCCTGCCCTGTGCTGGGGGCTCGTGCTCCCCCCTCATCGCACGTGTTCCCCCCTGGCAGAGCTGCGGCACCGAGCGTCGCCATGGCAGAGGAACCTGGGCTACCCGCTGGCCATGCTGGGCCTCCTGGCGCTGACGGTGAGTGGCCTCGGGCTCTGGGGGAAGTTGGGGTTCACCTCTGTCCAACAGCCACCCTCACTGCCCCCCTTCTCCCCGCAGGGCATCTCTGTGCTCATCGTCTGCTTCCATGTCTTGGAGCTGCTGTTGGATGACGCTGCGATGCCGCGGGGCATCCAGGTACCGGCTGAGGGGGGACAGGGGACAGCGAGGAGCCATGTCCCACGCTGGTGTGGGGACCGCTCCCCGCAATGTGCCTCCTCTTCCCCCGGCAGGATGCATCCCTAGGCCAGGTCTCTTTCTCCATCTTCGGTTCCTTTGGAGCTGCCCTGCAGGTCGTCCTCATCTTGTATCCTTCCGGCAGCCCCTCTTGTCCCCAGTGTGTCCCCAAGGCCACCCCACCCCGTTGTCCTCCTTAACGCCCCTCGCAGCTACCTGATGCTTTCCTCCGTCGTGGGCTTCTACAGCTCCCCCCTTTTCACCCGCCTGCTCCCCGAGCGGCGCGACACCCCCCTCACCAAGGTGAGAGTGCCAGGATGGGGCTGCAGGGGGTCCTGGACCCCCTTTTGGGGTGCAGAATCCTCTGTCCCCACAGCGTGAGTCCCTGTGTATTCTGATGTCCCGACACATACCTTCTTTTGGGGTGCGGGAACCCCCATCCCCGCAGCATGTCCCCCATGCAGTGTGGTGTCCCCCCTTCTTTAGGGGTGTAGGACCCTCTGTCCCCACAGCACATACCCCTGTGCATTCTGCCATGTCCCCACGTGTCCCCCCCATCTTTTGGGGTGCAGGAACCCCCTCCATCCCCGCAGCGCGAGTCCCTTTGCACTCGGTGATGTCCCCACACGTCCTCCCCCTCTTGCTGCCTCCAGCGCATCCCCGGCTGCATGCAGGGTCCTGCTGGGTCTCCTGCACCCAGGGGAGCCCCTTCCCCAGCTCGGGGTGGGGGAAAGACCCCCCCAATAAATGCTCCTTGCTCCCCCCAGATCATCGGGAACTGCGTCTCCTTGCTGGTGCTCAGCTCAGCGCTCCCCGTCTTCTCCAGGACGCTCGGTGAGCTCCAAGGGGGGACCAAGGGGACCCTGGGGCTGGGGTCTCCCCAAGGCTGGGGTCTCTTCAGGACTTGGGGGATCCTGACCAGCTCCCCCCCCCATCCAGGGATCACCCGTTTCGACCTCCTGGGGGATTTTGGCCGCTTCAACTGGCTGGGGAACTTCTACATCGTCTTCCTCTACAACATGGGCTTCGCGGGGCTCACCACGCTCTGCCTGGTGAAACGCTTCTCCTGGGCTGTCCAGGCTGAGCTCATCCGCGCCTTGGGTGAGGACAGGGATTCAGGGATGGGTGCTGGGGTGTCTCATGTGTCCCCCCCCCGCTCACACTCTCCCTCTCCCCAGGTCTGCACAAGCTGCCGCTGCCCGTGACGCGCTGCCAGCCCTGCTAGGGCTTGGGGACAGAGAGGGGGGGACACATCCCTCCCCATCCATGGTGCCCCCAGGATGGGGCTACCAGCCACAGAGCCACCTTTGGGGGGGCTTCAGGGACATTGGAGCCCCCCCAAAAACCCCGCGGTGGGGTGCGAGTTCTTTGCCCCTCTGCCGTGGGTCCATCTCAAGCTGTTGCGCTACTGAGCCTTGGCCTCGAGCCGTGCCCCTGTTGTGCCCCCCCCGGGTCCCCTGGGGGCTGCGCTGGCTGCAACCCCCCCCTCCCCATTGAAATACCTCATGCAAGAGCAGCAGGGACCCCCCCCCTACCTCCAAGCCCTGCAGATATTCCCTGGGGTGCGGATGGATTGTAGACATCCACCCCCAAGGATGGCCTGACACTAAAGTGGGGCCCCCCCCGACCCCCCCCTCTGCCCGCAGTCACTCCTCACTGTGTCCTCCTGTCACCCTGGAGCTGCTGGGGGGCTCAGGGGGTGCTGGGATGCTGAGGGTCAGCCCCCCCCGCCCAGAGCCCGCAGCTCGGTGTGATGAGTCTGTGGGGTCTCTGTTACCATTGGATTCGTTCAGAGCAATAAACAGTCCTTTTTTTTAATATAAAAATACCCAAATCAGGGGGTTTATACTCCCCCAGGACAGGGCCTGGTGGGGGGGTGCCAGGGGCTGCCCCCCCTCTCCTTCCCCTCTCCCTGGGGGGCCATAATTAACCCTCATCCTGGCGGGGGCTAAGGAGACTCAGCCAGGAGGGGCTGAAGTTGGGGGACCCTGAGGGTGTTGGGGGGCACTGGGCTGCTTTGAGGGGCTGGGGGGGGGGGGGAAGCTGAGCTGCCCCCAGCAAGTGGCACAGAGTGGGGGGGTCCATCCCCTGTGCTCCTGGGGATGGGGGGGGTTCATGGGGCTGGAGCGGAAACTGCCCTGTGAAGCAGCTCCCCCCCCCATCCTGCCCCAGCTGGGGCCCTGCCAGGCTGCCCCCCACACATGGTGGAGGGTGGGGGGCCCAGGCCCCCCCCCGCCCCCCCGCAATGGCCGGGGCCAAGCAGGAAGCGCAGGAAACCTGGTTTATATTGCAGGAAATGAGGCCATCGGGTGCCCGCGATTTCCCCGTGACCCGCTCCCCTCCCAGTCACCCCGAGCTGGCACTGGGGCTGCTGGGGGGGGGGGGGCGTGGGTGCTGAGGGGGGACTGGGTCCCTCCAATCCACTCCCAGTCCTGGGGCGCCCCTCTGCTGCCTCCTGCCCCAGCTGGGACCCTCAGCACCCTTTTGTGCTTCAGAGAGGGTGCTGGGGGTGAGGGAAAGGCTCCAGCTTGGGGGGAGCCCGGTGACAGCGTGCCCTGATCCCATGGGTGCCCCTGTCCCCAAGGGAGACCAGTCCTGGGGTGCCCTGATCCCATGGGTGCCCCTGTCCCCAAGGGAGACCAGACCCGAGGTGCCCTGATCCCATGGGTGCCCCTGTCCTCAAGGGAGACCAGACCTGGGGTGCCCTGATCCCATGGGCGCCCTTGTTCCGGGATGTCCCAGTCCTGGGGTGCCCTGATCCCATGGGCGCCCCTGTCCCGGGATGTCCCAGTCCTGGGGTGCCCTAATCCCATGGGAGCCCCTGTCCTGGGATGTCTCAGTCCCGGGGTGCCGTGATCCCATGGGTGCCCCTGTCCCGGGATGTCCCAGTCCCGGGGTGCCGTGATCCCATGGGTGCCCCTGTCCCGGGATGTCCCAGTCCCGGGGTGCCCTGATCCCATGGGTGCCCCTGTCCCGGGATGTCCCAGTCCCGGGGTGCCCTGATCCCATGGGTGTCCCTGTCCCGGGATGTCCCAGTCCCGGGGTGCTGTGATCCCATGGGCGCCCCTGTCCCGGGGTGTCGCGGTCCCGGGGTGTCGCGGTCCCGGGGTGTCGCAGTCCCGGGGTGCCCCGGTCCCGGGGTGTCGCAGTCCCGGGGTGCCCCGGTCCCGGGGTGTCGCAGTCCCGGGGTGCCCCGGTCCCGGCGGGGCTGGGGGGGCCGGGCAGCGAGGGGGGGGCGGCCCCGGGGGCTGTGTCCGCCGCTGCCGCCGCTCCCGGGGGCCGGGTCCGAGGCGGGGCTGGAGCCGGGGCGGGGGGGGCAGCTCGGCCGGGGCGGCTGCGGGCGGCGCACGGGGCACACCGGCACCCGGGGCAGCCGGTACCGGCGGCCGGGCGGGAGCGGGTGCTGCTACGGGGTATCGGTACCGAGCGTCGAACGGAGCAGGGAGGACCGGGACAGCGCCGGGAAGGAGTCCCGGAGCCGGGCTGTGCCGGGGACGGAGCAGGTGCCGGTACCGGCAGTGAAGCGTTAGGATACCGTTAGGCGTCCCGGTATCCTACGGTGCCGGGGCAGCGGTGGGAGAAGAGGCACCGGCAGAGGGGGGGGGGGGTCCCCGTTGCCAAAAGGCGGTGACAGGAGAGGACCCGGGAGCAAAAGCGCGGTGTTAGGGCTGGGATAAGGGGGATCCCGGTACCGGGGCGCGGTGCTTGGAGCAGGGAAAGGAGCCGGTACCGGGTTCAGACCGGAGAGGGGAGGCAGAATCGAGTCCCGGGGCGGGGGCAGCTCCAGGAGCCGAGTGTCCGGTTCCAGTGCCCGGTGTCCGGTGCGGGGGCAGTGTCCGGTGCCGGTGTCCGGTGTCCGGTGCAGGGGCAGAGCCAGGAGCCGAGTGTCCGGTGCCCGGTTCCGGTGTCCGGGGCGGAGGCAGCTCCAGAAGACAGGTGCCCGGTGCCAGTGCCCGGTGCCGGTGCCCCGTACCGGGAGGCGGCGGCAGGAGGGCTTTTTTTCCTCGAGGGTCGGGGAGCCCCGGGGCCGGGACCCGAGGGGTTACCGGAGCCGGCTTCGGAGGGGCCGTCCCGGTGCCCGGTTGCCGCTTTCCCTGTGAGTGGCGGCACCGGCGGGGAGAGGGTACGCGGGTGGGTGCCTCGGGGGTCCCGCAGCGGCTCCGGGGCCGCGGAGGTGAGAGGGAAACGGCCCCGACCCCCTGGCCCCGCCACGGTCTAAGAGCCCCGGGGCCGCCGCACCGGGACCATGCCCGCCCCGGCCGCCCCCGCCGCCGGTGACTGAGCGGGACCCACGGAGGCAGCGGGACCCGGTGGCCGCGATGCCCCGGTGGAGCCCGCTCGCCCTCGGGCTGCTCGCCGTTTGCCTGTTGGCCGCCCCGGTGCTGGGCTGCGGGCCGGGCCGGGGCCCGGGGGGGCGGCGGCGACCGGGGGGGCGGCGGCAGCAGCTCTCGCCGCTGCTCTACAAGCAGTTCGTGCCCAACGTGCCCGAGCAGACGCTGGGGGCGAGCGGGAAGGCGGAGGGGAAGGTCCTGCGGGGCTCGGAGCGCTTCAGGGACCTGGTGCCCAACTACAACCCCGACATCATCTTCAAGGACGAGGAGAACACGGGGGCGGATCGGCTCATGACCGAGGTGGGGGCTGCGACCCGCCCGGCCTCGCTCCCGGGGGCGGGATGGGGGGGAGGGGGGCTGGCGGGAGAGGGGCGACCTTGCACGGGGGGCACCGACTCTTCTCCGTGGGGTAGAGACCCCTCCCGAGGGGCACCGACCCTTCTCGGGGGGGCACGGACGCTTCCCCGGGGCTCAAGGACCCCTCCCGGGGGGGCATCGACCCCGCCCGGTGGGCACGGACCCTTGGCGGGGGACACCGACCCTTTCCCGGGGCGCATTGAACCCTCCCGGTGGGTGCGGACCCCTCCCGGTGAGCGCGGACCCTTCCCCGATGGGCACGGACCCTATCCCGGTGGGCAACGACGCTTCTCGGGGGTCACGGATACTCCCGGGGGGCACCGGACTCCTTCCGGTGCTCACAGACCCTCCCAGGGGAGCCCCGTGCCTCGCCCCGGTCCCCGCCGCCGTTCCCCGGTCCTTGGCGGCAGCCCCGGAGCGATGGCTCTGAGCAGGGCGCTGAGCAGCCGCCGCCGTCCGGGATTAACGGGGAGGGGGCTGCTCGGGATGCACCGGGGGCACCGGCGGCTCCGTTCCCTCCGGGCCCGTGCCGGTGGGGCGGGTCTGGTACCGGAGCGGGGGGTGGAGGGCGGATTTGGGGTGGCGGGAGCCAGGGCTGCCCCGCCGGGATGCTCACGGTTGCCATGGCGAGGGGCGACTCCGCGGTCGCCATGGCAACGGGGGATGCTGCAAGTGGTCCAGGCGGCGGCGGCTGCGAACCGGGGCGGCGGGGCCGGGGCGGCGGGGCCCGGCGGGGCCGGGGTGCGGGCGGCTGAAAGGGCTCTTTGTGGCCGGGCCGGCATTCCCGGGGCCTGAGGTCAGCGCCGGGATGGAAGGAGCCCATTGTGGCCGGGCCGGGCCGAGCCAGGCGCATTCCTGCCCCCCCGCCGCTGCTGCACCCCCCCCCGCCCCGACTCCCGGGAACGGCCACCCCCGCCTCCGCGGCCCCGGGAGCCGCTTTGTTATACGGGGGAACGGGGGTCACCGGGGAGGGGGCACCGGGGTGAGGAGGTGATGCTGAGACCGCATTGAGGGGGACCGGGGGGGGGCTCTGAGTCCTGCACCCCATGTTGGTACTGAGATGAGGAGGAGGAGAGGGACCCAGAGCCCCCCGGGAGCCCCCCATCATCACCCTTAGCTCTGGGCACTGGAGCCCAGGACCCCCCTGTGCCCCCCCCCCAGCCTGGACCCCACATCGGTGCTGGGTGCTGATGGGAAGAGGGATCCCAGAGCCGCCCAGGACCCCCCCCCCCGCCACTGTCACCCTTGGCTCTGAGCAATGGAGTCCCAGCCCCTCCCTGTGCCCCCCCAGGCCCTGCACCCCACATCGGTGTGGGGGTGCTGATGAGGAGAAAGACCCCCTCATTGCCCTCAGCTCTGGGCACTGGAGTCCTGGACCCCCTTGTGCCACCCCCACAGCCCCCAGTGCCCTCCCAGGACTTGGGGCAGTTTCAGGCTCAGCTGCACCCCCACCTCTGCCCCACAGCCCCCCCGCCGTGGGTTAATCAGTCACGGCCACAGCCATGGGGAAGGTGACCCCATCCCGGTCCCCATTCTGCCTGGCTGCCCACGCCGGGGAGCAGCTCCCGCGGGGCACGTTAATGTTCAACCTGCACCCAGGCAGGGAGGGGGCAGCTTGGCTGCCTGGGGGGGACCCCAATCTACTCCATTCAGTGGCCCCTTCACGCTCCTTCCATGCCCCACACAGGTATCCGTTTGTACATCCCTGTGCGTGCGGGACCCCCGGGATGGGCACCGCGGTGACGCTGGTGTCGGTGTGTTTTCCGCCTCCTTCCCCCCCCCTGGCAGCGCTGCAAGGAGAGGGTGAACTCGTTGGCCATCGCGGTGATGAACATGTGGCCGGGCGTGAAGCTGCGGGTGACGGAGGGCTGGGACGAGGACGGGCATCACCTCCCCGATTCGCTGCACTACGAGGGCCGCGCGCTGGACATCACCACCTCGGACCGTGACCGCCACAAGTACGGCATGCTGGCACGCCTGGCCGTCGAGGCCGGCTTCGACTGGGTCTACTACGAATCCAAGGCGCACATCCACGTCTCAGTCAAAGCAGGTACCGCACGGAGAGGGTTGTCACCGCGGTGGGGGGGGTGACACGTCCTGGTTCATGGCCACGAGTAGCATCACTAGGATGGAAAAGACCTTTGAGATAATCAAGCCCAACCGTGCCAAGCCCCTTCTTGGCATCCCGGGTCCACGTGGGATCCGTCCCGGCTCCAGCCCCACGGGCTCAGCCCATGCCTGGCCCCAGCCCAGCTCCCTCCGGCTTTTCCAGCCAAAGAAACCCCACCTTTCCTCCCCCAAATTTTGCCCCTGTAGAGCAAATCTTACAGCGCGCGGCGAAGGGTGCTGAGCTGCTCCGGCCACAGCGCAGCCCGTGACCCCCAGCCCCGCGGCCGCTCCGGCCACAGCCTCCGTGTCCGGCCCCGAAGTGACAATTGACAGAAAGTGAAAGTGGCCGTAAATGTCACCGTGCCCAGTGCCAAACAAAGCGCGTCAGTGCGGGGCGGACAAAGGGGCCCTGCAGCGCCCAACGTCCCCAGAGCCACGCAGGAACCGGGGGGGGCTTCAGAAAATACCCGCTTTGTTCTGGGGGCATCGCTGCCAGGGGCTGTGTCCCCCCTGGATGAGGGGTGCCTGGTGGGAACGGGGAACCCACGGCTTCATCCATCCGCTCAGATAACTCCTTGGCCATTCGCACCGGCGGCTGCTTCCCTGGCCACGCCACCGTCACGCTGCAGAGCGGCGAGCGCCGGGGCTTGGCTGACCTGCGCCGGGGAGACTGGGTGCTGGGCGCCGAGCCGGGCGGGCGCTTGGTCCCCACCGAGGTGCTGCTCTTCCTCGACCGCGACTTGAGTCAACGCGCCTCCTTCGTGGCCATCGAGACGGCCAGCCCTGCGCGCCGGCTGCTCCTCACGCCATCCCACCTCGTCTTCACGGCTCGCGGCACGGCCAACGGCACAACCGCCTTCCTGCCCGTCTTCGCCCGCCGCGTGCGCCCCGGCGATGCGGTGCTGGCCCATGGGGCCGGCGGGCAGGGGCTGCGCCCCACGCGGGTGCTGCGGGTCTCGCGGGAGGATGGGGTGGGGGTCTTTGCCCCCCTCACCTCTCACGGGACCTTGTTGGTCAATGGGGTGCTGGCATCCTGCTACGCCGTCCTGGAGAGCCATCGCTGGGCTCACCGCGCCTTCGCGCCCCTTCGCCTCTTCCATGGGTTCCTCTCGCTGCTGCCCGGCCGTGCCGAGACGGGCAACGGCACAGCACCGGAGGCTGGCATGCACTGGTACTCACGCCTGCTTTACCGGCTGGCCGGAGGCATGCTGGGCCACGAGGCGCTGCAGGTATAGGGGTCCCCAGCCCCCCAAGTCGCCGCACTGCAGACCACGCCGTACACTGGAAAAGGAGGGGGGGGGGGGTCCGCTGGCACCCAGGGAACGGGGACAGCGGCACCCATGGGGTGGTGGGGATGGGGTCTCTATGGAGGGTGTGATGATGGGGTGGCCCCTTCCTGTATCCTGGAGCCCCCCCCAAAGTGCTGCCAGGTCCTGGCTGCATCCCCAAACCCCCCCACACCCCATCCCCTGTATTTATTGCTCTATTAACCACCGCGGCCGGGACTTTCAAGCCAAGGTTGGGTACCACCAGACTTTGCCCCACGGGCCAAATCCAGCCCAGAGGATTGAATCCCACCCCCCCCAACCCCGAGCACCTGGCACAGCTCCTGCCTGTCCCCCAAATCTGGTCTCTCCCTCTGTCCCCCACGCTGTCCCCCGTCCCGGTGCAGCTCAGTGCCCACGGTGGCCGGAGTGGGGTGCGTGCCATAGGCGCCCCGGCTCTAACCGCGCTAACCGCTAACCCGCCCTGCTTGAGAGGTTTATTTTTCTATTTATAAATGGTAATATAAACGCCCCCTGCACTGCCCGGCCTGGCTGCGGGGCAGGGGCGCAGTCTGTTTAACCACTTTCTGTTTAAAGAAATACTACTATTTAATTGTTTTGGTCAATAAAGAGAATCTATGGCCTGAGTGGAGCCAATGGCCGGGAGCGAGGGCTGAGCAAAGCTGGGATTGGGGGGCATTGGGGTATCCTGGAGGGCTGGGGGTCCCTGACAATGGGGCATTCATGGGGGACTGGGGGGGGCGCTGGAGCTGGGATTGGGGGTTTCAGGAGTGCTGGGGTATCCCTGGCGTGATGGGAGTCCTTGGAGTTGGGGGTCCCTGGAGCTGGGGTCGGGCATTCCTGGGGTCTGGGGGGCTTGGAGGTAGGATTGGGCATCTCTGAGGTCTTGGGCACCCCTGGGATCTTGGGGTCCCTGGGGCTGGGGTCAGGCACCCCAGGGGGCTGGGACTGACTGGGGCTGGGGTCGGGCATCTAGGGGGGATTGGGGAATCTCCAGGGGTCCGAGGGTCCCTGAGGCTGGGGTGTCCCTGGGGATCCCTGGAGCTGGGGACGGGCATTGCTGGGGCTTGGGGACCCTGGGGGGAGCTGGGGGGGGGTGTCCCTGGGGGGCTGGGTTTGGGAATTCCTGGGGTGTGGGGGTCCCGGGGGGGCTGGGGTCGGGCATTCCTGGGGTCTGGGGGTCCCGGGGGGGCTGGGTTCAGGCATTCCTGGGGTGTGGGGGTCCTTGGGGGGCTGGGGTCGGGCATTCCTGGGGTGTGGGGGTCCCGGGGGGGCTGGGGTCGGGCATTCCTGGGGTGTGGGGCATCCCCGGGGCTAGAGGAGGCCTCCCTGGGGGGATGTGGGGGTGCTTCTGGGGGTCCCCACTCAGGGGAGTGGAGGTGCCGCCCCCCCCGCCCCCTCGCGCGCGGCCACCACGTGGCCCCGGCCGTTCCCCGCATTTCATGAATGGAGCCGTGGGAGCCAGCGCGCACGCGCCGCCGCCTCGCGGCCAATGGGAGCCGTGTTGTGGTCACGTGGCCCCGCCGCTGTAGTGGCGGCGGCGGCAGCAGCGCGGCCGTGGCGGGCGGTTTATTACGCTGTTTGCCGCGCCCGCCCGCCCCGCTCTCAGCGCCCGCCCGCCCCGCGGGCCATGGCGCCCGTTCGCCACCGCAAAGTGCTCATCCTCGGGTACCGCGCCGTGGGTCAGTGCCGGGGGTGGGGGGACAGGGAGGGGCTGTGCCCACTGCCCCCTGGGGCGGCTCGGGGAGGGGGGGGGGGGGGGGCTGCCCCACAGCGGGGTACCGGGTCCCTCGTGGGTGCCTCTTGCGGAGGGGAGGGGGGGGGCTACGGGGACCGTGCTCAGCCTCGACGCGCGCCCCGGGGGTCCCCATCACCCCTGGGGGTCGCCATCATCCCCCGAATATTCCCATCACTCCCATATGGGTATCGTGGGGAGGGGGCTGCGACAGCCTCGATGCCCACCCTGGGGGTCCCCATCACCCCCCGAATCCCCCATAACTCCTGGGGATGGGTATCACGGGGAGGGGGTCTCGGGAGCCATGCTATGCCCGGACCCCCACCCCGGGACCCCCCCATCATCGCTGGGGCAGGGATTTGGGGAGGGGTCGGCGTGGGGATGGTTCCCTTCCCTCAGTCGGGCTTCTTCCCCACCCCCGGGGTGATGCTGAGACCCCGGCCCCACATTTCCCCCTGCTCTGGGTGATGCTGGGACCCCAGCCCCACATTTCCCCCTGCTCTGGGTGATGCTGAGACCCCGGCCCCACATTTGCCCCTGCTCTGGGTGATGCTGGGACCCCGGCCCCACATTTCCCCCTGCTCTGGGTGATGCTGAGACCCCAGCCCCACATTTCCCCCTGCTCTGGGTGATGCTGGGACCCCGGCCCCACATTTCCCCCTGCTCTGGGTGATGCTGAGACCCCGGCCCCACATTTCCCCCTGCTCTGGGTGATGCTGGGACCCCGGCCCCACATTTCCCCCTGCTCTGGGTGATGCTGGGACCCCGGCCCCACATTTCCCCCTGCTCTGGGTGATGCTGGGACCCCAGCCCCACATTTCCCCCTGCTCTGGGTGATGCTGGGACCCCCGCCCCTAGCCCTGTGTTTCCCCCCCCCCCCCAGGTAAGACCTCCTTGGCTCACCAGTTTGTGGAGGGGAAGTTCGTGGAGTGCTACGAGCCCACAGTGGAGAGCAGTAAGTTTGGGGGGGCTGCCTGGGGTCCCCCTTCGTGTTGCCTCTGTGGGCTCACAGGTGACGAAGAGAGACGTGTCCCCACTTCTGGGCTGTGCCCCAAAATCCTTGTGCTGGGGAGGGGGCATTAACCCCCCCCCCCCTTGGAATGGGGTGAATGAGAGGTTGATGCTTGTTTGGGGGGGGGGCTTGGGGAGGTCCTGCCCCCCCCTTCCCCCCCGCAACTGACCCTGTGCCACCCCCACAGCCTACAACAAGGTGGTCGTGGTGGGCAAGGATGAGTTCCAGCTCCAGCTGGTGGATACGGCCGGGCAGGTGATGCAGGGGAGACACGGAGGTGGGGGTACGGGGGGGGGGGGGCTGATGGCCGCAGAGCAGCCCCCTAACACCTTCCCTGTCCCCTCCCCAGGATGAATACAGCATCCTCCCTCACTCCTTCGTCATCGGCATCCACGGCTACGTCCTGGTGTACTCCGTAACGTCCCTTCGGAGGTGAGGAACACGGCCACGGGGATGAGGATGGGTCCCTTTGGGCTGGGGGGGACCCCCCTGCTCTGTGGGGGGGTGCTGATTCCCGAGCTCCCCTTCTCCCCACAGCTTCCAGGTGGTGAAGACCCTTCACACTAAGCTCTACGAGAGCCGCGGGAGGACGCGGTAGGTGTTGTCCCACCCAGGGGTGGGGGGGAAATCGGGGGGGGGGGGATGTGGGGGGGTGAGTGATGGTGGGGGGCACATCCTGACCCTCCCCGTGCCCGCAGCATGCCCGTGGTGCTGGTGGGGAACAAGGCGGACCTGGCCCTGCAGAGGTAAGGGGGGGCTCTGGGGGGTCCCCTCCTGCTGTGTCCCCCCCCCCCACCTCCCTGGGGTCACATCCTGCCCGTCCTCTGCTGTGTCCCCAGCCGGGAGGTGAGGACGGATGAAGGGAAGAAGCTGGCGGAGTCGTGGGGGGCTGTGTTCCTCGAGTCCTCGGCCAAGGAGAACCAGGTGGGGGGGGGGGGGGGGGGGGGGCTGTGCACCACATCCAGGGCTGGGAGTGGGGTCCCTGGGGGGGCTGGCGCTGGTGTCCCCTAGGAGCGGGGGGGCCGGGGCTGATGTCTCCCAAAAACGAGGTCCCCTGGGTGTGGGGTCCCCAAGGAGTGGGGTCCCTGGGGGTCCTGGGGCCGATGTCCCCTGGGTGCGGGGTCCCTAAGGAGTGGGGTCCCTGGGGGTGCTGGGGCTGATGTCCCCTGGGTGTGGGGTCCTCAAGGAGTGGGGTCCCTGGGGGTGCTGGTGCTGATGTCCCCTGGGTGCGGGGTCCCTAAGGAGTGGGGTCCCTGGGGGTGCTGGGGCTGATGTCCCCTGGGTGTGGGGTCCTCAAGGAGTGGGGTCCCCTGGGTGCGGGGTCCCTAAGGAGTGGGGTCCCTGGGGGTGCTGGGGCTGATGTCCCCTGGGTGTGGGGTCCTCAAGGAGTGGGGTCCCCTGGGTGTGGGGTCCCGGGGTCCCTAAGGAGTGGGGTCCCTGGGGGTGCTGGCATGATGTCCCCTGGGAGTGAGGTCCCCTGGGTGCAGGGTACCTGGGGTGCTGGGTCCGATGTCCCCTGGGTGTGGGGTCTCCAGGGGTGTCAGCACAGATGTCTTCCAGGATTGGGGTCCTGGGGGTGCTGGTGCTGATGTCCCCTCATCCCTAAGGTGACCCAGGGCATCTTCCTGAGGATCATCGAGGAGATCGCCCGGGTGGACAACTCCTACGGCGGGTCGGCCAGCTGCCGCCTGATGTGAGCCCCCCCAGCGGGGCACAATTCCCATGGGGTCCCCCCCCCCCAACCCCGGGATCCAGGACTCTGGGGGTCCCCACTTTTGTCCGGGACCCCTCCCTTTGCACAGGATGGGGGCTCACGGGAGGCTGTGAGTGGGGGGCACCTGTCCCAGATGGGGGGGGGGGGGGGCACCCCCTACTCGTAGCCCCTGTGTCCCCCATCGTCCCCCCCCCCCCCAAGGACACGGTGGCAGCGTTCCCGCTCCGGCTGTGGGGTTCGGGGCTCGATGCGGGTGTTGTTGCTGCGGTCCGGCTGTGCCGCGCTGGCAGCCGCCGCTCTTGGGGAGTCGGGGCTGGAACAATTAAATGGTGTTTTGTCTGTGAACCCCCCCAAAAACCCAGAGCTGTGGCGGGGATTGGGCTCCCTCCAATCCCAAATGTACTGGGGGGCAGAGCTCTTCCCCCCCCCCCCCCCCTCCATGGGGCTGAGCCCCACAGGGACATCACTGGGATCCTTGGGACACCCCTGGGGGCTGTGCAGCCCCCCCTCCATGGGGCTGAGCCCCCCCCCCCCCCGGCCATCACTGGGACCCCTGGGGTCTGTGCAGACCCCCCTCCATGGGGCTGAGCCCCCCCCGGCCATCACTGGGACCCCTGGGGTCTGTGCAGCCCCCCCTCCATGGGGCTGAGCCCCCCCCCGGCCATCACTGGGACCCCTGGGGTCTGTGCAGCCCCCCCCCCCCTCCATGGGGCTGAGCACCCCCCCGGCCATCACTGGGACACCTGGGGTCTGTGCAGCCCCCCCATCATGGGGCTGAGCCCCCCACCCGGCCATCACTGGGACCCCTGGGGTCTGTGCAGCCCCCCCCTCCATGGGGCTGAGCTCCCCCCAGCCATCACTGGGACCCCGGGACACCCCTGGGGTCCCTGCAGCCCCCCCTCCATGGGGGTGAGCCCCCCTGTGGCCATCACTGGGACCCCTGGGACACCCCTTGGGACACCCCTGGGGTCTCAGAGCCACTGCCTGGGCTGGGGGGGTCTGGGGGTGCTCTGCGGGAAGGGGGGGGGGTGGGGGGGCAGCCTGGCTGCGGTTCCCCTCGTGGCTTATCTCCAGCCAGGCAGGCTAATTACTGCTAATTACCCAATTAGGCTGTGAGAGAGGGAAGTGGGGTGTCGGGGTGCGGGGGGGGGGCACGCTCTGTGCCCCCAGTGCGGGGCGAGAGATGGAATTTTGCAGCAGAACGGGGGCCTGCACCCCCAAATCCCCCCCCCCCCAACCCCATACTCTGGGTCTGGGGGCTATGGGGGACCATTTACACCCCCCACTCCCCCCCAGTTCTGGGGCTGGGGGGGGTGGGGGAGGTCCGGGGGGGGTCTCCGGTTGTGACCGCTGCAGCGACTGATTGGGGGACACCGGGACCGGGCAGGATGGGGGCTCCGTGAGTACCGGGACCGGGCACGGGGGGAGTCCCGGGAACGGGGTAGGGTGGCAGAGATGGGGATAACGGGACCGGGCACAGCGGGAACCCCGGGGGCACCGGGAACCGGGCAGCATGGGCAGAGCAGAAGACACCGGGACCGGGCACGGCGGGAGCTTTGGGCACACCGGGAACCGGGCAGGGTGGCAGAACAGAGGACACCGGGAAGGGGCACGGCGGGAGCCCCGGGGACACCGGGAACCGGGCAGGGTGGCAGAACAGAGGACACCGGGACGGGGCACGGCGGGAGCCCCGGGGACACCGGGATGCGGTGGGGCAGGAGCTCCGGAGAGACCGAGAACCGAGCGCAGCAGCAGCCCCGGGGACACGGACGGGAGCCTTGCGGATACCGGGCACGACAGCAGCCCCGGGGACCCCAGCACCGTGCTCGGAGCCCCTCTGCCCACGGACACCGGGACCGGACACCGCGGCAGCCCCGGGGATTCCGGTACCGGACACGGCGGGAGGTGCGTGGACACCGAGAACCGGGCACAGCGGGAGCTCCGGAAACATCGAGAGCACGGACGTTATGAGCACGGTATCCACGGAGCTCCCACGGCGTCCGGTCCCCGTATCCCCGGGGCTCCCGGTATCCCCGGGACTCCCGCTGTTCGTGGTGGGGGCTCCGGTCCCGGCATCCCCGGGGCTCCCGCAGTGCCCGGTTCCGGTATCCCCGGGGCTCCTGGTGTCCCCGGTTCTACGGCCACACCCGGTCCCGGTGTTCGTGGCGAGGACTCCGGTCCCGGTGTCCCCGCGGCTCCCGTCGTGCCCGGTCCCGGTGCTCCCGGTGCAGCCTCCCTGCCGGTGCACGCCTTTCGTGTGTCCCCCCCCCCCCCGCGTTGGTGCCGCCCTGGTTCCTCAGGGGTTGGTGGGGGCGGAGCCTCCGCGGCTCCCGGTGCCTCCGCGTTGCCCACGTGCGCTCCGCCCGCCGCGGCGCCGCAGGGGTTAAGCGCGGCGGAGGGATCTCTCTCTCTCCCGGCAGCGCGCGCTGCGGTCCCCGCCGTCACCACCTCCTCCTCTTCCCCCCTCCCCTCCGCAGGCCGCAGCGCGCGGCGCACCGTCTCCCTCCGCCCGATTCCCCCCCCCCTCCCCCGTTCTCCATCCCTTGCCGCTAAGTAGTGCGGCGGCGGCGCCCCCCCGAACGCGGAGCTCAGGGGCGCAGAGCGGCGGCGGCGGCTGGCGGGGCGGGCCGGGGCGGGGCGGGGGCGGGCGGCGGGACCTACTTTCCTCTGGAAATGGCCGCGCCGGGGAGCAGCGCCCGGCCCGCGCCCCGAGCCCCGTGGGCGTAGGGCGATCGTGGGGGTAAGAGCGGCGGGAGGTTGGCGGGAGGGGGGGTCGTGGGAAACGGCGAGACCGGGACCCTCCCGAGCGATCGAGAGCGCGTCCTTTCGTGGTCCCGGCAATGGGAAAAGGGCCCAGGGCCGCCTCGTCCCCGGCCAGGCCTCCCCGGGGCCCCGGAGCGCGGCTCCCGCCTTCCTTTGTGTCCCGGTACCGGTACCGGCCGGGCCCGCCACCCGCGGGGGCCCCGGGGCAGCCTCAGCTCCGGAACCGAGGCCGCGGGGGCTCCTGGAACGGGTAGGCCGCGGCGGGGCCTGGCTGCAGGCGAGGCTCCGGTTGCACCGGGGAAGCGACGGGGGAGGCTTGGTTTGCACCGGCGACGCGAAAGGGGGGCGGCTCCCGTTTGCACCGGGGCTGGGAGCCCGGGGAGGCTCCGGTTTGCACCGGGGACGGGAACGGGGGAGGCTTGGTTTGCACCGGGAACGGGAAGGGGGGAGGCTCCGGTTTGCGCCGGGGACAGGAACGGGGAGAGGCTCGCTTTGCACCGGGAACGGGAAGGGGGGAGGCTCCGGTTTGCACCGGGGCCTGGAGCGGGGGGAGCGTGGTTCGGTTTCCCCGCGAATGGGAGGTGCGGGAGGCTCCCGTTCTACCGCGGCCCGGCTGGCTCCGCGACTCCGGTTGCACCGGGAACTGGCGGGAGAAGGCAGCGTGTTTCGGTTGCACCGGGAGCGGGAATGGGGGGGAGGCTCCGGTTGCACCGGGAACGGGAAGGTTGGAAGAGGAGGCTCCGGTTGCACGGGGGCCTGGCTGGCTCTGAGGCTCCGGTTGCACCGGGAAGGGGAGCGGGGGGAGGAGCGTTGTCCGTTTGCACCGGGGACGGAAGGTCGGGGGCGTCGGGGGAGGCAGCGCGGTCCGGTTGCACCGGGAATGGGTTGGGGGGGGAGGCTCCGTTTGCTCTAATAACGGAAAGGCGGGGGGGGGGGGAGGACAGCCCTGTCCGGTTGCACCGGGGACGGTGAGGGGTTTCGGGGCGCTGGCAGGGAGGGGGCGTCCCTACCCGGGCCCTAATCCCACCGGGATTACCGGGAACGGAGAGGGATTTGGGGGGGAAGGGGGGTGACTGGGGGTCTGTCCCACCCTCCTTGCGGTGCCTCATGACCGGACGGGGTTTTGGGGTACCGGGGGCTCCCCCAGCGCCTTCCTCCCACCCCGTGCCCAGCGCTTTGGGGTGTTGGGCCCCTCGGAACCCCCCTCCGGGTTTAGCCGCGCGTGGACCCCCCTCTAACGATTTAGCCCCCCACTCCTCCTGGATTATCCCCCCAGAATCCCCTTTTTCCTGGCTCTCCTCCTCGGGGCTCATGGTTGGGTTTGGGGTCCCCTTTGCCCCCCCTATTCCCTGGGTTTTGGGGGGCATATGAAATACCACTCAGAGAGGGCACAGCCCCCCTCGGTTTCTCTGTGGTATTTGGGGGTGACCCCCTCTCTCACTGCCCTCAATCTGCCGCCACCCCGTGTCGGTGCTGTGTATGGGGAAACTGAGGCACGGGGAGCAGATCCGTGTGGGCACAGGGGACCTCGGGGCTCCCCGAAGGTGGGAGGTGCTGGGGGGGGATGTGTGTGCACTGGCTTTGCCGAGAGGCCCTGGGGGGGCTTCCCCCCTCCCCAAAATCGGTGCTGCCGGGGGTCCCGGTGGCTTCTTGGAGGTGTCAGTGTGTGGTGGAACTGGGGTGCTCCCTGGGGTTAATCGGAGTCATGGACCCCTGGGGAGCCCGTGTGCTGTCCCTGACCCTGGGGGAGGCATCTGGGGGGGGACAGTGGGTGCTGGGGGGGGGGGGCAAAGAGGCTCAGGGCAGGGTTGATGCCTCCTCGGGGGAACCGAGACCCCCCACCCGCTCGCATGCAGGCAGGTTGGGGGACCCCCCCCAACCTCACCGCGGGAGGAGGAACAGGAGAGCCCCCCTCCATCCCTTAGGTGAGGGGGGGGTCCCACAGAGGTGTCCCTGTGCTGACTGCTGTCACCCCCTGGCAGCCACGGCCCCCCCCCCGAGGGACAGGATGGACGAACAGAAGGCTCCCAGTGAGGAGAAGGACGCAGATGCGCCAGGTGAGCAGTGGGGCTGCGGGGTTGGGGGGAGCTGGGGCTGGCCCCCCCCCTTCGCTGTGTTCCCCCCCCCCAAATTAACACCCTCTGTCCCCGCAGCCGATGGAGCCGTGGCCTCGGAGGAGATGAGCAGCGATGGGGGGGACCCCCTGAAACCCCCTGAAGGAGCCTCGGCGGAGCCGGAGAGCACAGACACGAAGGGACCTCCTCAGGCTGGCGGGTGAGGATGAGGAGGGCTCGGGGGGTGGCGTGGGGCAGATTTTGGGGGGGAGTCCTGAGTGTCCTTGACCCCCCTCTTTGTTCCCCAGCCCCGCAGCCCGCCGCTGCGCCCTCTGCAACTGTGGGGACTGGAGCCCGCACGGGCAGCGGGAGCTGCAGCGCTTCACGCCGGCACCCGACTGGCCCGAGCAGCTCGCGGGCTACCAGCCCCCCGAGGGTCCCGGCCAGCCCCCCCCGCAGCCGGCGGGCACCGTCCTGGCACAAATCGGCTTCTCAGAGCGGGTGACGCCGCTGCAGCTCTTCGAGCCGACAGGTGAGCACCAGCACGGCTCTCAGGTGCCCATTTCGGTGGCCCATACGGCCCAAGACCCCCCCATATCGCTGCCCCCCTCTCCGCAGGGCACTGCTGGGTGCACCGCTGGTGCGCGGCGTGGGCGGCCGGCGTGCGGCTGGAGCCGGCGGGGCTCTCCGGCGTGGACAGAGCTGTTTTCTCAGGGATCTCACAGGTGAGCGGCGAGGACGCGAGGGGCCACGGAGGCTTCTGTTTGCTTTCCAAAACGCCAATGTGGCTTTGCTTTCAGAAATGTGACCACTGTCGGCGGTTGGGGGCCACCATCCCGTGCCGGGTGGACGGTTGCCCGCGTCTCTACCACTTGCCCTGCGCCGCCGCCAGCGCTTGCTTCCAGTCCCTGAAGACCCTTCGGCTCCTCTGCCCAGAGCACGTGGCCGAAGCCGCGCAGATGGGTGCGTGGGGCTGCGTCCCCTCCTGCTTGGAAGTTGGGGGGCTCGGGGTGGGGGGTAGCTCTGACCCATCTCTCCCCACGCAGAAGACGCCCGGTGCTCGGTGTGCGCGGCGCTGGGCGACGTGCGGGACCTGGTGCTGTGCATGGGCTGTGGGCAGCACTACCACGGGCGCTGCCTGGACGTGGCGCTGACGCCCCGCAAGCGTGCCGGCTGGCAGTGCCCCGGCTGCAAGGTCTGCCAGGCTTGCAGGTGAGCGTGCGGCGCCGTGGTGAGGGGTGCAGGGGTTATTGGAGGGGGGACACACACACAGAGCCCTCACGCTGCCCCCATCGCACCCCACAGGAAGCCCGTCCAGGATTCCCCGCTGCTGGTGTGCGAGGTGTGCGATAAGGGCTACCACAACTCCTGCGTGGAGCCGGCCGGCCGGGGGCTCCCCGGCGGCTCTTGGAAGTGCAAGGTGGGTCCTGTCCCCACCGAGGGGCTACGGGGGGGGCCTGGTTGTGCCTCCCACCCCTCACATGCTTCCGCCTCCCCCCCCCAGAACTGCCAGGTCTGCTCCGACTGCAGCCGGTGCCCAGCAGGGCTCGATCCCGGCTCCTCGGTGTGCGAGGGCTGCCAGCAGCACCGCGCCACGACGGAAGATGCCCACGGAACGCCGGCACGTGCCCCCCAGCTGGACCCCCCTCTTCAGACGTGAGTGGGGATGGGGGGCAGTGGTTAGAGGGGGACGCTGCTGGGTACCCCTTATTTTTGGGTGGGAGAATGTGGTCCTGGGGAGGCTGAACTCCGCTCCCCTCACCCTGTGCCCCCCACCCCATCCAGGTCAGCATCCCCCAGCCGCAGCGAGCCAACGGATGTGCCGGTTCCCCCGCCTGAGCTGGAGCCTGTGGGGTGCGATGAGAAGGCACAGCCTGGGGGGGACCCCCAAGAAGCCCCTCTAGGTGATGGTGGGGGTCCTGCGGGCAAACTGAGCCCTTGGGAGGCACCTCCCGATGAACTGCCCCCCAACGAGGCACACTGCGACCTGCAGCCCCCCAAGGAGCCCCCTCTTCTCATGGTGCCCCCTCCCCTTGAGGAGCCCCCGGAGGAGCCCCTTCCTCTCGCTCAGCCTCCTGAGGAGCCCCCTCCTCTCATGGAACCCCCTCCACTTATTCAGCCCCCCGAGGAACCCCCTTGTCTCGTGGAGCCCCCTCCCCTCATGCTGCCCCCCAACGAGCCACCCCCTGATGAGCTGCCCCTCGAGAGACTCCCCGTTGATGAGCCCTCTCTTGAGGATCTGCCCCCCGACAAACCCCTCCTCGAGGAGCTGCCCCCCGACAAACCCCTCCTCGAGGAGCTGCCCCCCGACAAATCCCTCCTCGAGGAGCTGCCCCCTGATAAACCCCTCCTCGAGGAGCTGCCCCCTGATAAACCCCTCCTCGAGGAGCTGCCCCCCGATAAACCCCTCCTCGAAGAGCTGCACCCCGATAAACCCCTCCCCCTCGAGGAGCTGCCCCTTACTCCGCCCCCCCTCGAGGAGCTGCCTCTCACCAACCCCCCCCTCGAGGAGCTGCCTCTCACCAACCCCCCCCTCGAGGAGCTGCCCCTCGATGTAACCCCCATCGAGGAGCTGCCCCCCGACAAACCACTCCTTGAGCAGCTGCCCCTCGATGTAACCCGCCTTGAGGAGCTGCCCCCCAACAAACCACCCCTTGAGGAGCTGCCCCCCAATGTAACCCTCCTCGAGGAGCTGCCCCCCGACAAACCACCCCCTGACGAGCTGCCCCCTGAAAAATTGCCCTCCTACGAGCCGCCCCCTGACAAGTCTCCCCCCAACAAATCACGCCTCAATGAACTCCCCCTCGACGAGCTTCCCCTCGACGAGCTGCCCCCCAACAAGTCACCCTTCGACGAGCTGCCCTCCCAAAACAAGCCGCCCCTCGATGAGCTGCCCACCGACGAGCCGCCCCCTGAAGACCCTGCCCCTAGTGAGCTGGTCCCCGAAGAACTCATCCCTGACGAGCTGCCCTCCGAAGAGCTGCTTCCCACCGAGCTGCCCCCCGAGGAGGACCCCAAGCCGCCAGGTGCGTGAGGGACTCCTGGCTCTGTCCCCTTTCCCATCCCATGGGTGTGGGGGTCCCCCACCCCGGTCTTCTCCCAGCACTTGTGGGATACTCAACCTGTTGACCCTGATGTCAAGCTTTGATGCCCTGGTTCGGGGGTGGGGGTGGGGTTTGGGGGTCCCTTGGCCAAGCTCAGGCAATGCTTGTGGCCCCTCAGCCCCAGTCCAGGGGGCATAGGGGACCCCCCTACCCTTTCACCCACCACCTCGTCCCACAGGTCTCCTCTCTGAGGCAGCTGTGGTGGAGGAAGCACCAGCCCTGGCCCCCGAGGTGCCCCCCGAAGAGGAGATGGAGCTGGAGCCGGAGCCCTTGCTGCCCCCTGAGACAGCCCCCCCACCTCCGGCTCCGCCAGGTGAGGCAGGAGACGCGATGGGGTGGGTGGGGGTCTCTGCTGGGGGCTGTGGTGTCACTGTCCCCTCCTCTCCCATCTCCAGATCTCCGCGCTGTCTCACCCCCTCGCCCCCCGGACCCTTCGCTGGATGTCAAGGAGGACGAGGTCCCTGAGCTGCCCCCCCCAGCCTTGCCTGAGCCCCCCGGCAGCCCTGGCACTGCTATGGACACGGAGCCCCCCAGCTCCCCGCCGCCCCCCCTGGGCTCCCCAGTCTGCGCCCCGGCCCCCGCCGAACCCCCCGAGGACGAGGAGATGGAGATGGCCGGAGGTGAGAGGGAGTCCCCCACCAGCCCCCCAAGAGATGACCCCCACAGCAGCCCGGCCCCGGAGCTGGGACCCTTCCCAGGCCTTCCAGAGGAGGAGGAAGAGGAGGAAGAAGAGGCGCCGAGGCTGGAGCGGGAGGGCACCAGCGGGAGCTCCCCACCGCTGAGTGAGGAGGATGCGCTGGAGGAAGGCCGTGCTGGGGGGCACCCCGAAACCAAGGGGTCCCCTTTGCTCCTGGAGCCGGAGGAGCTGGGTCCCGAGACCCCCATGGAGGTGTGCGCCACCGCAGAAAAGCTGCTGGGACCTGGAGATGAGGGGGGGCCCGAGCCCCCCGTCCTGCGCCCCCGCCCTGATATCCTCAACGAGATCTCCAACCTGAGTCAGGGGGACACGAGCAGCAGCTTTCCTGGCTCGGAGCCGCTGCTGGGCTCGCCGGATCCCGAAGGTGGGGGCTCACTGTCCCTCGAGCTGGGGCTGCCCTCGGCCGACACCAGCCTGCAGAAGGAGGACACCGCCTCGCTGCCGTTGGGCGCCGAGACTGACGACTCGCTGCTCTTCGAGCCTGCAGCCAAGGGTGACGGGGACAAGAGCCGTCGGCGCAGCTCCCCGGGGCGCTCCCGCGTCAAACAGGTAATGGGGACACCCCATCATCCTCATTCTTGGGAGGTTCCACCACCCCCGCTGCCCCACTGGGGCTCTGCCCCCCTCCCTGGGCTGCACCTGCGGGGATGAGGGTGGGATGGGGGCCACGCTCCTCTGCTGCCCTTGCCCTGGCTGGGATGTGTGGTCAGGGTCTGGCTGGGTCCCCTAATTGCCGTAACCCCTCCCTAATTGCCGTAACCCCTTCTCTCCCCTTGCTCCAGGGTCGTAGCAGCAGCTTTCCCGGGCGGAGGCGTCCCCGAGGTGGGTCCCACGGGAGCCGGGGACGGGGCCGTGCACGCCTGAAGTCAACCACCTCGTCCGTTGACACCTTAGCAGTAAGGCTGGGCTGGGGCAGGGCTTGGGGGGCCGGGTGGGGGTCCCCAGGCTGTTAGGTGGCAGGGCTGAGAGCTGGGAGTGTCCCCTCACCGCCCTCCTCGTCCGCTGGGAAAGGCTCAGGAGCCTTCGGGGTGGTGGGTGGGAGATGTGACTGCCTGGGGCTTTGCTGTGGGTCTGGGGGCTTCACCCTACGAGCACAGGGCTGGTGTGGGGCTGGCTTGTAAGTGGGGAGGGGGTTTGCTGCCCCTGTGCGTTCCTGTACCCCAAATTCAGCCCCAGGCTGTATGACTGGTGCCCCCCTAAACCCCTCGGTGCTGAGCCCCCTGCTCTGTGTCCAGCTCGCTGACGTGGAGAGCTCACCCAGCAAGGAGGAGGACGAGGACGATGACGACACCATGCAGAACACAGTTGTCCTCTTCTCCAACACCGACAAGTTTGTGCTCATGCAGGTAACCGGGGCACTGTGGGATGGACAGATGGATGGGATGGGACAGACTCCTGTCCTCCCGCTGCTCCCGTCTCCCCCAGCTCTTCTCACAGCTTCTCTCCTCCAGGACATGTGCGTGGTGTGTGGCAGCTTCGGGCGTGGGGCCGAGGGGCACCTCCTTGCCTGCTCCCAGTGCTCCCAGTGCTACCATCCTTACTGCGTCAACAGCAAGGTGAGGGGGACTGGGAGCTCTGGGTCTGTGCTGGGTGGGCAGGACTGTGCTTTGTCCCCCTTGGTGACCCACATGGCCAGGCCACATCCTATGGGGACCCATGTGGCCAGGCTGTCCCCTTGGGGACCCACACAACCACGCTACGTCCCCTTAGACGACCCATGTGAGGTCATGCCCAACGTGTTGGTGGGGCAGTGCCGTGCTCCCAGGTGTCCTTAGCAGCCGTGCTGAGCCCAGGGACCCCCGTGGCCGTGTCCAGGGCTCACAAAGCCACCACTTCGTCCCCAGATCACGAAGGTGATGCTGCTGAAGGGTTGGCGCTGCGTGGAATGCATTGTCTGCGAGGTTTGTGGCAAAGCTTCCGACCCTTCCCGGCTCTTGCTCTGCGACGACTGCGACATCAGCTACCACACCTACTGCCTGGACCCCCCCCTGCAGACCGTCCCTAAGGGTGGCTGGAAGTGCAAGTGGTACGTGGGGGGCACGAGGGCAGCCCCAAGGGGGGCTTGAGGCTGTTGGGGAGCATGAAGAGGACCCCCAGGGGGGCTCGGGGCTGTTGAGGGGACACGAGGGCAGCCCTGAGAGAGACTCGGGGATGTTGAGGGGCACAAGGGGAACCCTGAGGAGAGGTTAGGGCTGTATGGGGGGCACAAAGAGGAGACCCGTAGGGGAGTTGGGACTAGTGGGGGGCATGAGGGCAGTCCCAAGGCGGGGGGAGCTCAGGGCTGTTGGGAGGCGCAAGGGCAGCCCCAAGGGGAGGCTTGGGGCTGTTGGGGGGCACAAAGGGAAGCCCTAGGGGAGTCTGGGGGCTGGCAGGGTGCACAAAGAGGAGCCTCAGGGGTAGTTTGGGACTGTTGGGGGCACAGAGAGGAGCCTGGGGGGGTTCAGAGCTGTTGGGGGACACAAAGAGGAGCCTCCGGAGTGGTTCGGGACTGTTGGGGACACAAAGGAGCCTCAGGGGTGGCTTAGTGCTGGCAAGGAGCACAAGAGATGCTTGGGGCTGGCAGGAGGGCATGAGGGGAGTGCCAGGGGGTGTCGAAGGTGGTGCTGACTCCTCGGGGTACCCCCCCAGGTGTGTGTGCTGCGTGCAGTGCGGGGCGGCTTCTCCCGGCTTCCACTGCGAGTGGCAGAACAACTACACCCACTGCGCG
Organism: Cuculus canorus; assembly: GCF_017976375.1. NCBI lineage: Eukaryota > Metazoa > Chordata > Aves > Cuculiformes > Cuculidae > Cuculus > Cuculus canorus. The sequence continues at coordinate 2,872,234 of NC_071429.1, forward strand.
CCCTGCGCCAGCCTCGTCGTCTGCCCCTTCTGCCGCGAGAAATACGTGGAGGACGACCTGCTCATCCAGTGCCGGCACTGTGATCGGTGAGCACTGTGTCCCCCACAGCTAGGAGGGTGCATTCGGTGTACCCCAAGAGGTGCATTTTGGGGTTCCCCGGGTGCCTGACGGGGTCTCCGCTGCGTGCAGGTGGCTGCATGCGGCGTGCGACAGCCTCTTCACGGAGGAGGAGGTGGAGCAGGCTGCTGATGAAGGTTTCGACTGCAGCGCCTGCCAACCTTATGTGGTCAAACCGGCCGGTGAGCACCGAGGATGGGGGGTGCTGTGGGGTTTGGGGACACTTAGGGATGTGGGGACTCACCTCCTTGTCTGCCTTTCCATCTGTAGTGCCCGCGGCTCCCCCAGAGATCGCATCACTCAAGACCAAGGAACCGGGTATGTGCGGTGCTGGCTTCGATGCTCCCTGGTGCTGGTGTTTGTCCCCAATGCTGATTATGTCCCCAACGCTGATTATGTCCCCAACGTTGGCTTTCGTCCCCGCAGAGCCCCAGTATTTCCGCTTCGAGGGTGTGTGGCTGACGGAGACGGGGATGGCGGTGCTGCGCAACCTCACTCTGTCGCCTCTGCACAAGCGGCGGCAGCGCAAGGGCCGGCCGGGCGCCCTCAACGGGGACGGGGGGCTGGAGGGGGGCGACCCCCTGGGTCCCGATGACAAGAAGGACGGTGACCTGGATGCCGAGGAGCTGCTCAAAGCTGAAGGTGAGTGTTTCAGGACTGAAAGAGGGTCCAGAAAAGCTGGGGAGGGGCTCTTGATCAGGAGGTGCAGGGAGAGGGTAGGGAGAATGGTTTTAAGCTGAAAAAGGGGAGATTGAGATGACATTTTAGGCAGAAATGTTTTCCTGTGAGGGTGGGGAGGCCCTGGAACAGATTGCCCATAGCAGTGGGGGCTGCCCCATCCCTGGAGGGGTTCCAGGCCAGGTTGGATGGGGCTCGGAGCCCCTGATCCAGTGGGAGGTGTCCCTGCCCATGGCAGGGGTGGGACTGGATGGGCTTTGAGGTTCCTTCTAACCCAAACCATCCCCTGGTTCCGTGATTCTCACTTGCTGTCAAACAGAACCCCCATGTTTCATCCGTGGAGGGGTTCAAGGCCAGGTTGGATGGGGCTTGGAACCCCTGAGCCAGTGGGAGGTGTCCCTGCCCATGGCGGGGGTGGAACTGGATGGGCTTTGAGGTCCCTTCCAACCCAAACCACTCCAGGATTCCTGGGGGGACTGTGGTGTGGGGGTGCCAGGGGACCCCACTAACCTGTGTCTCCCCCCCGACAGTGGGTGTCGAGCACATGGAGTGCGAGATCAAACTGGAGGCTTCGGCCAGCCCTGACCGCGACATCGGGGCTGATGTGGACTCAGGGAAGGGGCTGGAGGATCCGGAGGAGAGCAAGAAGAGAAAGCGGAAGCCGTACCGGCCCGGTGAGTGTCATCTGGGGCCACCGCCAGGGCTGGACACCCCCAGCAGGCCCTGCTGTGACACCCCGATCTCCTCTTCCTCTGCCCACCAGGCATCGGCGGCTTCATGGTGCGGCAGCGCAAGTCCCACACCCGCCTGAAGAAAGTGTCGGCGGTGCTGGGGGAAGTGGGGCGCGAGGGGCTGAGCACTGAGGGGCACCCTGAGGACGGTAGGGCTTGCTGGCACCCCTTCCTCCTTCCGTCCTTCCCTTTCCCTTCCTCCTTCCGTCCTTCCGTCCTTCCCTTTCCCTTCCTCCTTCCATCCACCCATCCTTTCTTCCTTCCTTTTACCTTCCCCTTGCCTTTCCTGTCCTCCTCCTTTCTTCCTTTCCCTTTTCCTGTCCTCCTCCCCCTTCCCTCTCCTTTTCCTCCCTCCCCTTCCCTCTCCTTTTGCCCCTTCCCTCTCCCCTTCCCTCTCCTTTTCCTGGGGGAGGCATTAAGGGGGTGGCTGTTGCAGGGGCTCCAGGCGACCTCCCAGCCGAGGGCAGCCTGGATCCGGGCTCGGCAGAGGGGGATGAGAAGAAGAAGCGTCGGGCAAGGAAGAAGAGCAAGTTGGAAGACATGTTCCCCCCATACCTGCAGGTGAGGTGATCTGGTGGTGGATGGAGGGAGGTGGCCCAAGGGTGGGTGGACAGATGTGGGGACAGAGGGAGGTGGCCCAAGGGTGGGTGGACAGACGTGGGGACGGAGGGAGGTGGCTCAAGGGTGGGTGGATGGATGTGGGGACAGTGGGAGGTGGCCCAAGGGTGGATAGTGGTGGGACACCCAGGTGGCGATGGCCGGGGGTGGCGGCGATGGCCGCAGAGGGGACACCCGATGGGCGCTGTGGTGCTGACAGCCGCTTCCCCTTTGGCAGGAGGCATTTTTTGGGAAGGCACTGATGGATCTGAGCCGGAAAGCGCTGCTGGCGGCGGGTGGCGTGGGGGATGGGGCCGCTCGCCCCTCCCTGGGCCAGGGCGCCCCACGACCCAAAGGAGACCCCAACCTGGCCGGGGCGCTGCAGGGAGCCCCCCCCGACAGGAGGGAGACCCCCACGCACCCCCGAGGTGAGTGTAGCCACCGCCTGGCCTGGGAGCCCGGCTTTGGCCGCGAGACCTTGGCCACCATCCCTGAGGGGTCCTGCAGGGCTTTGGGGGGCATTTGACAGTTGTCTTGGATACTGGGGGTTGTGTGTGTTGGGGGAATTGTTGATGTTTTTTGGGAGGAGGGGGGACCTGGAGTTGTTTGGAAGTCCCCAGGGTTGTTTTGGGGGCGGGGGGGAGGCTTTTTGAGGGGGACTAGAGGTTGTTTAGGGGCTCCTGGGGTTGTTATGGGGGACCAGAGTTGTTTGGAGACCCCTAGAATTGGGGTGGGGGCTGGGGTGGTTTGGGAGGGGTAGCCAGCTTGTTGGGGCAGGGGATCTAGAGGTCGGGGCGGGGGGTTCAGGGGCTTTTGAAGGGCCTAGGATGTTGTTTGGGGGCTCCCCTGGGATTGTTTGGGGGCAGGGTTATTTGGGGAGAGGGGGAAGGGGTTGTTTGGGAGCCCTGGGGTTGGCGGGGGGAAGGGGTTGGTGGGGTTGTAGGGATTGGGGGAGGCAGGGTTATTTGGGGGCTCCTGCGGTTGTTGGGGTGGTGGTGGGGGTTATTTGGAAGCCCTGGATTTGGGGAGGTGTGGAGTGTGGTGTAGAGAGCCCTAGGGGCTGGAGGGGGGGGGGGCAGGGGTGGGGGGTCCCCGGGGTGGGTGTTGGGGAGGAGGGACGGGCAGCGTTGTTTGGGGGCTCTTGAGGTTGTTGGGGGGGTGCAAGTTGTTTGGGGCTTCCAGGGGTGGGTGTTATGTGGGGGGGTGTTGGTTGGGGGCTCCAGGGGTTGGGGGGGGTGGGGAAGGACTGGGTTGTTTGGGAGCCCTGGGCTTGCTTGGGGGGGGGCCTGGGGTGTTGGGGTGCTGCCCCCCTGAGGCCTGGTTCTCCTCTCCAGGGGATGACAGCACGGATGGCAGCGCCGCCGCCCCTGACGATGATGGCAAGGACGACGCGAAGGCTGAGGAGCTGGGTGAGCCCCGGGACCCCCCGGACCCCTCCCTCCGCCATCCCCGTGGCCTCCGGGGCTGACCCAGACCCGGGGCCTTCGAGAGGCGGCCCAGAGCTTCCGCAACCATAGAGATGGCGCTCCTCGGTGTCTGGGGAAGACGCTCTAGGCAGGGCGGGAAGTGTGGGTGGAGGGGAACTCTATGGTTTTCTTCAAGGGCTCTATGGGGCGGGTGACCATAGAGTGGTGCCTGGAGCGCCCCCGCCTGGTGCGGCCCTTGCGTGGCCGTGGAGGCCTCGTGTCCCCCTGCAGGAACTGGTGGGGGCAATGGGGGCACAAGGGCTGGGGGCGATGGGGGCTGCCCCATATGCGCCCCGGGCTTTGGTGTCCCGAGCCCTGCAGCGAGGGGCTCCTGGGGTGCTGAGAGCACTTGCCGATTCCTCCTTGCAGGGACTGATGAGCCAAAGGATTCCCCAGACCCCGGGGACACTGAGAAACCGGCCACCCCGGGCGAGGGTGCGCTCAGCTCTGACCTCGACAAGATCCCGACAGAAGGTGAGGACCACAGCGTTTCCCCTCGTCAGCTGAAGCCCCCTGGTATCCCCCTCATTATCTGAAGCGAGGTGGTCGCAGGGTCAAGATCCCTGAGTTTCTCTCCTGCTTCCCACCAACATGAGCTCTGCTGTCTGTGATGGCTCAACTCTTCCTCTTCTGCCTACAGAGCTGCCCAAGATGGAGAGCAAAGATGTCCAGCAGCTCTTCAAGGACGTGCTGGGCTCGGCAGAGCGCGGGGAGCAGCCTCTGAACTGTGTGGCTGCAGGGATGGAGGCCAGCAGTGCAGGTCGGGGTCCCAGCTGGGCACAGAGGCTGTTCCTACAGGGAGACCTCCAGCTGCCGGGAGAGGGTGGGTGGAGGTGGTACGGGCTCAAGACACGGCAGTCAGGGAGATGGGGGTCCCAGTGGGTGAGGGAGAAAGGCAGGACCCCCCCTCCCAATCCACCTTGGGAAAGTTGACACACCACATCCTCATGGGGCTGAGCTGCTTGAGCAGCAGTGGTGCTGCGGCGAAGGACTCTCAGGTCCCTTTGTACTCTGGGGATAAACATGGAAGTGTTTTGGGGGTATGTGGTGGGTCTTGTATTGTCTGAAGGCCCTGAGGTTGAATGCAGGCTTGAGCCTCAGCTCTGCCCTCCCTGCAATGCCTCTGCTTTCCCTCACAGGAAGCGTTTCCCTGGGCTCGCTGTCTGGAGGCGCCTCCTTGGAGTCGTACTCAGGCGTCTGCCAGTCCCCGTTCCTCGATAACAGGTATGTGGGGGGCTGCAGTGAGAGGGGTTGAACTCCAGGGTGCTGCTGGGACCTCCTCTTTTCCCTGGTCCCTCTGCCTGCTCCTTGCTCGCTCTCCCCCTTCCCTCCTTCCTCCTGCTCCCCAATGCATTTTCCCCCATGCAGGGAGCGGAGCGGCTTCTTCAGCCCGGACCACTGCGAGCCCGAAAGCCCCTGGGCCAGCAGCTCAGCTGCCACCACCCCCTCGACACCCACAACACCCACGACGGAGGGCGAGAGCGACGGGCTGTCCTACAACCAGCGCAGCCTGCAGCGCTGGGAGAAGGATGAGGAGCTGGGCGAGCTCTCCACCATCTCGCCTGTCCTCTACGCCAACATGAATTTCCCCAACCTCAAGCAGGATTATCCAGGTAGGGCTCTGGGGGGGCTGTGGCCACTCCATTTTGGGGGGAGCTGAGTGCAATTTAACACCTCTGGTCCTTGTTTAGACGGGAGATCCCGTCTGCTCTGCCTGCGGACTTCAAGCAGCTCTGGGGGGGTTTCAGTGCCAGCTCAGGGCTGCTGGAAGGCGTGAGGGATGCTCCGAGGGGTGCTCAGGGCTGCTGGGGGGCACGAAAAGAGCCCCGAGGGGTGCTCAGGGCTTCTGGGGGGCACAAAGAGAGCCCCGAGGGGTGCTCAGGGCTGCTGGAGGACACAAAGAGAGCCCCAAAGGGTGCTCAGGTCTGCTGGGGGGTGTGAGGGATGCGCTGAGTGATGTTCAGGGCTGCTGGGGGGTACAAAGAGAGCCCCAAGGGGTGCTCAGGGCTGTTGGGGGGGGCAGAAGGAAGCCCTGGGATGGAATCAGTGCTGTGCGAGACATGAGGGGAGCCCCAAGGAGGGGCTCGGGTCTGGTGAGTGGCACAAGGGGAGCCCCAAAGGGATACTTGGGACTGGCAGAGGGCACCAAGTGGGGGACCTCAGTGCTGTCTCTCGGGCACAGGGCTGTCCCCACACGTTGCAGTTGCCCACCGGGGGCCCGGGTGGGCTCATCAGGTACAGGCTAACGTCATTTTCCTCCTCTCCCTCTGCTCCTACCGGCCTCCCAGACTGGTCGAGCCGCTGCAAACAGATCATGAAACTGTGGAGGAAGGTGCCCGCCACGGACAAAGCTCCCTATTTGGTGAGTATTGGGGCGTTGCTGGGACGGGGGGGCCTGGGCGCCGGGGGGCTTCGAGTCAGCTGGCTTCGTGTTTTTGTTAGCAAAAGGCCAAAGATAACCGGGCGGCTCATCGCATCAACAAGGTGCAGAAGGTATGTGCTGCAGCGGGGAGGTGTCCGGCGGCCCTGGCCCAGCCCTGGGGGGGGAACACAGACATGGTGGCACCCACCCCCTTCCCTTTTAGCCCCTTCTCCAGCCCAGGCATGGGTCCCCTGACGGCCGGGCTCTCTCTGCAGCAGGCCGAGAGCCAGATCAACAAGCAGACCAAAGGGGAGGGACTGCGCAAGCCAGAGAGGCCCTCGCTGCACCTGCGGATCCCGGTGCCACCGGGGGCACAGCCCGTCTACATCGGCAGCCCCCCTGCCGCCGCCGGCGAGGGCTTCCTGAAGCCCCCAGGGAGTGCCGGAGGTGGCCCGGAGTCGCCCAGCGAGCTCTTCCTCAAGCTCCCGCCCCAGTCCCCTGCCCAAGTGCCTTCGCACGATCCCTATGGCGCAGCCTATGCGCTGGAGCCCCGCTTTCCCTCACCCCTGGGCCAGAGCTCCACGGTGGGCGCTGCCTTCCAGCCCTTTCCTGGCCAGCCCCAACCCCTCACCGGCCCCCGCGCCATCCCTGGCTCCCAGCCCCCCGATTTCCACCCCACGCCACCCGGCACCCCGCGGCACCAGCCTGGCACCCCTGACCCTTTCCTGAAGCCCCGGTGTCCCTCCTTGGACAACCTCTCAGTTCCGGGGAGCCCCGGGGCCCGGCCCCCTGAAGCCCTGCTCTCTCCCCTGCCTTTTGGGGAGCAGAAGAAGGGCCTGGAGGTGAAGAAAGAGGAAGGGGGCAGCCTGGGGGTCTGCTCGCCTGGTTATACCCCTGCCGTGGGCTACGGGGACTCCCCGGGCGGCCCCCACCTCTCCGCTGCAGAGCTGAAGGCGGCCGATGTCTTCAAAGCCCCCCTGACCCCACGGGTCTCTCAGGTAGAGCCGCAGAGCCCGGGGCTGGGGCACCGGCCCCCCGACACCCATCCTCTGGCCCACTCTCCCCCCGGCCACCCTGATATCTACCGCCAGTCTCCGTACCCGGACCCCTACTCGCAGCCCCCGCTGACGCCCCGGCCGCAGCCCCCGGAGCCGTGCTGCGCCCTCCCACCTCGCTCCCTGCCCTCCGAGCCCTTCTCCCGCATCCCTGCCAGCCCCCAGTCCCAGTCCAGCTCCCAGTCCCCCCTCACGCCCCGGCCGCTCTCTAACGAAGCCTTTTGCCAGTCCCCGGTCACGCCACGCTTCCAGTCTCCGGACCCTTATTCCCAGCCACCCTCCCGGCCCCAATCCCGAGATCCTTTCATGCCCCTGCACAAGCCCCCCAGACCCCAGATACCGGAGCCGGGGTTCAAGTCGGTGCCGCTCTCACACAGCCCGGCGGCCGGTGGGGGCTTTGGGGCCACTGCAGCAGGTGAGCCCCTCGCCAAGGTGCCGGGTGGGCAGCAGCCGCCCTTCGCTCGCTCCCCCGGTGCCAGCGTCTTCGCCGGCAGCCAGGCCCCCATGCGCTTCACCTTCCCCCCATCTGTCTCGGAGCCACTCAAGGGCTCCCCATCCCACCAACCCCATGGGATCAACAGCCATTACGGCCCCGGCAAGCCCCAGAGCTCAGCCTACGCCTCGTCTCCTGGTTTCCACCAAGCCGGCAGCCCGCTGGCACCGGCTGCCGCTGACACCTACAGCCTCTCGCCCCTCCGGCCGCCCTCGGTGCTGCCGCAGCAGCCGCCAGCTGCTCCGCCACAGCCGGATGCCTCCGTTGCCTTCCTGCCCCGAGCTGCACTGGGGCCACCAGCTGAGAAGAGGGAGGAGGCGACTGTGGGGCTCTCAGCACCCCCAAACCGGGACTTAGCAGAGCTGCCCGGCAGCCAGGACGGGACCTTGGGCACCATGAGCCAGTCAGAGCTGGAGAAGCAGCGGCAGGTAAGGGCTCACCAGCAGTCGAACTGGGAATGCGATGGAGGAACTGGGATCCCATGGGAAACTGGGACTCCGGGAAAGCTGGGGAGGGACTCTTGATCATGGAGTGCAGGAAGAGGAGGAGGGGAATTGTTTTGAGCTGAAAGAGGGGAGATTGGGATGAGATCGTAGGGAGAAACATTTTCCCATGAGGGTGGGGAGGCCCTGGCCCAGGTTGCCCAGAGCAGTGGGGGCTGCCCCATCCCTGGAGGGGTTCAAGGCCAGGTTGGATGGGGCTTGGAGCCCCTGATCCAGTGGGAGGTGTCCCTGCCCATGGCAGGGGTGGAACTGGATGGGCTTTCGGGTCCTTCCAACCCAACCCATTCATGGTTGGATTTGATGATCCCAAAGCTCTTTTCCAGCATAGCGATTCTATGATTCCAGGATTCTATTTTATGATTCTATGATCTCAGTGGTCGGGAGCTTGTGGCTTCACTAGAGCCATGGAGGGGGCATGGGCCCCAGGGTGGGGGGCGTAGATTGATGTGGCTCTGTGTGGTTTGTCCGTGGATCCTGGGATGAGTTGGTTTTGCTCCTGTCCCTGGTTTCACTCTTGTGTCGCTGCCCTTGCTACTAACGCTTGGTTCCTTCCAGCGCCAGCGGCTCCGTGAGCTGCTCATCCGCCAGCAGATCCAACGCAACAGCCTGCGGCAGGAGAAAGAGAGCGCGGCGGCGGCCGCCAGCTCCTCGCCGGCAAGCTGGGCTCCCGAGGCTGGCAGCCAGGCCTTTGGCATGGCTCCCTACCAGCCGGCACAGGTAGGAGAGCTTGGCTTAAGCTTTGCTGGGAGGCTGGGGTGGATGGAAGGGTAGTGACACGTCCTTCTCTTCCAGGACAAGGGTCTCCTTGGGACGCTGGCCACGGCAGCCGGTGCCGGGAAGCTGCCAGGCTCCGTCATGGTGCAGGCAGCGTTCGCACAGGATGAGCGGCTTTCCCGGCCTCTGCCGGCGGCCACACCATCCGCCCTGGACATCAACGGGAGGTGAGCGTGCGTGGAGGGGGCAGTGGGCTCACCACAGCTCTTGGGTAATAACAGGGGGGTTGCCCTGGTGGGACACGTCCCCAAGAGGGCCGGAGTGGCTGTGGGTTTGCTGGTTGCCCAACATGGTCTGAATGGGGAGGTTCAATGAGAACGTCATGAGGTTCAACAAGGCCAAGGGTAAGGTCCTACGCCTGGGTCGAGGCAATCCCTGGTTTCAGTACAGGATGGGGGATGATGTGATTGAGAGCTGCCCTGAGGAGAAGCTCAACAGGAGCCACGACGTGCGCTCGCAGCCCAGAAACCAACCGTGTCCTGGACTGCATCCAAAGCAGCGCGGCCAGCAGGGAGGGAGGGGATTCTGCCCCTCTGCTCCTCTCTGTGAGACCTCATCTGGAGGATTGTGTCCAGTTCTGGAATCCTCAATGTAAGAAGGAGATGGAGCTGCTGGAACAGCTCCAGAGAAGGCTCCAAGGATGCTGCGAGGGCTGGAGAACCTCCTGTGCAAGGACAGGCTGAGAGAGTTGGGGTTGTTCAGCCTGGAGAGTAGAAGGCTCTGAGGAGATTTTATAGCGACCTTCCATTACCTGGAGGGGCTCCAGGAAAGCTGGAGAGGGGCTGTTCATAAAGGCTGTGGGGATGGGACGAGGGGGAACGGGGATAAACTGGAGAGGGGTGGATTTAGACTGGACACTAGGAAGGATTTCTTCCCCATGACAGTGGGGAGGCCCTGGCCCAGGTTGCCCAGGGAGGTTGTGGCTGCCCCATCCCTGGAGGTGTTCAAGGCCAGGTTGGATGGGGCTCGGAGCCCCTGATCCAGTGGGAGATGTTCCTGCCCATGGCAGGTGGTGGAACTGCATGATCTTTGAGGTCCCTTCCAACCCATACTATTCTATGATCACACGTTGTGGCTGTGGCGGCAGCAATCTGGTCCCAACACCGCGGTGTTTTGCAGGACGACGGTGGGGCCCCCCCCAGACCTTCTACCCTCGTGGGGTCTTCCCAACACCATCCTCGCAGCAACAGCAGCATCTCTGGCAGCAGCAGCAGCAGCAGCAGGCAGTGGCCGCAGCCCTGCGGCTCCCGGTCACCTCTCGCTTTGCCCCGCCGGCCACCGGCCCCTCCATGGGCAACCAGGGCCCCCGCCTGCCCCTGCCCGCCGAGCCGGTGCCCGCCTCGCCTGCCACCATGGGTGCCCCCTTCATCGAGCTGCGGCACAACATGCAGAAAGGACCCGGGGGTGTTGTGGGCTCCCCTTTTGCCCCCCAAGCTCCACGGCCTCGCTTCTTCCTGCCTGGAGAGGAGGGTACCCCCCAGGCCCTTTGCACCCCGGTTGTGCCCATGCAGGCGCTCCCTGCTCCAGCGCTGCAGCCGCAGAAGATGCCAGTGCCGCCCGCCTCACCGCAGGGTACTGAGATAAGCAACAGCCACCACCAGCTGCACGCCAAAGCGGCCATCCCGCCACCGCTGCCGGCCCCCAGTCTGGAGCTGCCACACATTCCCCCGCGCCCGCTGTCCTCCAGCTCCACTCTTCACACCGAGGGAGCCAAGGATGGCTCTGCGCCAGATCCCACGCCAGGGAAAAGCCACCTGAGTCTGGAAGGGGCACGTCTGCCTTGCGAGGTGCCCGTGGAGCCTGATTTGGATGATGACTTTGGCTCCCACAAGGACCTGGAAGATGACGATGATTTGGCCAACTTGAGCCTGGATCCAGATGTGGCCAAAGGGGATGATGACTTGGACAACCTGGACAGCCTGGAGACTGCGGATCCCCACCTCGATGACCTGCTGAACGGTGATGAGTTTGACCTGCTGGCCTACACCGACCCTGAGCTGGACACTGGCGATAAGAAGGACATCTTCAATGAGCACCTCCGCCTGGTTGAGTCTGCCAACGAGAAAGCCGAGCGTGAAGCCCAGCTCAAGACGGAGCCACCGGCGCCCAGCTTGAAGCTCCCCAACCCCGAGGACAGCAAAGATGTCGCCCCATCCACGGAGGATCGGGAGGTGCCCAAGGAAGGGCTGGTGCCTGGGGTGGGCTTGGGACCTGCTCCCTGTCCGACGGACGCTGCATTGGCACCTGACCCTGCTTTCAAGGCGCAGAGCACAGAGGCGCAGGCGGGCTCCCTGCCCACCGACGTCAAGCCCAAGCTGGAGGACGGTTGCCTGAAGACCTCACCCTGCCAGTTCACTGCTGGTGGCCCCGAGCGCCTCTCGGGCCCTGTCAAGTCGGAGGCTCTGCAGGGCACGGATAAGATCTCTGCCTCGCTGGGGCTGAGCCTCAAATCCAGCCAGACCATCCTGAGCCCCGGGGCCGGCCAGGCTCGCCTCGGCTTGACTCACTTTGCTAACAACAGCCACGCCGGTGTCCCCGTGCCAGAGAAGGATCCCTACGCTGGCCCCAGCCGTGGGCTAGCCCCTACGCAGCTGGGCAACCAGAGCAACCCCTTGCTGGAGAAGTTTGAGCTGGATGGTGGAGCCTTGGGCCTGGGCAGCGCTCGGCACTCGCCGGCTGATGATCTGGACAAGATGGAGAGCTCATTGGTGGCTAGCGAGTTGCCCCTGCTCATCGAGGACCTCCTGGAGCACGAGAAGAAGGAGCTGCAGAAGAAACAGCAGATGTCGGCCCACCTTCCTCGGGGCACCCCACATCTCCCAGCCTCGGCGCACCCCATGCTGCACACGGCAGCGCCCGGGCAGCCCCCCCCCGAGGGGCAGCCTCCCCGCCTGGGTGCCCCACAGCCCCAACTCCAACTGGGGCTGATGGCCAGGCCGTCCTTGATGCCACCTCAGCCGCCCCGTCTCGGCGCGCCCCAGCAGAGCCCAGCGCTGGCCCCACACATGGGCATGGTCTCTGGGCAGCCCCACGTACTGGCAGCTCCCCACGGCGTCCAGGTGGCCCTGGCGCAGCCGCAGCAGAGCCAGCAGCAGGTCCTGGCGCAGAAGCCGATGACCGGCGTGCAGCCGCCCACCGTGGGCCTGAAACCCCCCCAGCTCGTCATGCAGCAACAGTTGGCCAACAGCTTCTTCCCAGACACAGGTAGGGGCTGCGGGTGGTGGTTTGGGGGGCGCTGGGGCCCTTTTGTGTGGTGGATGTAGAATGAGCTCTCTGCGGCATCGTTCGCTGACTCTTTCTTTGTAGACCTGGACAAGTTTGCAGCTGAGGACATCATGGACCCCATTGCCAAGGCCAAGATGGTGGCATTGAAGGGCATCAAGAAGGTGATGGCTCAGGGCAGCATCGGGGTGGCCCCGGGCATGAACAGGTAAGAGGATGGCGTCAGGGACGGGCAGGACGTGGGTGGGATGGGCAGGACACGGCTTGGGGGGCCTTAGCTCATCCCTCGTCTCTGTGTGTTCCCCCCCAAAGGCAACAGGTTTCCCTCCTGGCCCAGCGGCTCTCGGGGGGACCGGGTGTCTCTGAGATGCAGAATCACTTGTTGGCAGGGAGCGGGCAGGTGAGTGAGGGGGGTTTAGGGGGGGACGGGGTCCCCTTAGGGCTGCCTGGGTGGGTGCTCGGCATCCTGCCAGGCAGCAGCCGCTCTGGCCGCTGGGATCATGGTCTGGGGGATGCGGAGAGGGGACGAGGGGGGCATTGGGGATGGGGGCACTGGGAAGGGGGCGCGGTGAAGCGCATATCCCCAGCGCCCTCCTCTCTTCCAGGAGCGGAGCGGCACTGACCCGACCCAGGCTCGCCCCAACCCACCCACCTTTGCACAGGGCGTCATCAGTGAGTGCCGAGGGGGGACTGGGGATGTGCTGGCTGGGTCTCATCCTGCCCGCGCAGGCTGGGCTGAGCTGGGCCATGGCCAGGCTCACTCTGGAGCCGCGTTCCCTGCTGATTCAAATCCTCTTTGTGCTCCCACAGACGAGGCCGACCAGCGGCAGTACGAGGAGTGGCTCTTCCACACGCAGCAGCTCCTGCAGATGCAGCTGAAGGTGCTGGAGGAGCAGATCGGGGCGCACCGCAAGTCTCGCAAAGCCCTCTGTGCCAAGCAGCGCACCGCCAAGAAAGCTGGCCGGGAGTTCCCGGAGGCCGATGCCGAGAAGCTGAAGCTGGTGACGGAACAGCAGAGCAAAATCCAGAAGCAGCTGGACCAGGTAGGACCCTGCATGCAGGTGGGCATCTGCGCTGCCTCCATCCCCGCTGCAGGTGTGATGTCCTCAGGCTATGACATTCCCTGCACTAACGCTATGCTGTCTGCGGTGACTGTGCCGTGCCATCCCTGGCGCTGATGCCATCCCATTCCCGGCAGGTCCGAAAGCAGCAGAAGGAGCACACCAACCTCATGGCTGAGTACCGCAACAAGCAGCAGCAGCACCAGCACCAGGCCTCGGCGGTCTTGGCCCTGAGCCCCTCGCAGAGCCCCCGTCTCATGTCCAAGCTCCCCGGGCAGTTGCTCTCAGCGCACGGCATCCAGCAGCCATCGGGCACCGTGGTGGGTACACAAGGCCTCAGCCAGCAGCCAGGGCAAACCGGGGGACTGCGGCTGCCGCAGGGCAGCGTGTCCATGGCCATGCAGCAGAGCTTGTCCTTCATGGGCCAGCAAGCGGTGGGGAACACACCGGGGCCCAATACCTCCAATGCCTTCTTTGCCGGGAACCCCGCACTCCGCGGGCTGGCTGCCGATAGCCGCCTGATGCAGGAGAGGCAGCTTCAGAGAATGCAGCTGGCTCAGAAACTGCAGCAGCAGAGCATGCTGGGACAAGTGTCGCTGCAGCAGCAGCCAGGCATGATGAGTCAGGCGTCCATGCAGCAATCGGGTGTCATGGCACAGGCGTCCATGCAGCAGCCAGGCATGATGGGACAAGCATCCATGCAGCAATCGGGTGTCATGGCACAGGCGTCGATGCAGCAATCGGGCGTAATGGGGCAGACCGTGATGCAGCAGTCGGGCATGATGGGACAGGCGTCCATGCAGCAATCGGGTGTCATGGCACAAGCGTCGATGCAACAGCAGGGCGTCATGGCACAGGCGTCGATGCAGCAGTCGGCTGCGATGGGACAGGCATCGATGCAGCAGTCGGCTGCGATGGGACAGGCATCGATGCAGCAGTCGGCTGCGATGGGACAGCCGTCGATGCAGCAGTTGGGTGCGATGGGACAGCCGTCGATGCAGCCGCAGGGCATCATGGCACAGACACCGCTGCAGCAGCCGGGTGTCATGGGACAAGCGTCGATGCAACAACCGGGCATGATGGCACAGTCGTCGATGCAGCAGCCAGGAGTTATGGCACAGACATCCATGCAGCAGCCTGGCGTTGTGGGACAAGGAGCCCTGCAGCAGCCTGGCGTCATGGGCCAAGGCTCGCTGCAGCCGGCACCTCTGCTGGGGCAGCAGCAGCCGGGCGCAGTGGGTCAGCCAATGGTGCCGAAGCAGCCGGGGCTGCCGGGCAGCCAGCAGAGCCTGCTTGTGCAGCAGCTTTCGCCGCAGCAACAGCCGGGGTTGCTGAGCCACGTGCAGACAGCGGGGCTGCAGCACCAGGCGGTGCTGGGCCAACCCCAGCGCCAGGTCCTCCTGGCCCCCCCCCAGCAGCGGGTGCTGGGGTCCCCCCAGCTGGCGCCACAGACTCCGGGGATGCTGGGCCACCGCCTCGTGCTGTCCCAGCACCCGGGAGGACAATCGCGGGCGCTGCTGGCCCCGCAGCAGCAGAACTCGGCGGCCGCACAGTCCAACCTCCTGGGGCTGAGCCAGGGGCAGATCCAGCACTTTCCGCAGCACGGGGCGGGGGGCCAGGCCCCCTCCGTGCTGCACCTGAGTCAGGGAATGCAGGCGGCTCCGGCGGTCCTGGCTGCCAAGGACCAGCCGGGAGGCGCCGATGGCAGCGCCCTGCCTGCCGAGGGAGGTGAGAGCGCGGCGCAGCTGCCTGGGGCCCCCCAAGAGCCGCAGGCAGCCCTCAACCCCGCCAGCCTAGGGGGCCTGGAGCCCCCGGCCCCCAAGCACCAGGCTGAGGTGGGGCAGAGCCAGCAGCTCCTCTTGGCCTCCCCGCAGCCGGGCAGTCTGGGGTCACAGCCGGCGCTGCGGGCAGCCCCGGTGCAGCCAGGCTCCCTGCTCGCCGCGCCGCTGCAGAGCACCGGCACCGTGCACCCCGAGCTGACCCAGCAGCATGGGGACGCTGCCGGGCTGGCAGAGCTGCCGTTGGGTTGCGGGATGGGCCAAACGCAAGGTTTGGCGCTGCCGCAGGTGCAGCGGCCGCCGGAGCAGCCGGGTAAGGGGCTGTCAGGCTCGCTGCAGGGGCAGCCGCAGCCCCCACGGCTCCAGAGCCCCGGGCCGCACAAAGTGGGGCCAGCGCCGAGTACGACTGCGCTCCCACCCAACCTCCTGGGGCAAGTGCCGGGGCCGGTGATGGGCCAGATCCGGGCGCAGCTCCAGGGCGTCCTGGCCAAGAACCCCCAGCTGCGGCACCTGACGCCGCAGCAGCAGCAGCAGCTCCAGGCGCTCCTGGTGCAGCGGCACCAGCAGAGCCTGCTCCAGCAGAGCCAGGCGCTCCGGCCCCCCGGCCCCTTCCCCGGGCAGGCCCCGGACCCCGGCTCCTTGGCCCCCGCCGCACGCCCACGCCCGCTGGGGCCCCTTTTCCAGACACGGCTGGGCGCCCCGGCCGAGGCGCAGCCCGGCTTTGCCACAGAGCCAGGGCGGGCACAGCCGCCCCAGCAGCTGGTAGCCGAGGCGGTGCAGGTAGCCCTGGGTGCTCGCGGCCCCCAGCCCGGCCTCGTCCGGCTCCCCACGCCACCGGCCCCCTCACCCCTGGGCTGTGCCCCCCAGCCCCTGGCCAGCCCTGAGCAGAGCCCCCAAGAGCCAAAGAAGATGTCGCCGGGGGTCCCAGCTGAGGCCCCCAGCCCCGCGGCACCGGCACAGCAAGGCTTGACGCCCGCGCCGAGCGGCACCCTCCCTGAATCGGCACACGGCTCCTGGGACCCCGAGGCACCCAGTGCAGAGCCAGTTGGCCCCGGTGAGCCCCACATCAACGGGGCTGTGCCAGAGGGGACCTCTGCGGCCGGCGAGACCCCCCAGGTGCTGGTGAAGCAGGAGCCAAAGGAAGAGGCGGCGGTTGCACAGTGCGAGGTGGAGGGAGATGAGGCAGCGGCGAAGCTGGAGGCCAACGGGGACCCCGGCGCGGGCCAAGCCAACAGCCTGGCACCGGGCAGCCGCTCCGAGGCCGGGCACCTCCTGCTGCAGAAGCTGCTGCGGGCTAAGAATGTGCAGCTCTCGGCGCAGAGCCCAGGCGAGCTCAACGGGCACACGGAGAACCGGGGCGCTGGGACGGAGCTGCGGCCGCAGCCGGTGCTGCTGGGCCGGGAGGTGAGTGGGTGCGGCGGGGCGGATGGGATGGGGTGCAGCGCTGCGCTCGGCACGGCTCCTGCTTCCTTTTCTCTCTCTCCAGGACCCCTCCATCGCCAGGAAGCTGGCGGCCACCAAGCCCAAGCGGGTGCAGAAAGGCAACGAGCGGATGCCGGCGTCCCGCAAGAAGCTGCGGAAGGATGAGGGGCTGCGTCCCGGTGAGGCTCTCATGAAGCAGCTGAAACAGGTACGGCTGTGGGCGCGGTGAGGGGGTTGCGTGTGGTCCCCGTCCCCTCCTCACCACTCTGCCCGCAGGAGCTGTCGCTGCTGCCGCTGACGGAGCCGACCATCACGGCCAACTTCAGCCTCTTCGCGCCCTTCGGTAGCAGTCCCATCAACGGCAAGAGCCAGCTGCGCGGCGCCTTCGGCAGCGCCGTGCTCGACAGCGTGCCCGACTACTACTCCCAGCTGCTCACCAAGGTCAGGCAGAAGCAAGCCCTCGCCCCATACCCCATCTGGGGGTCCTGGGCCACCCCACCTTGTCATCTTGTTGTCTTCCCCCCCAGAACAACCTCAGCAACCCCCCCACGCCGCCCTCCTCGCTGCCCCCCACGCCGCCCCCGTCCGTGCAGCAGAAGATGGTGAACGGTGTCACGGCCCCCGAGGAGCTGGGCGAGCAGCACAAGGACGCTGACCGTGAGCCACACGGCCAGAAGGGTGAGCAGGGCCGGCACCGGCTTCATCCAGAGCCCCTGGGAGGTGACAGAACCCCTGTCCCCACCTTGTGACACCCATCCTGTTCCCACTCAGACACCTCAGCCGTGGAGGTGAAGAGTCTGGACCTGCTGGCAGCTCTGCCCACTCCTCCCCACAACCAGACCGAGGACGTCAGGTGAGCCCCCAGCCACTGTGACCCCCCCCGGGTGACAATGACCATCCCTATGGACAACACTAGGTCCTCTTGGATGACCCCAACCTCCCCTGGGTGACCCCAAATCTTCCACGGGTGACCCCAGCCCCTGACACCTTCTCCCCTGCAGGATGGAGAGCGATGATGACAGCGACTCCCCCGACAGCATCGTCCCCGCTTCGTCCCCTGAGAGCGTCCTGGGCGAGGAGCTGCTCCGCTTCCCGCTGCTCAGTGAGGCCCGGCCAGAGCTGGAGGAGCGCGGGCTGTCCCCCATCATCCCCATCATCCCACGGGCCAGCATCCCAGGTGGGACTGGGGTCGGGGGGTTTATTGAGCAAGGCACGAGGGGGGCTATGGGGTGCGTGGATCAGGCACAAAAGGAGCTTATGGGGCACATGGGTCCGGGATGAAGGGATTCTATGGGCGTAGAGACCAGGGTGGGGTCTGTGGGGTCATTAATGGGTCTGTGCAGGATACGGATGGGGCAGGAGGAGTTCCCTGGGTGTGTGAAGGGGTCTTGGGGAAGTGGGCTGTGGGGTGTGCAGTCCCCTGTGTGGGGCTGGCTGCTCCCCGTGGGTCCCCCCACTGCTCCCCGTTGGCACTGGGTGCTCTGTCCCTGCACCCCTGTCTCCATCCTGCACGAGGTTGGGCATTCCCAGTGGCGTGGGGAGGGCGCACGGGTGGCTGTCGGCAGGGCTGGCGCTGCGTGGCGCTGACCCCCCTCTCCCCACGCCAGTGTTCCCTGACACGAAGCCCTTCGAGGTCGGGGAGCCCTTCGGGGGACCCCCCGGGAAGGTGGGAGCAGCCGGTGCAGGTGCCCCATGGGAGAAGAGCAGGAGCGGTGAGGTCTCCGTGATGCTGACGGTGTCCGCGGCAGCTGCCAAGGTGAGTGAGGAGCCAGGGGACGGTGAGATCCTTGGGGGGTCCCGGCAGTGACCCCACATGGTGGTATCCGTGGCTCCGGACCCACCCTGTGCTCCTCTCACCCAGAACCTCAGCGGGGTGATGGTAGCCATGGCCGAGCTGCTGAGCGTGAAGATCCCCAGCTCCTACGAGGTGCTGTTCCCCGACGGGCCCGTGCGAGCGGCCGTGGTCGAGGCCAAGAAGGTGGAGGCGGATATGGCTGGTGAGCATCTGTCTTGTCCCCGTGGGGTCCTTCGTGTCTCTTTGCCAGGTTCCCCGTGTCCTCACCCTGTGTCCTTATGGATTCACCTCACATCCCTGAGCCAGGATCTCCGTGTCCCCATGGCTTCACCCCGTGTCCCTGAGCCAGGATCCCCTGTGTCCCTGGTGGGGACTCCCTGGTGTCCCTCTGGGCTTCCCCGTGTCCCTGAGCTGGGGTTCCCCCGTGTCCCCGCACCGGGTGCCCTGTGATGAGCTGCCTCCGTCTCTCGCAGGGATGCTCGGGAGCAAGGAGAAGGCAGCCCTGGCCGGGAAGGTGCCGGATAGCAGCTCGGAGTGGCTGAAGCAGTTCGACGCGGTGCTGCCCGGCTACAGCCTCAAGGGCGAGCTGGACCTCCTGACGCTGCTCCGACAGGTCAGCACGGCGCTGGGGGGGCTGGGGAGGGTCCCTGGGGGCCTCCTTGGGACTGCAGGGTGGGACAGGGGGCCCTGAAGGGCCAGATCCTCCCTTGCAGATGTGCTGAGTCTCCCAGAGCCATATGAAAGGGGTCGAGGGGGGCCTGTGTGGGGCTGTAGAGTCCCTGTAGGGCCAAGGACACCTCGCTGTGGTGGCCGGGAAGTTGGGGGTCCCCGTCCTGGGATGTGGATTAACCAATGCATGTGATCTGTGTGGACTTCCGTAAAGCCTTTGGCATGGTCCCCCGCAACGTCCTTCTCTCTTGATTCGAGAGAGATGGATTTGATGAGTGGACAGTTCGGTGGATAAGAAACCGGTTGGATGGTTGTATTCAGAGAGTAGTGGTCAATGGCTCGAAGTCCAGATGGAGATCTGTGATGAGTGGTGTCCTTCAGGAGTCCGTACTGGGACCACTGCTGTTTAATGTCTTTGTCAATGACATTGATAGTGAGATGGAGGGCACCCTCTGCAAGTTTGCAGGTGACGCCAAGCTGAGGGTTCAATTGCCACAGTGGAAGGTAGGGGTGTTATCCAGAGGGGCCTGGACAGGCTGGAGCAGTGGGGATGTGAGAACCTCATGAGGTTCAGTGAGGTCAAAGGCAAGGTCCTACCCCTGGGTCGGAGCAATCCCCAATTTCAGTACAGGATGGGTGATGATGTGATTGAAAGCTGCCCTGACTTAGGGTGCTGGTCGATGAGAAGCTCGACAGGAGCCACGATGTGCGCTCGCAGCCCAGAAACCAACGGTGTCCTGGGCTGTGTCCAAAGCAGCGCGGCCAGCAGGGAGGGAGGGGATTCTGCCCCTCTGCTCCTCTCTGTGAGACCTCATCTGGAGGATTGTGTCCAGTTCTGGAATCCTCAATGTAAGAAGGAGATGGAGCTGTTGGAACGGGTCCAGAGGAGGCTCCAAGGATGATCCGAGGGCTGGAGAACCTCCCGTGTGAGGACAGGCTGAGAGAGTTGGGGTTGTTCAGCCTGGAGAAGAGAAGGCTCTGAGGAGATCTTATAGCGACCTTCCAGTACCTGAAGGGGCTCCAGGAAAGCTGGAGAGGGGCTGTTCGTAAAGGCTGTGGGGATGGGACGAGGGGGAACGGGGATGAACTGGAGGGGGGCAGATTTGGACTGGACACTAGGAGGAATTTCTTCCTTCTGGGAGTGGGGAGGCCCTGGCCCAGGTTGCCCAGAGCAGCGGTGGCTGCCCCATCCCTGGAGGGGTTCCAGGCCAGGTTGGATGGGGCTTGGAGCCCCTGATCCAGCGGGAGGTGTCCCTGCCCATGGCAGGGGGTGGAACTGGATGGGCTTTGAGGTCCCTTCCAGCCCAAAGTATTTATGATTCCATGCTCTGACCCATGTCCCGCTCCCCACGCCGCAGGAGAGCCCCGCGCCCGAGAAGCCCCTGCACCACTGCTACGTCAACAACGTCTCCAACCTGGATGTGCGGCAGCTCTCCGTTCTGCCTCAGGAGCCCTCGCCTCCACTGTCTCCCTCCGTCCCCTCCCCGTCCAGCCCCACCGAGGCTGCCAGGGTCCCCGATCCCGAGGCAGCTCCCGAGGCAGCCCCGGCCCCCCCATCGCCCCTGCCGCCAGCCCCTTCGCCAGCCCCCCAGGAGGAAGGGACCACAGCCCCCCACTCGCCGCCCCGCTTCAAACCGCGCTCGCGGCCGCCGGAGGATGGGGATGAAGCACGGCCCCGGTTGAAGAAGTGGAAAGGGGTGCGGTGGAAACGGTTGCGCTTCCTCGTCACCATCCAGAAAGGGGGGGCCAAACGGGACGGTGACAAAGAGATCGCGGAGTTCATCGACAAACTGGGCACCACCCTGCGCCCCGAAAAGGTCCCACGGGACCTGCGCAA
Organism: Cuculus canorus; assembly: GCF_017976375.1. Taxonomy (NCBI): domain Eukaryota; kingdom Metazoa; phylum Chordata; class Aves; order Cuculiformes; family Cuculidae; genus Cuculus; species Cuculus canorus. The sequence continues at coordinate 2,892,794 of NC_071429.1, forward strand.
GTGCTGCTTCTGCCACGAGGAGGGTGACGGGGCTACGGATGGGCCAGCCCGCTTGCTCAACCTCGACCTTGACCTTTGGGTCCACCTGAATTGCGCCCTGTGGTCCACGGAGGTGTACGAGACGCAGGGAGGGGCCCTGATCAATGTGGAGGTGGCCCTACACCGCGGGCTGCTCACCAAGTGCTCCCTGTGCCAGAAAACGGGGGCCACCAACAGCTGCAACCGCATCCGTTGTCCCAGCGTCTACCACTTCGCCTGCGCCATCCGCGCCAAGTGCATGTTCTTCAAAGACAAGACCATGCTGTGCCCCTTGCACAAGCTGAAGGGCCCCTGCGAGCAGGAGCTGAGCAGCTTCACCGTCTTCCGACGCGTCTACATCGAACGGGATGAGGTGAAGCAGATTGCCAGCATCATCCAGCGCGGCGAACGGCTCCACATGTTCCGCGTGGGTGGCTTGGTCTTCCACGCCATCGGGCAGCTCTTGCCGCACCAGATGGCCGACTTCCACAGCGTCACAGCCCTCTATCCAGTGGGCTACGAGGCCACGCGTATCTACTGGAGCCTGCGGACCAACAACCGCCGCTGCTGCTACCGCTGCACCATCTGCGAGAACAACGGCCGCCCCGAGTTCGTCGTTCAAGTCATCGAGCAGGGCCTGGAGGATCTCGTCTTCTCTGACTCCTCGCCACAAGGTGAAGTAGGATTGGGAGCTGCAGGTGGCAGGCTGCTGCCTCCCTCCGTCCCCTGCCTCTTTTCCTCCACCCCTTGCCCTGCCGATGGCCAAGCCACCCCAGAACAGGGAGAACAGGGCGCTGGGAGGTCCCAGAGTGGCCCAAGCTTGGGGGTACCTCACTGAGGTCCCTGGCTCCATCCTTCCCTTTCCTCGGTAGCCGTCTGGAACCGGATCATCGAGCCGGTGGCGATGATGAGGAAGGAAGCTGACATGCTGCGCCTCTTCCCTGAGTACCTGAAGGGTGAGGAGCTCTTCGGCCTCACGGTGCACGCGGTGCTGCGCATCGCCGAGTCGGTAGGTCGTGGACACGGGGAGGGTCTTCTCTCTGCACCGGGAATGGGGCTGGGAGCGGCTGTGGGACCCACGGCCCCTCCGCTCCCTCCTTGGCAGCTCCCCGGTGTCGAGAGCTGTCAGAACTACCTGTTCCGCTACGGCCGCCATCCGTTGATGGAGCTACCGCTGATGATCAACCCCACCGGCTGCGCCCGCTCTGAGCCCAAGATCCTCACCCACTACAAGCGGTAACCTGCACTGGGGTCCACTAGGAGAGATGGAAGCCATGGGAATCTTTTACTTTGGGGGCACTGGTCATCAGCAGCTAAACACGAGCCAGCAGTGGCCCCGGTGGCCAAGAAGGCCACCAGCATCCTGGCTTGGATCAGCCATGGGGTGGCCAGCAGGAGCAAGGATGGGATTATCCCCCACGACTTAGCTGCACCTCGAATCCTGGGTTCAGTTTTGGGTTCCTCACTCTAAGAGAGACCTCAAGGGGCTGGAGCACACCCGGAGAAGGGAATGGGGTTGGGAAGGGGCTGGAGAACAGGGGTTGGGGGAGAGGCTGAGGGACTTGAGGGGGTTTGGTCTGGAGAAGAGGAGGCTGAGGGGGAGACCTCATCACTCTACAACTGAAAGGAGGTTGTGAGGAGGTGGATCCCGGTGTCTTCTCTCAAGTTACAAGGGTTGGGATGAGAGGAAATGGCCTTGAATTGCACTGGAAGAGGTTTAGGTTGGAAATTGGGAAGAATTCCTTCATGGAAAAGGTTCTGGGGCCCTGGCAGAGGCTGCCCAGGGCGGTGGTGGAGCCCCCATCCCTGGGGGCGTTCAAAAGCCATGGAGACGAGGTCCTCAGGGGTTGGACTTAGTGATCTCAAAGGTCTTTTCCAACCCAGTGATTCTATGGCTCCTTCATCTCTGAGCCCCTCTCGCCCTGCAGGCCGCACACGCTCAACAGTACGAGCATGTCCAAAGCGTACCAGAGCACCTTCACGGGCGAGACCAACACGCCCTACAGCAAACAGTTTGTGCATTCCAAGTCCTCCCAGTACCGTCGCCTCAAGACGGAGTGGAAGAACAACGTCTACTTGGCGCGGTCCCGCATCCAGGGGCTGGGGCTCTACGCGGCTAAGGACATCGAGAAGCACACCATGGTCATCGAGTACATCGGTACCATCATCCGCAACGAGGTGGCCAACCGGCGTGAGAAGATCTATGAGGAGCAGGTGGGGCTGCAACCACATGTAGGGGGATGTGGGGACCTCCTGGGGAGGCTCTGAGGGGTCCCAGTTGGATGTGGGGAGCTCCTGGGGGGGGGGGGGGTCCGACAGGACATTTGGGATTCTGAGGGGCTCCAGTTAGATGTGGAGGGGCTTTGATGTGATGTTGGGGGGCTTGAACAGGATGTGGGGAGCTCCTCGAGGGGACTCTGATGGGATGTTGGGAGTTCTAACAGGATGTGGGGAGCTCCCTGGAGGCTCCAGTGGGACATTTGGGGTTCTGAGGGGCTCCAGTTAGATGTGAGGGGGCTCTGACGGGATGTGGGGAGCTTCTGGTGGGCCTCTGATGGGATGTTGAGGGTTCTGAGGGGCTTCAGTTGGATGTAGGGGGGCTTTGATAGGATGTAGGGAGCTCCTGGGGGCTCCAGTGGGATGTTGGAGGCTCTAATTGGAAGTTAGGGGCCCTTATGGGTTGTTGGGGAGCTTCATTGAGATGTGGGGAGCTCCTGGGATGTTGAGGGGCTCCAATGGGATGTTAGAGCTTCTGAGGAGCTCTAGTTGGATGTGGAGGGGTTCCTGGGGGCTCTCATGGGATGTGGGGAGCTCCTGCGGGGCTCTTATGAGATGCTTGGGGGCTATGATGGGGTATTTGAGGCTCCTGGGGGGCTCTGACGGGACTGGGGGAGCTCTGCTTTGTTCCTGGGGGGCTCGGCACAACCGCTGACCCCCTTCTTCCCCCCCCAGAACCGCGGGATCTACATGTTCCGCATCAACAACGAACACGTCATTGACGCCACGCTGACGGGGGGCCCAGCCAGGTGAGCACTGGGAGGGAGGCGTTTGGGGTACTGGGACCCCCCCCGCAGCGGAGCAGCCTGTGTCCTTCTGTCCTGCTGACCCCCGCTGTGCCCCCCCAGGTACATCAACCACTCGTGTGCCCCAAATTGCGTGGCCGAAGTCGTCACCTTCGACAAGGAGGACAAGATCATCATCATCTCCAGCCGGCGCATCCCCAAGGGAGAGGAGGTCGGGGGGGCTGGGGGGGGCACTGAAGGGGCTGTGAGGGGTTTGTGGAGGGTTGGGGGGGGGGGACTGGAGGGGCTTGGGGGGCAGGGAGTGCTGGGGGGGGGGCTTTGGGGAAGTTGGGGGGCCTTGAGGGGTCTGGGGGAGCTGGAGGGTGGCTGGGGGGAGCTGGAGGTGCTGTGAGGGGTCTGGGAGGGCTGCAGGGTGGCCAGGGGGGATCTGGAGGTGCTGTTAGAGGTCTGGGGGGGCTGCAGGGTGGCCAGGGGGGATCTGGAGGTGCTGTGAGGAGTCTGGGGGGGCTGCAGGGTGGCCAGGGGGGAGCTGGAGGTGCTGTGAGGGGTCTGGGGGGGAACTGGGGGGTTGCGAGGGAGTTTTGGGGGCTGGGGGGGGCGGCTGCAAGGGGTCTGGAGGAGTTTGGGGGAGGGTGGGGAGCTTTGGGGGGGCGCAGGGGGGTCAGATAACTCCTGGTACGACGCGTGACTCTCTGTGCCCCCCCCTCCCCAGCTCACCTACGATTACCAGTTTGACTTCGAGGACGACCAGCACAAGATCCCGTGCCACTGCGGAGCCTGGAACTGCCGGAAATGGATGAATTAGGTGGGAGCAGGGGCTTGGGGGGGGGACACAACACCCCCTCCCCTCTATCCCCCCCCCCTAAAAAGAAACGGAGCCCATGGGGCTGCCAGGGCAGCCGGGCAGGCGGCGGCCGGAGCGTGCGGATGCTCCGGCGGGGAGACGGATGGACGGATGGACGGACGGACTGGCAACTCAGGGTTTTCTTTGCTTCGTCCTGCGAGGAAGAAGAAGAAAGGAAGGAGTGTGGGGGGGGATTTTAAGCGCCCCCCCCCTCTCCTCTGCCGCCTGCCTCCCTCCTCCCTGCACGGGGCTGGGGGGGACAGGAGCAGCGCGGTCCCAGCGAAGCCGGAGCGAGTTGGGAAACCGGCCTGGATGTGACTTTATTAATGAATTCTTTCTTTTTAGAAACAAACAAACAAAAAAAAAAAAAAAAAAAAATCAAAAAAAAATTCAAAAAAAAAAAATCAAAACAAAAAAAAAACCACAAAAAAAAAACAAAAACAAAACTTAATCACCTTTGCTCGCTAATTACCAAGGTAACTCAGACTCCTTGAGCTCGACAATCCGGGCTCTGCCCCGTCGCTCACTCGGCGGTCAGAGCTCGCTCGGTTCCTTTTTCTTTCTTTTTTTTCCCCTCGTTTTTTTTTGGATCTCTTTATTTTTGTGTGTGTGGACGAGACCCCCCCCCCCCGATCCCCCGGGGCGCGGGAGGAGGCGCCTGCGGCGAGGGTCCCCCCCCCCGGCAGACACAAGGAGCTTCTGCACCCAAACCTACCTCATTTTAAGTGTTAGATTCTCTTTTTTTTTTTTTTTGTTGGTTTCTTTTTTGTTTTTGGTGGTGTTTTTAAATGTGAGCCCCCCCTCTTCCAACCCTGCCCCCCCCCGTGTCCCCCCCCACTCCCCCAGCCTCTAGGGGGGGGGTGTTCCCTCTTTTCCTTGGGTTCCAAGGGATGCTGCCCCCTGCTCTCCCCCCCCTGCTCTGGTCCTGGGTTTGGGGTCCCCAGTGGAGGGGGGAAGGGATTGGGAGGGGAGGGGGGGCAGAAACCTCCCCCCCATCCATTCTGGTTTTGGGGCCCCCAGGGAGGAAGGGGGGAGCACCCCTGCCCTCGTTTCCCCCACCCTCGACTTGTGGTTTTGGGGTCCACAGTGAGGAGGGGGGAGACCTTGTGTCACCCCCCCCCAATCCTGGGATGCCCGGGGGGGGGGGGGGGGGCCACAGAGGGGACCCCAACCCTTGTCACACCCCCCCCCCAGTCCTGGGATCCCCAGTGAGGGGAGGGGGGCAAAAAGGGGACCCCTACCCTCATGTCCCCCCCTTGCCCAGGGAGATCCCAGCGCTGTGAGTGCCAAGGTGGGGATGGGGGGGGGGTCCACTGTTCCCCAGTGCTGGGGAGGTGGGCTTTGGAAGGGGGGGGACACGACCCCCAACCTCTCCCCCAAGGGCTGCGTGGCCGCCCTCAAGCACGGGGAGGGGGGGGGAAGGTTATTTATCTATTTATACCTTATATTGTATATATTAGATTGGGGGGGGCTCTTTGTGCTCTGCTGGGCTGAGATTTGAGGGGGGCAGGGGCGAGGGGGGGGGCATTTTTAAACCCAATCTCCGAGGTTTTTGGGGGCAGGGGGGGGCCCTGGAGAAGCCTCGGAGAGCGAAGCAGCAAGTGGGCATTACACACTGCGACCACCCCCCCCCCTTGTACCCCAACTCTTCCCTTCCCCCCCCCCCCCATAAGGCTGTTTGCTTCCCCCCTCGAGGTTGGGGGGGGCATTCAGGGGAGGGGGCCGGGCTCTCTTAACGCACAAATGCACGGTGAGGGGGGGGGGACATACCCTCCTGCCCCCCATCCCGGGGGGGGGTCTGAGACCCCTTGGGGCTGGTGAGGAGGGGGGAAGGAAGAGGGTCGTTGCCCCCCCCCTCCCCTCCAGCCTCCGCCCCCCCCATGCCGGCGCAGAGTTGGGGGGGGGGGGGATGTGTGGGGTGTGATTTGGGGCGATCTTTAAAAGCTGCTTCCGCAACTTCGTCAAAAGCTGCAAAAAGGTTTAAGGTAAAAAAAAAAACAAAACAAAAAAAAAAAACCCACAAAAAAAAAAATTTCAAAAAAAACCAAAACCAAACAAAAATATTAAAAAAAAAAAAAAAAAGAGAAAAATGAAATAAAACCAAAAAAGACAAAAAAAATAAATAAAAAGAAGCGCGAGTGGGGGTGGGAGGAGGATGGTGGAGCGCGGCGCTGGGGGCCGAGCGCAGCGGGCAGAGACCCCGTTTTTACCAATTCCGGAACCACTGGATGTTATTTTAAAATAAAGCGCGTGAGAAGCCAGAACGGCTGTGAACCTGTCTGGGGGGGCAAGGGGGGGCTGGGGAGAGGGGCTGGGGGGCTTGGGGAAGGGCACAGGGGGGGCTGAGGGGCATTGGGGGGCCTGGAGGGGTTGGGGAAGGGCACTGGGGGGGGCTGAGGGGGACTGGGGGGACTGGGGAAGGGCACTGGGGGGGGCTGAGGGGGACTGGGGGGGCTGAGGGGCATTGGGGGGACTGGGGAAGGGCACTGAGGTGGGGCTGAGGGGTACTGGGGGGGGCTGAGAGGCACTGGAGGGACTGGGGGGATTGGGGAAGGGCACTGGGGGGGCTGAGGGGCATTGGGGGGACTGGGGAAGGGCACTGGGGGGGCTGAGGGGCACTGGGGGGGGCTGAGGGGCATTGGGGAAGGGCACCGGGAGGGGCTGAGGGGCATTGGGGGGGGGGGGTTGGGAAAGGGCACTGGGGGGGCTGAGGGGCATTGAGGGGGCTGAGGGGAACTGGGGGGATTGGCGAAGGGCACTGGGGGGTTGGGAAAGGGTACTGGGGGGATTGGGGAAGGGCACTGGGGGAATTGGGGAAGGGCACTGGGGGGGCTGAGGGAGATGGGGGGGTTGGGGAAGGGCACTGGGGGGGCTGAGGGGCACTGGGGGGGCTGAGGGGCACTGGGGGGTTTGGGGAAGGGCACTGGGGGGGCTGAGGGGAACTGGGGGAGTTGGGGAAGGGCACTGGGGGGCAGTTGGGGGAACTAAAGTGCTTGGAGAAGGGGGTGGGGGGGGTGGCTGGGGGGCTTGGGGAAGGGCAAGGGGGGGTTCCAGGGGGTGTCTGAGGAAGGTATGGGGGTGGGGGGGTCAGAGGAGGCCTGAGTAGGGTTTAGGGGGGGCTTTGGGGGGAGGCCTGGGGGGGGCCTCAAAGGGGGGGTTCCCAGGGGCTGGCGGGGAGTCCAGGCAGGCTTTGGGGGGGGTCAGAGAGGGTCTGAGGAGAGGATAGGGGTTATGTGAGGGAGGGGCTGGGGGGGGTGTGAGGAGCGGCTGAAGTACCGGGGGGGGGGGCTAGAGGGTCTGAGGGGGTTCAAGGAGCCGTTAAAGGGCTTCGGAGGGATCCCAGCGGGTTTAACCGGGAACAGGCCCCGCCCCCCGGGGCACCCTGAGCCCTTTGGGGACCCCAAGTCGCCCCCCGCCTTCGCCGTGACCCGGTGGGAGGGGGAAAGGTCGCCCTGCGGTCATGGGCCACGCGCTTCCGGTCACGTGAGACGTGCGGGCGGATGAGGTCGCAAAGCCAGGCGGAAGTAGAGCCCGGACCGGGCGGAAGTGGGTGCAAAGCCGGGCGGAAGTGGGGTGGTGGCGGGACGGAGCAGGGGCCATGGAGGTGCAGGGCGACAGCGGGGCCGGGCGCAAACGGGGACCGGGAGGGCGGACGCGGGAGTACTGGGAGGAACAGGGACCGGGGGGGACAGGGACGCGGGATAATGGGGCCGGGGGGACCGGGCCGGGGGTAACGGGGACCGGGAGGGCGGACGCGGAGGTGCTGGGCCCGGGGATAACGGGGCTGGAGGGGACAGGGAGCGGGACGGAATGGGGCCAGAGTGCACGGGACTGGGGTTACAGGGATGGGGATAACGGGAACCGGGAGGGCAGGCACGGAGTAGCTCGGGTTGGGGGTAACGGGGCTGGAGGGGATGGGAACCGGGAGGGGACGGGGACCGAGGGTGCTGGGGACCGGGAGGGACCGCGGACTGGGAGGCAATGAGGCCAGAGTGCGCAGGGTTGAGAGTAATGGGAACCGGGACGGCGGGCACAGAGGTGCTGGGGTAACGGGGCTGGAGGGGACGGGGATTGGGATGTCAGGGACTGGGGGGCACCGGGATGAAGGGGGGAAAGAGTTGAGGGAGGATGGACGAGGGACCAGGAAGAAACAGGGACGGGAGGGGACAGAGGAATGTGGAGGGAAAGGGGACCTGGGAGGAGATGGGGACCGGGGGTGCTGGGGCTGGGAGGGAACCGGGGCTGGGAGGGAACGGCGGGGGACCGGGATGAGAAGGGAGTGGGGCTGGGGAAGGGGGGGGCACAGGGCAGGGGGGAACGGAGACGAGAGGTGAACAGGACCTGAGGCTGCAACCTGGCCCGACCCATGTCTGCCTGCAGGATCCTGGCCCCGGCCCGGCCGCGGAGAGCCCGGCAGAGCTGAGCCCCCCAGGGCTGGAAGGTGAGGTGCGGGGGGACTGGGAGGGACGGATATGGGGGTCCTAGGAGGTGCCACCTAGGTTTGGTTGTCCTGGGGTCTACAGTGGCCTTGGGTATCCCTGTCCTGGCGTTTGGGGGGTCCCTGGGCCCCAGAGTGGGGATTTTGGGGTCTGGGGTGCCCTGGGGTCTTGGGTGACCCTAGGTTTGGGGTGTTCTAGAGTTTAGGATGCCCTGTGGCCCCAAGGTGGGGGGTCTCAGGGTCTGGGATGTCACAGAGCCTGGAGCATCCTGGGGTTTGGGCCGTCACAGGATTTGGGTGATTCTCTGGGTCTGGGATGTCCCAGGTTTTGGGTACCCTGGAGTTTGGGGCTGTCCCAGACTGCGGTGTCCAGGTTTTGGGCTGTCCCTGGGTTTGGGGTGTCCTGGGGTGCCTTCTGGCTGCTGGTGGGCACCTCACCCTGCCTGTCCCCAGGGGAGCCCCCCCGCGGCCCCTACACCACCTTCATGAAGTCCCATCGCTGCTACGACCTTATCCCCACCAGCTCAAAACTGGTCGTCTTTGACACCTCTCTGCAGGTGGGCTGGGCCGGGGGGGGCAGGATTTGTGCTGGGGGGCAGGGACTGGGCTGGAGTCTGGGGGCTTAACTGGGACCAGAGGCAGGATTTGGGCTGAGGGCTGGGGGCTTAACTGGGGTCAGAGGCAGGACTGGGGCTGGGGGACAGGGACTGGGTTGGAGGCTTAACTGGGACGAGGGGAAGGATTGGGGCTGGGGGCTTAACTGGAACCAGGAACAGGATTGGGGGTGGGGAACAGGGACTGGGCTGGGGGCTTTACTGGGACCAAGGACAGGATTGGGGCTGGAAGCTTAACTGGGTCCAGGGGTAGGATTAGGGCTGGGGGCTTAACTGGGGGCAGGGGTAGGACTGGGGCTGGGGGCTTAACTGGCACCAGGGAGTACGGTTGGGGCTGTGGGACAGAGACCGAGCTGGAATGTGGCTGCTAGGGCGTCCCTCCTCCCGTGTGACATCCTCTATGTCCCCTGAGATGTCCCCTGTCCCTCCTGGCTGCAGGTGAAGAAGGCTTTCTTTGCGCTGGTCACCAACGGCGTGCGAGCAGCCCCGCTGTGGGACAGCAAGAAGCAAAGCTTCGTGGGTGAGTGAGCAGGAACTGGGGGGCCCCGGGGGGCCGGCAGGATCCCCCCTCACCCTGCCGGTCCCCCCAGGCATGCTGACCATCACCGACTTCATCAACATCCTGCACCGCTACTACAAGTCACCCATGGTGAGGAGCGGGTGCGGAGCTCGACCCTGTGGGATCCTGGAATGGTTTGGGTGCGAAGGGGCCTCAAAGCCCATCCAGTTCCACCCCCTGCCACAGGCAGGGACACCTCCCACTGGATCAGGGGCTCCGAGCCCCATCCAACCTGGCCTTGAACCCCTCCAGGGATGGCGCAGCCACCACTGCTCTGGGCAACCTGGGCCAAATCCTCAAAATGAAGAATTTCTTCCCAAGATCTCAATCTCCCCTCTTTCAGCTCAAAACCATTCCCCCTCATCCTCTCCCTGATCAAGAGCCCCTCCCCAGCTCTTCTGAAACCCCTTTCAGTGCTGGAAGCCACTCTAAGGTCTCCCTGGAGCCGCCTTTTCTCCAGGCTGAACAACCCCAACAGTCCCTGTGGGATTCTGGCTTCTGCCCACCCCACGGTTGATCCCAGTGTCTCTCCTTGTGCGCAGGTGCAGATCTATGAGCTGGAGGAGCACAAAATAGAGACCTGGAGAGGTGAGGGGGATCACTGCCGCCTGCCTCCTGCCCTCCGAGCCCTGCCTGGGTCGCCAGAGCCCTGCAGGCCTGCACCTCGCAGCGCTGCCGGTCCCCTCAACGTCCCCTCTCCCCACAGAGGTCTACCTGCAAGACTCCTTCAAGCCGCTGGTCTGCATCTCCCCCAACGCCAGGTACCCCCAGGCTGCAGGGAGTGGGGTACAGCTGGCAGCAGCACCCTCGGGTGCAAGACTGGGGTCTGAGCGAGCCTCAATTCCCTCTGTTCCTTCTTCCCCACAGCCTTTTCGATGCTGTCTCCTCCCTGATCCGGAACAAAATCCACCGCTTGCCTGTCATCGACCCCGACTCGGGGAACACGCTCTACATCCTCACTCACAAACGCATCCTCAAGTTCCTCAAACTCTTTGTGAGTCCCGTCCCTGCTCCCTGCTTTGCGGTGGGGGACGCTCCCAGCCCCGGCTGTGCCAGGTATCCCTGGCTCTGGGATAGGCGCAGCTCTGGTGTCTGGTGGATTTTGGGGTCCCCCAGGGCTCTGCGTGGACCTGCTGCTCGTCCCCTGCCCGCACCGTCTCCGCCGGGGGTTCCCCAGACCCTTCTCCGCACCCAGCGCTCTCTGCTTTCACTCCTAGGACCGTGGCCCAGGCGCCCCACAAGGCAGGGGTGGCCGGAGCCGGCAGCGCCGTGGGGCCTGGGGCACGGCGAGCTGAGCCAGCGTCAGCACTGTCCCCCTCCCCGTCCCCTGCAGATTGCAGAGGTCCCAAAGCCCGAGTTCATGGCCAAGACGCTGGAGGAGCTGCAGATCGGCACCTACAGCAACATCGCCGTGGTGCGGACCAGCACCCCCATCTACGTGGCGCTGGGTATCTTTGTGCAGCACCGCGTGTCCGCTCTGCCCGTTGTCGATGATTCGGGTAAGGATGGGGCGCAGCACGTTCTGGTTGTCTCCAAACCGTGAGATTAGACATAAGGAAGAATTTCTTCCCCATGAGAGCGGGAAGGCCCTGGCCCAGGTTGCCCAGAGAAGCTGTGGCTGCCCCATCCCTGGAGGGGTTCCAGGCCAGGTTGGATGGGCCTTGGAGCCCCTGATCCAGTGGGAGGTGTCCCTGCCCATGGCAGGGGTGGGACTGGATGGGCTTTGAGGTTAATCTTTGATCTGTGACTCTCTTTTGAGAAGATTGGTCCTTTCCAACCCAAACCATTCTATGATTCTATGAGCTCGGCGTGCTGGCGACCCGGCCGTACAGCAACCCAGCACCTCCCACAGCTGTTTTCTCTTCTCCTAGGGCGGGTGGTGGACATCTACTCCAAATTTGACGTTATTGTGAGTATTGAGGGAGCTGCAAAAGTGGGGAAGGGACAGAGCCTGAGCTGTGGGGTCCAGTTGTGTCCGACACCTCTCTGGAGGTGCCTGGAGCACAAGTCTTCGGAGGAGCAGCTGAGAGGGTTTGGTCTGGAGAAGAGGTTGAGGGAGACCTCATCGCTCTACAACTGAAAGGAGGTTGTGGGGACGTGGGTGTTGGTGTCTTCTCCCAAATAACAAGTGATCGGATGAGGGGAAGCGGCCTCAAGTTGTGCCAGAGGAGGTTTAGATTGGAAATTAGGAAGGATTCCTTCACAGAAAGAGTGACCAAAGCCCTGGGAGATGCTGTCCAAGGCAGTGGTTGGAGCCTCCATCCTTGGAGGAGTTCAAAACCCATGCAGACGTGACACCTTGGGACGTGGTTTAGTAGACACGGCGTCATTGGGCTGATGATTGGACTGGATGAGCATAGAGGGCTTTTCCAACTCTAATAATTCCACATTTCTCCCTGCCCCAGAACCTGGCGGCGGAGAAGACGTACAACAACCTGGATGTGACAGTGACGCGGGCGCTGCAGCACCGCTCCCACTACTTCGAGGGCGTCCTCAAGTGTTACAAGCACGAGACGTTGGAAACCATCATCAACCGTCTGGTGGAAGCTGAGGTAACCGTGTCACGGGGCACCGGTAACGGGACGTGACGAGGCTGGGGTCCCCGCATTGGCCTCAGCCGCCACCCCCTGTGCCCCCCAGGTTCACCGGTTGGTGGTGGTGGATGAGAGCGACGTGGTCAAGGGGATCGTTTCCCTCTCGGACATCCTGCAAGCCCTGGTCCTCCCACAGGGCCCTTGAGGTGGTGGGGGTCGTGATGGGGGGGGTAATCAGCCCCTCCTGGTGCCCCCATTCTCCTCTCCTGCCACACTGTGCCCCCCCCTAAGTTGGCGGGGACCCCACGGCACGGACCGCACTCACCAGCAGCGTCCAGCAATAACCTCCAGCCGTGGGGCAGCCCCACGCCGTCCCACCCTTTCCCTAAGGGAACGGGAGCCCCCATGGCTCCCCCCACGCCCTGAGGCTGCGTCTGTGGGTGCTGGGGGCACCCCCTGACCCCCCGGGGGTGCAGGGCTGGGTTTACGCACCTCCAGCCCAGGGTTATCCCCTGTGTACACGCTCACCCCACTTGCCCCACACGGAATTTCACCGAGGGTGGTTTTAATTGCCCTCGTCCGCCTCCGTCCCTTTTGGGGTTGCCCCCCCAGTGGCCCCCACCCGGGATTGTCCCTCCCTGTGCGCCCCCTCGGGCTCCCCGGCCGCTCTCCCACCACGCCTACACGCGCCACCGCTTCGTGTGTGGAGAGGAACGGTGAATAAACACAGATCTGGCACAAATCCGGCCTGGCTGAGGGGAGGGGGGGGGACAGCGCGGGGAGGGGGTGCCCGGAGATGGCGGGGGGGGAATCTGCTGAGCTCACCCAGACCCCAAATCCCTGTTTGTTCCGCCCGTGGCTTTTCTAAAAGACTGGGATTGGGGACGGGACCGGGACCTGGCAGGAGACGGGGACACTGGTGGTGGGGACAGCGGTGAGCACGGGGTACTGGGAGGCACTGGGAGGCACTGGGGGGGTCACCAGGCACCTGGGTCGCAGCCGGTGTGGCTCGGGGGAGGCGCGAGGTCCGGCTGCGTGCTGAGCGCGGCACATTCCGGGCCAGGGGGGAGGCTGGGACGTGGCCCCTGCCACTGCCAGCGCCGCGGTCCGGCACAGAGTCCGGCACAGCGGTGCCAGGTGAGAGCCACGATGGGCGCCCGTGGGGATTGGGGGGCTTGGGGGGGGCCCGGTGCCACACCGGGGGGCTGTTGCCGTTGCCATGCCGCCGCCGGAGGGTTGCTAAGCTCCGCTCGGAGCCCGCGTGGGCTGCAGCGCTCGGTGCCAAACCCGGCATCACTTTGCTTTGGCGCAGGGGGGGAAGGGATCCCGGGGGGGTGGGGGCACCCCGGGGACGGCCGGTGGGGTCCCCGCAGCACACGGGGCTCCCGGCTGCCGTGGCCTTCATGTACTGTGGCCGCTGGCGTCGCGTGGCACCGGGCGGGACACGGGGTCACGCGTGACGGTGGCCACACGCGTGTGCGGGCGGGCGCGTGGCTGCGGTGAGCGCGTGGCGGCGGGATCCCCCGCGGCGGGGACCCCCCTGGGGCCATGCTGGGTGGTCCTGAGCAGGGTGCTGGGCGCCTGCGGATCTGCGAGAGGACCAAGCTGCTGCTGGTGGAGATCGACACGGTGGCGTGCTGCAGCCCGGGCGCCGGCATGGCCGCGGGGTGCCGGCCTGCGCCCCCCTGGACCTACCGCCGCGTCGCCGGGGAGTACGCGTGAGTGACGATTAACAATTTGGGGGGGCTCTATCCTGCACCCCAACGCCCTCAACCCCCTTCTCTTTCTTGCAGGTACCTGGAGCAGCGCTTCGTGGCCGAGCTGGCGCCCCCCTGGCCCCCCGTGCCCCCCACTCCGCCCCACCGCCCGCAGGACTTTGCCCCCCGCCCCCCCCCCGCCCCGCTGCCCCCCAAGACAACGCGAGGGGACGCGGGGCAGCGCACCCGGGGCTCGGCCCCCCCCGTCTGCCCCCCGTCACCCGGCGCAGGGGGGGCGGCTGTGCCCCCCCAGCTACGAGGCGCACATGCAGCGGGTGCAGGTGGCCCCCCCTCGCCATGCGGGGCCCCCCCCTTACATCTCCCCCCCTGCTTACGACGCTCCCCACCGCACCCTGCAGCTTCGCCCCCCCCGGGGACCCCGCAGCCCCCCCCCGCGAGGCGCCCCCCGAGGTCGCAGGGCTGTGCCGGGGGGCTGGAGCCACACGCTGCCGCGGGCGGCCACCGAAAGCGGCCACCGGCAGCCCCGAGGGGCGCAGCCATCCCCGGGGTGGGGGTCCGGCACCCCCCGGCACAGCCAGACGCTGCCCAGGGTGGCAGCCGGCAGGGAGCGTGGCTGGGGGGGCGGCAAGGGGGGGCGTCGGGGCTCGGGGGGCCACGTCCTCATCGACGCCACCCGCGTGGTGGTGCGGGCGCAGTATGTGCCCCCCCCGCAGCGGCACCACGTCCACTACACCGGGGGGTCCCCAGGACCTGCTGTACCCCCGAGCACCCCCCCAGCCCCCTCTGGCATTGCGACCCCCCCGGCAGCACCAAAGCCCAGCCGGGAGCCCCCAGGTAGCCCACGCAGCCCTTGGGGTAGCCCAAGCGGCCGCCCCCGGGGGCGTCCCCCCCCGCGGCGGCCGGTGCTGTACGCCCAGGCGCTGCGCGAGGCTGTGTCGCGGATCCGGCGGCACACGGCGCCCGATTCCGACTCGGAGGCGGAGGGGGGGTCGCGGCGGCGGCTCTGCCGCGGTGCCAGCGCCTACAGCAGCAGCAGCAGCAGCTTGGAGAGCATCGGGGCCCCCCAGCGCCCCGCCAGCCCCCCCTGTGCATAGGGGGTGGGGCTTCATGGGGTGTGGCACATGGGGTGGGGCTTAAAAGGGTGTGGCACAGTGGTGGGTGGAGCTTAGCGGGGTGTGGCCCGGGTGGGGGTGCAGCAGAGCCCAATAAAGGCTGCGGCATCCCGGTGTCGGCGCCCCTGTGTGTGTGCGGCGAGGGAGGGGTTTGTCAGCAGTGGATCAGCCCTGGGGATCCACCAGGAGAATTGGAATCCATGGGGGAAAAGGACTTGGGATGGGCGTTGGCAGTGGCCAAACAGGACGAAGCAGTGGCCCAGGTGGCTAAGAAGGCCACCGGCATCTTGGCTTGGATCAGCCACGGTGGGGGCAGCAGGAGAAGGGCTGGGATCCACCAGGAGAGTTGGAATCCATACGAATCCTTTACCCTGGTCGTTCTGGTTGACAGCGGCTGAACACGAGCCAACAGTGGCCAAGAAGGCCACCAACTCCTGGCTCGGATTGGCCATGGGGTGGCCAGCAGGAGCAGGGAAGGGATTGTCCCCCTGGACTTGGCTCCTCCTCGAGTCAACCCCACCGGCTGCTCCTGCTCCGAGATGATCTTCGCTCACTGCATCATCTTCCCTCCCTACAAGAGTTAATCGGCACTGGGATCCACCAGGAGAGCTGGAAGCCCTGGGAATCCATAACTCTGGGGGTGCTGCTCATCGGCAGCTGAACACAAACCAGAAGTGGCCCATCCTGGCTCGGATCAGCCATGGGGTGGCCAGCAGGAGCAGGGATGGGATTGTCCCCTTGGTGAAGCCGATCCCAATTGGGGTCCACTAGGAGAGATGGAAGCCATGGGAATCTTTTCCTTTGGAGGCACTGGTCATCAGCAGCTAAACACGAGCCAGCAGTGGCCCCGGTGGCCAGGAAGGCCACCAGCATCCTGGCTTGGATCAGCCATGGGGTGGCCAGCAGGAGCAGGGATGGGATTGTCCCCCACGACTTAGCTGCACCTCGAATCCTGGGTTCAGTTTTGGGTTCCTCACTCTAAGAGAGACCTCGAGGGGCTGGAGCGCACCCGGAGAAGGGAATGGGGCTGGGAAGGGGCTGGAGAACAGGGGTTGGGGGAGAGGCTGAGGGACTTCAGGGGGTTTGGTCTGGAGAAGAAGAGGCTGAGGGGGAGACCTCATCGCTCTACAACTGAAAGGAGGTTGTGAGGAGGTGGATCCCGGTGTCTTCTCTCAAGTGACGAGGGTTGGGATGAGAGGAAATGGCCTTGAATTGCACTGGAAGAGGTTTAGGTTGGAAATTGGGAAGAATTCCTTCATGGAAAGGGTGGTGGAGCCCCCATCCCTGGGGGGGGTGGGTTTCAAAATCCATGGAGATGAGGGGCTCAGGGGTGGCCCAGGATGGGACTCGATGATCTCAAAGGTCTTTTCCAACCCAAGGCTTCCAGGATTCTATAATGAGGGGGTGAGCGCGGCAGCGTTGGGGTTGGGGGGGGGAGTTGGGGGGGGGACCCTGCCTGAGTCACCGGGGGGGGGTTCATCCCACCCCACCTCTGAGTCACGGCGCGGGGGGCGAGGATCCCCGCGGTCAGGGCAAACCGCACAAACCCCGCGTCCAATTTGCACGTTATTTAAAACCGGCTCCTCCTCCGCCCCGCGCTGGACCCTGTCATTATCCGGTGACACCGGCCCGGAGGTCGCGGCGTGGGGCAACCGGCGCAGCGGGGGACCCAAGAGTCTGGGGGGGCCGCTTCGGGGCAACCCTGCGGCCACGTCACCCCACACGTCCCTGTCCTGGCACAGCACCGGGGTCTGGTCTGACCTTGGCCACCGCGGCGTGGCTGTGGGCCAGTGCTGGCTGCTCCAGGGCTGGCACAGCACCGTATGGTCTAGCGTGGCATGGTATGGGCTGATATGGCACGATATGGTCTGGCACAGCATGGCATGGCACAGCATGGCCTGGTCTGGTATGGCATGGTATGGTCTGGCATGGCACTGCCTGGCATGGCTCAGCACAGCCCAGAAGAGCTCAGTATAGCCTGGCACGGTGTGGTATGGTATGGTATGGTATGGTATGGTATGGTATGGTATGGTATGGTACGGTACGGTTTGGCACAGCTTAGCATGGCACAAGCTGGTCGTGCATGGCATGGAATGGTCTGGCATGGCACGGTGTGATCTGGTATGGCACAGGATGGCCTGGCACAGCACAGTATGGTCTGCTATGGCACACTATGGTCTGGCAGATCCTGGCATAGCACAATATGGTTGTGCACGGCCCAGAATGGTCTGTTATGGCATAGTATGGCCTGGCACAGCCCAGCCCGGTCTGTTATGGCACAGTATGGCCCGGCACAGCCTGGCACAGCACAGCCCGGTCTGTTATGGCACAGTATGGCCCGGCCCAGCCTGGCACAGCACAGCCCGGTCTGTTATGGCACAGTATGGCCCGGCACAGCCCGACTAAGAGTGGGTGGCAGTTCCGCCCGTGACCGCCAGGTGGCGCCGAGCACCGGTAACGGGGGGGGGGGGGGGGGGGAACCCCCCGGGGATGGACACGGGTGTCCCCAAGAGCCGTGACCCCCGCGTGCAGATGGCATTGGCCACACCACGACCAACCACCGCAGGGCCACGCGGTGCCACCACGCCGTGTCCTGCACCAACGCATCCCACCCGCGCCCACCGTGGCACCACGTCACCGCCTGGTGACCACACCAGCCGTGCTGTGTCCCCCCCCGTGCCCACCCTGTCCCCGTGCACGTTGGCCACCGCGCCCAGTGGCCGTTCAGGGCTGGCTGTGCCGTGTCTCTGCCTCCGTGGTGCCAACCCAGTCCCCGTGGCACGCTGGCTGCCTCCTTTGGTGGCCACAGGGTGCTGGGCAGGCCGTGTCCCTGTGTCCACCTGTGCCCATGGTGCCAACCCTGTCCCTGTGTCCACTGACCTCCTCCTTTGGTGGCCATACCGTGTCCCTGTGTCTACTGACCTCCTCCTTTGGTGGCCATACCCTGTCCGTGTCCACTGACCACCTCGTCTGGTGGCCATACCGTGTCCCTGTGTCTACTGGTCATGTCCTTTGGTGGCCATACTGTGTCCCTGTGTCTACTGACCTCCTCCTTTGGTGGCCATACAGTGTCCCTGTGTCCACTGGTCATGTCCTTTGGTGGCCATACCGTGTCCCTATGTCTACTGACCACCTCCTTTGGTGGCCATACCCTGTCCGTGTCCACTAGCCGCCTACTTTGGTGGCCATACCGTGTCCCCGTGTCCACTGACCTCCTCCTTTGGTGGCCATACCGTGTCCCTGTGTCCACTGACCTCCTCCTTTGGTGGCCATACCGTGTCCCTGTGTCCACTGACCTCCTCCTTTGGTGGCCATACCATGTCCCTGTGTCCACTGACCACCTCCTTTGGTGGCCATACCGTGTCCCTGTGTCCACTGACCTCCTCCTTTGGTGGCCATACCGTGTCCCTGTGTCCACTGACCTCCTCCTTTGGTGGCCATACCATGTCCCTGTGTCCACTGACCACCTCCTTTGGTGGCCATACCGTGTCCCTGTGTCCACTGACCTCCTCCTTTGGTGGCCATACCGTGTCCCTGTGTCCACTGACCTCCTCCTTTGGTGGCCATACCCTGTCCGTGTCCACTGACCACCTCCTTTGGTGGCCATACCATGTCCCTATGTCTACTCGTCATGTCCTTTGGTGGCCATACTGTGTCCCTGTGTCCACTGACCTCCTCCTTTGGTGGCCACACGGTGCCGGCGGTGCCGTGCCCCTGTTCTCACCATACCATGTCCCTGTATCCCCGTGCCACGTTGGCCGCGCGGTGCCGGCCACGCTGCCGCCTCTCCCAGACTTTTCGAAGGAGCCGGCGGGAAACGCCGATGCGGTGAATGTGGCATTGTTGCGCGGGGTTGGAGTCACAGATAATTACCTCAATTAGTTACAATGGCAGAGTAATAAATACAGGCTTAGCGGCTCCTTCCCCACTGCGGCTTCTCAGATTAATCCCGCGCGGGCGAGCGGAGCTGAAAGGAGTGATGGACAATTCATTAAAGGCGCCGAATGCCGCACAAGGCACCCGTGAAGGCCGGCGTTAGCCCCCAGCGGCTCCGGCTTTGTCCCTAATTGTTCGTCTCGGGTCTTGGTCACCTATCGGGGTGTGGGTGACGGCGACGGTCCCCCCGCGGTTGGCATGCCCGGGGGATTAGAGGCCATCCCTGCCACGGTTGCTGAGCGCTTTGGCCCCGCGCCCAAGGAATGTGGCAGTCAGGGAGGGGGGAACGGCAGCCGGACGAGCCGGGAGCTGACGGGGTGAGGGTCTGCGAGGACCAGAGGAGAGGGGAGACGGGATATGGGGGGGTAGCGAAGGCGGCTGCTAACGGGGTGCAGAATGGGATGGGGATGGGGACCGGATGGGATGGGATGGGATGGGATGGGATGGGATGGGATGGGATGGGATGGAGGTGGGATGGAGGTGGGATGAGGATGGAATGGGATGGAGATGGGATGGAGATGGAATGGGATGGAGATGGAATGGGATGGAGATGATGGAGATGGAGATGGAGATGGAGATGGAGATGGGATGGAGATGGAGATGGAGATGGAGATGGAGATGGAGATGGAGATGGAGATGGAGATAGGGATGAGATGGGATGGGATGGAGATGGAGATGGAGATGGGATGGAGATGGAATGGGATGGAGATGGAGATGGAGATGGAGATGGAGATGGAGATAGGGATGAGATGGGATGGGATGGGATGGAGATGGGGATGAGATGGGATGGGATGGGATGGGATGGGATGGGATGGGATGGGATGGGATGGAGTTGGGGTGGGATGGAATGGGATGGAGAAGGAGATGGAGATGGAGATGGAGATGGAGATGGAGATGGAGATGGAGATGGAGATGGAGATAGGGATGGGATGGGATGGGATGGAGATGGAGATGGAGATGGAGATGGAGATGGGGATGAGATGGGATGGGATGGGATGGGATGGGATGGGATGGGATGGGATGGGATGAGATGGGATTGGAGTGGGATGGGATGGGATGGCATTGGAGATGGAGATGGAGATAGATGGAGTTGGGGTGGGATGGGATGGGATGGCGTTGGAGATGGAGATGGAGATGGGATGGGATGGGATGGGGATGGAGATGGGGGTGGAAATGATCCCACAGCAGGGCAAGTGCCATTGGCCGGCCCGTGCAGCTGGGCATGGTCCTGTCCCTCAGTCCTGAGCACAGTCCTGTCCCTCTGTCCCACATTCCTAGGCACAACCCCATCCGTCTGTCTCTCCCACACCTCTGGGCACTGTTCCATCCCTCTGTCCCACACCTTTGGGCTCTATTCTGTCCCTCTGTCCTGTCCCGGGGATCCCAGCTCACCCCAAACCCCACTTGTTGCCGCCACCCCCCAGCTGTCACGCAGCTTCCCAGATGTTCCGGGCTGCCACGGACCGGGACTGCTCTGTCCTTCTCCCCATCCCTGTCCTTTTCCCATCCAGCCCTGGCTATTTCCAGCTCCCGGCTGGATTTGGCCGTGCCGGGGTGCCCCTGCCAGCCCGGGGGGTCACCGGTGTGCAGGAAAAGCTGAGTAAGAGAGGTGACTTATGTGAATGTCATTATCTCTATTCCTCTCACTACCGCAAGAAAACAGACTATTTTCATGCCCTCTGCCTGCGCAGAATTTAGCAGGCAGATAACTCCGGCAGACGGGAGATGCTCCCGGGGTTATTTCGGGCTCTGTTCCTTTCCAGTCGTTTTCTCTCCCATTTTTTTTTTGCTTTCCTTTCCCCACACCAGGCTGTGTTTTTACCTCGGCACGGACAGCGGGGGCCCCCGGAGTTTTTTTATCCCCCCCCCACCACCTCTCCCCTCGTAGGTTTAAACATCAACTTTTCCACTATCGGATATTTTGGGTGGCAGCGTCATCGCCGCAGCCTTTGATGTCGCGGATGTCCCCAGGGGCCCCATGAGGTTCCCAACTCCGGCCACGGGGCAACCCGGGCACTGGGGGGACCCCCCCTCCCCGCCCAAGGGACCCCCCCCGCCCCGCTCCGGGGTTCACCCGGTGCCAGGCACGGGAATGGGAAGTCGCAGCCCATGGTTTTGGGCTATCCTGTTCCCAAGGTGTGGAGTTATGGGAATGTGAGCCCTGGAGGATGCCCTTCCCGAGGATGCCCTTCCCGAGGATGCCCATCCTGTGCCCATCCCTTTGGGATCTTTCTCCCAGGGGAAAATCCAACCCAAGGGAATGCCCACCCCCCAGGAGATACCCACCCGCATGGGATGTTGTCCCAGTGGGATGCCCTTCCCAGTGGGATACTTCTCGTGGAGGGGTGTCCTTCCCAGGGATGCCCACCCTGGGGCTGTGCGCATCCCTTTGGGATCCTAATCCCAGAGGAAAACCCATCCAAGGGAGATGCCCATCTCAGGGGGGTGATTGTCCCAAGGGATGCCCAACCCAACCGAACACCCGTCCCAGTGGGATATTCATCTTGGGGGGATGCTCTCCCCAGGGATGTCCATCCTGGGGCTCTGCCCATCCGTTTGGGATCATTCTCCTAGGGGAAAACCCACCCCAGGGAGATGTCCACCTTGATGGGATGTCCATGCCAGGTGAATGCCCCTCTAGGGGGATGCCCGCCCTGATGGGGGTCCTGTTCCAGTGGGAAACCCTTCCTGGAGGGATGCCCTTCCTAGGGATGCCCACCCTGGGGCTGTGCCCATCCCTTTGGGATGCTTCTCCGAGGAGAAAATCCATCACCGGGGGGGATGCCCAGCCTGGGGAGCTGCCCCCCTGCCCCCCTCTTTGCCACCACCTTTCTCCATCTGCAGTCAGACCCCACGTGAGGGTGTGGGGCTGCGTGTGGGGCTGGTGGTCGGTCCCGGTCCCCCTCCCGCCCCCGGTCACCTCGGTGCCCTCCCCGGCCCCCCTCCTCCCCCAGAGCCAAGGGGAGCCGTCAACCCCGGCCGGGAGCGGTGATGGACGACGTTCATTCCCTGTCTGCCGTCTTGTACCTCCCGTTGGCTGCTCCCAACGCCTGGCCTCGACGGCACCAGCCCCACCGCCCCGGCGAATTCCAGCGGCAGGGATGCTGCAGCCAAGGTGCCATGGTGATGGGCGCCCCCGGCCATGGGGTGGGGTTGGACACCCCACGGGGAGTGGTGGTTGGGATGGCTGCTCTGGAGACGGGCGTGGGGGGAGAAAGAAGGAGGGGAGAGGATGGAGGGCAGAGGGAAAGAGGAGAAGGATGGACGGACGGACGGCTGGAGGGGGTGATGGACATGGAATGGGGAGTGGAAGGAGAGGGGATGGATGGAGGGAAGGGTGGATGAAGGGATGGAGCGATAGATGAAGGGAGGGATGGAGGGATGGATGGATGGATGGATGGATGGATGGATGATATAGGGAGGGATATGGGAGATGCCCATCCCCACAGTTTGGGGGACATCGCCTCTCCCCACACCTCACCCCCTCTCTCCCCCAGCCCCCCCAACCCAAATCAAAGCAAGACTGATAAAAATATATCTTTTATTCTTCTCTAAAGGCTATCAGTGAAACCTGTACCAAAGCATTATTATTATTATTATTATTATTAATTATTATTATCTTTACTTATAAAAAAACCAGGGCCTGGGGCCAGCAAAGCGCAGCGGGGGGGGCAGCGTCGAACCACCCACAATAAATATTTTATTTACAGCAAAAAGGGGACCCCGCAGGGCCGGGAGGGGCTGAGGGGTGGCCGGGAAGATGAGTGGCACCGAGCCCACCCCGGCCGGCTGCTGGCCCTGGGGTGGCCGTTCTGCCCGGGATGGGATAAGGGGGGTCCCCAGGGCAGAGCCACCCATGGGTGCCTTCAATCCAGCCGGGCACCCGTCATGGGGGGCTTGGTGGACCCCCTCTGGGGCTGGGCAGGGGAGTCCCCGGGGGGCTCACAGGCACTCGTGCAGCACCTGCGTGTTGGTGCAGTTCAGGCAGCTGACGTGGCAGCACCAGTGGAAGGTGCAGTTGCAGCGCTCGGTGACGCGTTGGGTGCGCGTGCGGTACCCGCGCCCGCAGCACAGCAGCTCGCACCCATCCAAACCCGGCGAGGAGCTGTTGCAGAAGCGCCCGGCCGTGCCCGCCGTCCCCGTCTTCCCGCTGTAGGTGCAGAAATTGGGCGACTTCTCGAAGTAGACGAGGTCATGGGGCGAGGGGGGTTTGTGAGCCGGGTTCTCGGGCTCCAGGTGATGCAGCTCGACCCGCGACGCCCGGTTGCTGCCCTTGTTGCCGTAGATGACGCGGGAGGCGCCGTCGAAGCGATCCTTCAGGACGTCGCCAACGGCGCGGAAGGTGGGAAGCCGCATCCAGCACGTGCGGACGGTGCAGGAGCCCGACATGCCGTGGCACTTGCACTCCTGGCGCATCTCTGAGAAGACCGTCTGCAAGGGGTGGGGGGACATAGAGTGCCATGAGCAGCCTGGGACCCCCCTGGAGACCATCACGCTCCCGCTCCTGCTTCCCCACGGCATCGTATCGCGCTCAGACCATCAAAACTGGGTGGGAAACAACCCCCTGATGGTTCCCAAGCCATGCACGGGGTGGGGGGCTCCACGGCCGTGCCTGTCCCCCCACCCTCGGCGCTGCCCTCGGCGTCGCCGTGCCCTCACCATGCGCCCCGCCTCGTTGTTGTGCAGGTTCATGAGGAAGCGCAGGTCGCGTCCCTTCTCGCTGGAGTCCACAAACTCCCTCCCGAAGAGGCGCCCAAAGTCGATATTGTCGCTGCAGCCCCCCCAGTGCCAGTCGGGCCCCCCAGGACCGCGGCGCCGGTAATCGCAGGTGCAGGACTCGATGGAACCCTCTGAGCAGGATCGGGCCACCGAATGGGTCACGCCGGCGCTGGTGATGGCGAAGATGAATGCCGTCTCCCGGCAGCCTACGGAGAGGAGCGGAGCCTCGGGGTGCTGCCAGGATGGGAGCACCCAGCAGCACCCCCACACCGCAGCCACGAGGGGTTGGGGATGGGCTGAACCAGGAGCTGTTTGCTGAGCACCCCGGCTTGGGGATGCCGTGGAGAGGATGCGGGGAGCCTTGCGCAGCCCCATGGCCTCACCTCGGTTAACGATTTTGCCGAAGATGTTGGGGCCTTGGGAGGTGGGACAGTTCCAGCGGCGGTTGCGGAATTGCCACTTGCACTCCTTGATGGCCGTTTGGAGGCCGGAGCTGACGCTGTGCAGGATGCCGGGGTTCTGGCGGATCAGCTTGCGCTGTTTGCGGCTCAGGAGCTGCAGGCTGGGGTCCAGCACCAACTGCACGTTCTTGGAGTCCGTCAGCAGGTTGGTGGACGAGGCCACGTTGATGATGCCCCTGCAGAACAGGAGGCAAAAACCATCACTGGCGAGGGGTCCCTGCACCCCACTTGCCTGCGTTCAATCCTGTCAGGGGTCCCTCACCCAGCTCCTCTCCCCCTACCTTAACCCCACCGGGGGTCCCTGCACCCCATTCCCCGTGTTTAACCCCACTAGGGGCCCTGTGCACCCCATTCCCCACCTTAATCCCACTGGGGGGGGGGCCTGACTGGGGCTCCTCACTGGGGAGGGGTCCCTGTACCCCACTCCCCACCTTAACCCCACTGGGGGGTCCCTACACCCTGCTCCCGACCTTAACCCCACTGGGGGAGCCTGTCCAAGCTCCAAGCGGTCCCTGCACCCCACTACTGCCCATGTTTAACACCCCCAGGAGGGGTCCTTGCACCCTGCTCCCCACCTTAACCCCATCAGGAATCCCTGCACCCCATTTCTCTCCAGCGAGGGGTCCTTGCACCCCGCTTTAACTCCACCCAGGGATCCCTGCATCCCACTCCCCAACCCAACCCCAGTGGGGATCCCCGCACCCCGCTCCTCTCCAGCGAGGGCTCCTTGCGCCCCACTTTAACCTCACCCAGGGGTCCTTCCACCCCCCCTCCCCACTCAAACCCCACCAGGGGTCCCTCTCCGCCACCACCGGACCCCCCTTCTCCCCGCAGCCAGCTCCCACCCGGGGGTTTGCAGCCCCGTGCGTGTCCCCGGTTGCCCCGGGGCAGCCGTGCCGGTAGCAGCCCGGTTCCCCGGCGGCTCTCCCCGGTGCCGGTGCCTCCGGACTCACCACCAGCGCCCGCTGTTGTTGACGGCGAGGGTGTTGGAGAGGGAGGAGAGCGCCAGCGCCCAGAGCGCCCGCAGCGCCAGCCCCAGCGCGGCGGCTCGCATGGCTCCGGCACCGGGAGCCCCGGCAGAGTGCGCGGGCGAGAGCCCGCCCGGTATTTATGGACCGCCGAGCCCCCGGCCCGGCCGCTACATCCACGCGTGTTTCCGGACACGCGGGGCGGGCGGCGATGGGAGGCGGCGAAGGGGAGAGACGGGCGGGACGGCGGCGAGACCGGCAGCGGGACAGGCACCGGCTACGGGACCGGCAAAGGCAGAGGGACCGGCTACGGGCTGCAGTCGGGGACACGGGGGCGGGAGTGCGGTGCCCGGGGCTCCCGGCTCGATCCCGGGGTGCGGCGTCGGGTACGACGTGCCCGGTGCTCGGTGCCCGGTGCTCGGCTGTCCGTGCCCGGTGCTCGGTGCCCGGTGCCCGGTGCTCGGCTGTCCGTGCCCGGTGCTCGGCTGTCCGTGCCCGGTGCTCGATGCCCGGTGCTCGGCTGTCCGTGCCCGATGCTCGGCTATCCGTGCCCGGTGCTCGGTGCCCGGTGCTCGGCTGTCCGTGCCCGGTGCCGGCGCTCCGCTGTCCGTGCACAGAATGCGGTGCCCGTGCTCGGCTGTCCGTGCACGGTACCCGGTGCCCGGCGCTCGGCTGTCCGTGCACGGTACCCTGTTCTAGTGCTCAGTGCCCGGTGCCGCTGCTCGGTTGCCTGTGCACGGTACCCGGGGCCGCTGCTTGGCTGTCTGCGCGCAGTCACCGGTGCCGGTGCTCAGTGCCCGGGGCCAATTCCCAGTACCCGATGCTGATGTTCAGTGCCCGGTGCCAGTACCCGGTACCGGTGCTGCGTGCCCGGTACCCCGCGGCTCCCCGGGGAGACCGGACTCTCCTGGGCGCGGCGGGGGCGCAGCGCTCAGCACCCGGGAGCATCTTCCAACCCCTTCCCTCTTATAGGGGCGGCGAGGAGGGTCCCCCGGGGCCGCTCCCCGCGCCCTCGCCCGAACAATGACGGGGCGGCGGGAGCGGCGGCGCCGGGGCTGTCCGTCACGGACGGGATTAACCGGCGGGGCGGCTGCGCCCCGGCCCCGCGCCCAGAGCGCGACCGGCAGGGGGGACCGGCATACCCGGTACCGGCGGGGGGGGATCGGCTGCTGCCCCCCCCCCCCCTCGCCGCCCTACATACCCGGTACCGGAGGGGGGGACCGGCTGCTGCCCCCCCCCCCCATACCCGGTACCGGAGGGGGGGACCGGCTGCTGCCCCCCCCCCATACCCGGTACCGGAGGGGGGGACCGGCTGCTGCCCCCTCTCCCCCCCCCCCCCTACCCGGTACCGGCAGGGGGAGCGGCTGCTGTCCCCTCCGCATACCCGTACCGGCGGGGGGCAACCGGCTGCTGCCTCCCCTGCATCGCCGGTATCGGCGGGGGGGGACCGGTTGCTGCCCCCCCTCGAGCACATACGCTACCGGTACCGGAGGGGGAGGGTGGGGGGGTGGGAGGAGGGCGGCCCGGGACAGCGAGGGAGGGAGGAGCAGGTCTGGAAGAGGCCCGGGATTTCCCGGGACAGCACGGAGGGAGGGGGGTCGGGAGAGAACGGGATCTCCCGGGACAGTCCCGGGCGCACGGTGCGCGGCAGAGCCCGGGGGCGCCGTCTGGGGAGCACCGGGTTTGGGGGGGGGGGGGGGGGTCGTGCAGCACCCCGGGGCCGCTCCGGAGCCCCCGGTCCCCTCGGCCGTGGCCGGTGCGACGGGGCAGGGCTGTCCCGGTGGCGGAGCCGGTGGCCCCGGGG
Source organism: Cuculus canorus (assembly GCF_017976375.1). NCBI lineage: Eukaryota > Metazoa > Chordata > Aves > Cuculiformes > Cuculidae > Cuculus > Cuculus canorus. Next base: position 2,919,542 of record NC_071429.1, read on the forward strand.
TTGGGATCGGTGTAATTGGGGACCCCTCACCGAGAACCGGGAGGGATGGGGATATGACGGATGGAGGGATGGATGGAGAGACGGAAGGAAAGAGAGACGGAGGAATGGACAATTGGATGGAGGGAGGGATGAGAGGATGGAGGGAGGAATGGACAATTGGATGGAGAGATGGAGGGAGGGATGGAAGATTGAATGGGGAGATGTTCGGAGGAATGGAGGGAGAGATGGATGGAGGGATGGGGGAATGGATGGAAAATTGGATTGGGAGATTAGTGGAGAGATGGAGGAAGAGGTGGAGGAATGGCCAGTTGAATGGAGGGAGGGATGGATGGATGGATGGATGGATGGATGGATGGAGAGATGGTTAGTTGGATGGAGAGTGGATGGAGGGATGAGCAGTTGGATGAAGAGATGGATGGAAGGATGGAGGGAGAGGTGGATGGAGGTGTGGATGGAAGAATGGGCAGTTAGATGGGGAGATGGGTGGAGGGAGGAACAGCTGGTTTGATGGAGATGGATGGATGGATGGATGGATGGATGGATGGATGGATGGAGGGACAAGATTGGATGGTGAGATGGATGGTGGGAGAGATGGAGGAATAGATGGATGGAGGGATGAGAAGATAGATGGTGGGCTGGATGGTTGGATGGGGAGATGGATGGAGAGGTGGAGGGAAGGAGGGGTGAAGAGATGGAAGTTTGGAAGAGATGGAGGAAAGGATGGATGGTGGGATGGAAGGTCAGATGGGGTTATGGATGGAGAGATGGATGGGGGGTGGTTGGGAGATGGAAGGTTGGAAGAGATGGAAGGAGGGATGGACGTGAAGACGATGGAGGGCAGGTAGGGCGTGGAGGCCCCGGGTGCCCCGGGTGCCTGTGGCCAGGACACGGTACCGTGGGGGCAGTTCTGGCTCGTGTCCCGTGTGGACGAGGGTCTGACCCCCCCCCCCCCGGAGCGGGGCGGAGCTGCACCCCCTTTGGAGGGGGGGGGCTGTAATCCCCCCGGGGCCGTTGCCCCGGACCAGTCATGCGGAGCCGGATTAGCCCCTCTCGCGGCTTCAATTCAAGGTGGGACAAAGCCCGTGGCGGGGGGAGCGGGGGTGTCACACCGGGCACACCCCCCCCTCCCCCCCTGCTCCAGCAGGCGGACCCCGCCCCCCCTCGCCCCCCCTCCGTTCCCGGCCGGGCAGGGCCGTGTCCGCGCCCTCGAGCCGCCGCCCCGCCGGGGCTCCCGGGGCTGAGGTCAGTGGGGGCGGGGGGGGGGCGCCCTGCCCGCGGCCGTGCCACCCCCTCCCCCGCCCTCCAACCCCCCCGGGGTCCCCGTTCCTCCTGATTCCCCTCTCCTTCCATCCCGGGACCCCCTCCGGGGGTTCCTGATCTTCCTGACCGCCCCCCCCCCCCCCCCGTCCCGTCCCATCACGACCTTCGCCCCCCCCCGTGCCGTTAGTGGGGTCCTCATCCCCCGCCCCCGGTGTCGCGTCGCCCCCCCGAAAGCTGCTCATACGAAGCGGGGGGGGCACCTGGACCGTCATCCAATTATGGGGGTCCTCGACCCCCCCCCCCCCGTACAACATATTGCCCCCCACCCGTTGTCGTGGTCCCCCGGTACGGGCTCTGCCCCCCCCCCCAGCTGCTCATAGCGGGGGGAACACCGGGAGCCTCATGCAATTATTGGGGTCCCGGTCCCCCCCCCCCCGTGTTGTTATTGGGGTCCCCCCTCAGTTGCTCAAACCGGGGGGGGGGGCGCACCGGGAGCCTCATCTAATTACTGGGGTCCCGGTCCCGTCCCCCCCCGGTGTCTTTATTGGGGGTCCTCCCCCCGCTGCTCCTACCGGGGGGAGCACCGAGAATCCATGCAATTACCGGGGTCCCCCCTCGGGGGCCGTTATTGGGGTCCCGCCCCCAGCTGCTCATACCGGGGGGGATGGACACGCCGGGACCCCCCCCTGCCTTTACTGAGGGAGGGATAATTGCCCCCCCCCATCTCTCTCCGGTTCCCCCCCCCTCCCTCCCCCGCATTACTGCATCCGTTGCCATGGGAACGGCTCGCGCCTCTCGCGAGCTCGGCGCCCCCCCCCGCGCGCCCCCGGTCCCGGTGCTTGGATGGGGGGGGGGGGCATACCGGGGGGGGGGAGGGAGGGAGGGTGAGCAGTTGGGGGGGGGGGGGCGCACCGGTTGCTGCTCTCGCGAGATCAGCGCGATCGGGGCCTCCGCTTCCGGCGGCGGGAGCGGTGCAGAGTCAGAGCGGGCGGGGGCACCGGCACCAGGTGCGGGGGGGGCACCGGGGGCGGGAGGGGATGCAAGAGGTGGGGGCTGCATGGGGGCGGGAGGAGGTGATACCGAGACCGGCACCGGTTGGGGGGGGGGGGGGGGGGAGCGCACCGAGACCGTCACCAGGTGCGGGAGGGGTTGCTTGGAGGGGGGGGGGCGCACTGGGGGGGGGGGGGGAGAATACCGAGACCCATTCCAGGTGCGGAGGGGGCACCGGGGGGGGGGTGTTGCTTGTGGGGGGGGCACTGAAACCCATTGCAGGTGTCGGGGGGCACCCGGTGCTGTGGGAGCTGAAGGGGGGGGGACACACACACGCACCGGGACTGGCACCAGGTGGGAGGGGCTGCACGGGGGGGGGACACCCCTGTATCCCACCCCCCCGGGTATGAGCAGCTGCGGGGAGGGGGGGGTGTATGGAGGGGGGGGCTCCAAGCATCGCTGCACCGGGTGGGGGGGGGGGGCGTAGGGGGTACGGAGCACCGAGGGTGGGGGCATCACACTGGGCCGGGGGGGGGGCACCGGGAACGGGGGGAGCTGCACGGTGCGGGGGGGAATGTGTGAGACCGGGGGGGGGGGGGGGCAACAGCGTTTTTTTGGGGGATGGAGGGTGTGCGTTTGGGTTATGGAGCACTGCGGGGGGGGGGGCACCGGGCATCACCGTGTTGGGGGGGGGGTTGGATGGGAGAGGGGATCCCAGTGCTCCCCCACCCCAGTATGAGCAGCTGAGGGGGGGGCAGAACCGTGATAGAGGAAACACAGCAGGAGGGTTGCAGTGCTTTTTTTAGGGGGGGGGAGGGTGCTTTGGGGTTACAGAGCACCGGAGGGTGGGATCTGTGCCTCAGTTTCCCCCTGTGCAGAGCCCTGGCCCAGTCCCTTGTAGAGTGCAGCCTGGGGGGGGGGGGGCTGCGCCCCCAGCACGACCCCCCCATTAAGCCCCATGCCCCCCCCAGCACACGGGGGGGTCCACAATCCCCACAGCCTCCCTGCCTACCCCCCCAATATGGGGATCCCCCATGTCCCTGTCTCCCTCAGCATATTAGGGGGATCCCCAACCCCAGAGTCTCCCTGTGCCCCCCCACTACATGGAGGGGGGGGGTCCCAATCCCCACAGCCCCCCCACCCCGAGCTTGGGGCCCCCTTGGAGACCCCATTTGCCCCCCTCTGGTCCTCAGCCTGCACCCCAACACCTGCCCCATTGCCCTCCAGCACAGGGGGGGTCCGCAATCCCCACAGCCTCCCTGTGCCCCCCAGCACAGGGGGGGGTCCCCAATCCCCACAGCCTCCCTATGCCCCCCAGCACAGGGGGGGGTCCCCAATCCCCACAGCCTCCCTGTGCCCCCCAGCACAGGGGGGGGTCCCCAATCCCCACAGCCTCCCTGCATCCCCAGCCCCCCCCTCCCCCCCCCAGATCTTGGGACCCCCTCGGAGCCCCACATTGCTCAGCCCCCGCCCCAGCGCCTGCCCCATGCCCCCGCAGGATCCGGCGTCGCCTGCGGACGCAGCCAGCGCCGCCGTCACCATGGGCAACATCTTCGGGAACCTGCTGAAGAGCCTCATCGGGAAGAAGGAGATGCGGATCCTCATGGTGGGGTTGGACGCCGCCGGCAAGACCACCATCCTCTACAAGCTGAAGCTGGGCGAGATCGTCACCACCATCCCCACCATAGGTGTGTGGGGCTTGGGGGGGCGGATGGACAGGGACCCCTCCCCACCCGGGCTCCTTAGCAGGGCGCTCGCAGCCCCGCGTGCCTCAGTTTCCCTGTGCCGTCGCTCCCCGCAGGTTTCAACGTGGAGACAGTGGAGTACAAGAACATCAGCTTCACCGTCTGGGACGTTGGTGGACAGGACAAGATCCGGCCCCTCTGGCGACATTACTTCCAGAACACCCAGGGTAGGGAACGCCGGGAACGCTGGGAGGGAAGGGACGCTTGGCAAGGAGCGGGGCAGCAGCGGGATGGGCCACATCCTGCTCTCCCAGCACCGCCCGCTCGCCATTCCCAGGGCTCATCTTTGTGGTGGACAGCAACGACCGGGAGCGGGTGAACGAGGCGCGTGAGGAGCTGATGCGGATGCTGGCGGAGGACGAGCTGCGGGATGCCGTCCTCCTTGTCTTCGCCAACAAACAGGTGGGGCTGGGCGCCCATCTCCAGGGCATCGGGGCTGTGGGGCTGGGAGCGTCCCCGAGGCATCAAGGCTGGGGGGCTGGGACCATTCCCGGGGCGTTGGGGCTGTGGGGTGGGTGCCCATCCATGGGGCTGTGGGACTGGGACCGTTATCGGGGCTGAGGGGTAGGTGCCCATCCATGTGACGTCAAAGACTGATGCCAGCCCGCTATGGTGGGGTTGTGCCCATCCCTGTGGCTTCAGGACTGGTGTTGGCACCCATGGCAGCATGATACCCCTTTCCTTGGGACTGCTGGTGGTGCCCATCCCCATGGTATCAGGGTTGCTTTTGGTGCCCATGATGGAGCTGGTGCCCATCCGCATGGCCTTGGGGCTGCTGGCGGTGCCTGAGGAAACATGCTGCCCATCCCTACTGGGATGTTGGTGCCCATCCCCATGGCCTTGGGGCTGCTGGCGGTGCCCGTGGAAGCATGGTGCCCATCCCCATGGCCTTGGGGCTGCTGGCGGTGCCTGTGGAAGCATGGTGCCCATCCTCATGGCCTTGGGGCTGCTGGCGGTGCCCGTGGAAGCATGGTGCCCATCCCTACTGGGATATTGGTGCTCGTCCCCATGGCCTCGGGACTGGTGTTGACCCCTGTGGCAGTGTTGGTGCCCATGGGAGTATGGTGCCCATCCCCATGGCATCAGGTCTGGTTCCATCCCCCATGGTGCTGTTGATGCTCATTCCCATGGCATTGGTGTTGGGATTTTGGTACCCATAGTGGTATTGATGCCCAACGCCATGGCCTCGGGGCTGGTTTTGGTACTCGTGGTGAAGCTGGCACCCATCCCTATGGCATCCAATCTGGTTCCAGCCCCCGTGGTGCTGTTGGTGCCCATCCCCGTGGCATCACGTCTGGTTTCAGCCCCCGTAGTGGTGTTGATGCTCATCACCATGCTGGTGGTGTTGCTTTTGGTACCCATGGTACTGTTGATGCCCATCCCCTTGACCTCAGGTCTGCTTTTGGTATCTGTAATGGAGCTGGTGCCCATCCCCATGGCATCAGATCTGGTTCCATCCCCCATGGTGCTATTGACGCTCATTCCCATGGCATTGGTGTTGGGATTTTGGTACCCATAGTGGTATTGATGCCCAACGCCATGGCCTCGGGGCTGGTTTTTGGTACTCGTGGTGAAGCTGGCACCCATCCCCGTGGTGTCAGATCTGGTTCTAACCCCCCCCCTTTTTTTTTTTGCCCCCCCAAACCAGGACCTGCCGAATGCCATGAACGCCGCCGAGATCACGGACAAGCTGGGGCTGCATTCCCTGCGCCATCGCAACTGGTACATCCAAGCCACCTGCGCCACCAGCGGCGACGGCCTCTACGAGGGCCTCGACTGGCTCGCCAACCAGCTCAAGAACAAGAAGTGAGGGGGGGGCTGCCGGCCCCGGCCCCCCCGTGACCCCCCCCGCCCCCCCAAACCCTGGGATCGCCCCCCCTTTTTTGCCCCCCATCCCTCCCCGGGGGGGTTGGGTTTTTTTTTTGGCTTCTTTTTGGCACCGGTTGCTGTGGGGTTGATTCGCCTTCTGGTTTGGGGGTTATTGGTTTTTTTTTTTGGGGGGGGGGGGCGCCCCGGGTTCCTCTCGGATTTCATGTGTGTGTGTGTGTGTGTGTGTGTGTGTGTGGAGTCAGAGCTCTGTGTAATGGGGGGGGTGTGGGGGGGGGGGGGGCTGCTATGCCAGGTCTCCCCCCCACCTCCCTCTCCATGCATGTCCCTTGCCTTCTTCTGGACCAAATGGGGGGGGGGATTTGGGACCATAAACTGACCCCCCCAGTCCTATGTGCCCCCCCACTATGGTTCCCCAACCCCTCCCAGTCAATTCAAAGTAGGGAAGGGGGGCATTTGGGACCATAAACTGACCCCCCCCCCCTAGTCCTATGTGCCCCCCAAACAGTGTCCCCCCCCCAATCACTTCAAGGCAGTGGGGTGGGGGCATTTGGGACCATAAACAGCCCCCCCCCCCGCCCCCAGTCCTATGTACCCCTCCCCATGGTGCCCCCCCCTCCAGTCACTTCAATGCAGCAGGAGCTGGGGGGCATTTGGGACCATAAACTGCCCCCCCCCAGTTCTATGTGCCCCCCCCTGAACAGTGTCCTCCCCCAGTCTATTCAAGGTAATGTGAGGGTGGGCATTTGAGACCATAAACTGCCCCTCCCAGCCCTATGTCCCCCCCTCCTGAACAGTGTCCATCCCCCCCCCAATCACTTCAGGGCAGCAGGAAGGGGGGGGGCATTTGAGACCATAACACCCTCCCCAGCCCCCCATCTTGGACCCATGTGTCCCCCCCCCATCACTTTGAGGCAGGTCCCTCCCCCATGGGGGGCTGGGGGGGGACACACAGCAATGTGGGGACCCCCCCCCCCCCCAGCCATACCCCCCCTATCATGAACCCCAATGGTGGAGGAGGGGGACACAGCGCTGTAGGGACCCCCCCTAGCCATGGCCCCCCCCCCCCCCATGCCAGCATAGTGATTGTATGGCCCTGCCCCTCACGGATGGACAGACGGACGCGCCCCCCACCCACCCCCGGCACTGTATTTATGCCCCCCGCCCCCCGGTCTGTGCTTGGTGTGACGTTGTTGCTGCGGGTCTGCCCTGGCCGGGGACATGTGTGCTCGCCCCCCCTCCCCGACCCCCCCTGCGCCTCAGATGGTGGGTGACACCCCCCCCCCCTTGGATATTAAACATGTTTTATGTAGTGCTGTGCCCCCCCACCCCTGGCTCTGCTTCCACAGCCCCCCCCCCCAGCATGGGGTGGGGGGCGGTTAGTGAGGGACAGCCCTAGAGTCCCATGGGGGGGGGGTGTCCATGGAGGGGGGGGGGGTCACTATGATGGACAGCCCTGGGGTCCCACAGGTTGGGGGTTCCTGGACAGCCCTGGGGTCCCCCGGAGGGGGGGTCACTATGATGGACAGCCCTGGGGTCCCACAGGGTCGGGGGGTCCTGGACAGCCCTGGGGTCCCACAGGGTGGGGGGGTCCTGGACAGCCCTGGGGTCCCATGGAGGGGGGGGGTCCTGGACAGCCCTGGGGTCCCGTGGAGGGGGGGTCACTATGATGGACAGCCCTGGGGTCCCATGGGGGTAGGGGGGTCCATGGAGGGGGGGGGGGGTCACTATGATGGACAGCCCTGGGGTCCCGCGGGGGGTTCGGTGATAGACAGCCCCGCGCTGGGTTTAATTAGAATGGGCTTAGCAGGGCCGGGGCGGGGGGGGGTTGAGGGGGGGCTCCCCTGTTCCCAGCCTCATCTTTAAGGCAATATGGGCTGAATCAGTAAATCCCATTAGTGCTAATCCCGGCTGGGGGGGGCGATGACAGTGCCAGCACCCCCGCCCCGGTGTCACTCCCCCCGGCAGTGCCGGTGCTGCTGTCCCCGTGTCCCCTTTATTGGGGGTGTTGTCCCCTCTGTGTCGGTGACGCCAAACCCCCGGCTGTGCCGGCTGCTGGGGTCCCCTGTATGAGTGGGGGGGGGGGCACTGGGGTTCCCGGTGAAGCCGGCACGTTCCCAGCAGTGGTTTTGTGCGGCGGGGGCCAGCGCGGCGCTGACCCGGTGGCCCTAATCCCATTAGCCCCCCCCCACCGCCCCCCGGCTGCCGCCGCCAGCCCGGCTTCCCCACCTCTCGGCAACCGGGGCTGGTATGTGGGGGCACCTGCGGGGCGGCGTGCCGACACCGTCGCCCGGGAGCTGCACCGGGGCCTGCGCCGGCACTGCCGCCAAGAGGGCCACCGCCGCCATCAGTGGGGCCACCACCACCAGCAATGGGGCCTCAACTGCTCCAACAGGACGATGGCCACCATCAATTGGGCCACCACCGCCATCAGTGGGGCGCCACCACCAGCAATGGGGCCTCAGCTGCTCCAACAGGACGACGGCCACCATCAGTTGGGCCACCGCCGCCATCAGAGGGGCTACCACCACCAGCAGTGGGGCCTCGACTGCTCCAGCAGGGCCACTGCCACCATCAATAGGGCCACCACTATCGGCAATGGAGCTTTAGCTGCTCCAATGGGACCGGAGCTACCACCAACAGGGCCACCACCACCGACAGTGGGGTCTCAGCTCTTCCAACAGGGCCACCACTGCCATCAGTGTGGCTACCGCCACCAGCAGTAGGGCATCGGCTGCTCCAACAGGACCACTGCCACCACTAACAGGGCCACCACCGCCATCAATGGGGCTACCACCACTGGCACTGGGGCCTGAACTGCTCCAGTGTGGCCACTGCCACCACCAATGGGGCCACCACCACTGCCAACAGGGCCTATGGCATCACTGCCATCAATGGGGCCACCACCACCATCAATGGGGCCACTGCTGCCACCACCAGGGCCACCACCAGCACGGGGGTGGTGCAAAGGGGGGTCCTGGACCCGGTGGGCACCGGTTTCTCGGGCTTTGCTGCCGCCTGCTGGTACCGAACCCACACATTCCCCCCCACCCCAGCACCCCTGGTCCAGAACCGCCCCCCCCAAGCACCCCTGGTCCAGGACCACCCCCGCCCAGCACCCCTGGTCCAGAAGACCCCCCTCAGCACCCCTGGTCCAGGACCCCCCCCCCCCGTCTTCTCAACTGAGCTCAGGACCCCCCCCCCCCCCGTCTTCTCAACTGAGCTCAGGACCCCCCCCCCCCCCCCGTCTTCTCAACTGAGCTCAGGACCCCCCCCCCCCCCCCGTCTTCTCAACTGAGCTCAGGACCCCCCCCCCCCCCGTCTTCTCAACTGAGCTCAGGCCCCCCCCCCCCGTCTTCTCAACTGAGCTCAGGACCGCCCCCCCCCCAGCACCCACTCGTTTCAGGAACCCCCCCCGGACCCACCTGGGCCCAGAACACCCCCCCCCCCCCCCCCGACCCCAGCACCCCCCGAGGTCCCCGCACCCCCCCGGGACCCCTTCTTCCCCCCACGGTCCCGCTCGGGGCGGGGCGGGGGCGGCCCCGGGGGCGGGGTGGGGGTGTCCCCGGGGGCGGTGCCGGTACCGCCCCCCCTTCCAACCCCCCCCCCGCAGCCCCGGCCATGCCGCCCCCCGCCGCGCTGCTGCTCCTGGCGCTGCTGCTGCCGCCGCCCCCCGCCCGCGGCGAACCCGAGCCCCGCGAGCTGCGCCTCGAGACCCTCGTGAGGACCGGGGGGGGACACCGGGGGGGCACCGGGAGCAATCCGGGGCCGCTTGCGACGGGGACCGGCGGCGGGGATTAAGGGGGCACCGAGGAGGGGGGAAACCACGGGGCAAAGAAGGGACAGGAGGGCACCGGGCTGCGGGGAGGAGGGGGACGACGGGGCACCGGGGGGCACCGGGGGGCGCCGGGGGGCACCGGGTTGCGGGGATGAGGGGGAAACGATGTGGCAAAAGGGCGACCGGGGGGCACCGGGGAGAGACCGGGCTGCGGAGAGGGAGGAGGAACGACGGGTCAAAGGAGGGACCGGAGAGACCGGGGGGGTACCGGAGGGACCGGGCAACACCGGGCTGCGGGGAGGAGGGGAACGACAGGAGCACCGGAGGGCACCGGGGGTACAGGGCTGCGGGGATGTGGGGGGAACGACGGGGCGAAAGGGGGACCGGGGGGCACCGGGGATCCCGATGTAGACCGGGGGGCAGCGGGGGCACCGCGCGGCGGAGTTGGAGGCACGAGGGAGGGGGACACACACGGGACACCGGGGAGAGGGGGGGTCAGGGGGGTGCGTGGGGCTCCCGTGCCGACCCTCTGTGCTCCCCCCTCCCCCGCCGCAGGTGCCCCCCCCCGAGGGCTGCTCGGAGCTGTCGGCGCCGGGGGACACGGTGCACATCCACTACACGGTACGGCGGGAGGAACACGTCAGCAACGGGGGGAAACGGGGCGGGGAGCGGGCGGGGACGGGGGAACCGGGGCGGGGACGGGGTGGAACCTGAGTGGCACCGGGAGAGATATAGGAGCGGCACTGGGGTGAGCGCAGGGTGGTGATGGGAGTGGAAGCGGAGTGGTACCCGGGTGGGAATGGGAGTGGAACCAGAATGGTACCTAGCAGGGAATGGGAGTGGAACTGGAGTGGTACCTAGCAGGGAATGGGAGTGGAACCGGAGTAGTGCCCGAGTGGGCACAGGGCTGGAACCAGAGTGGCATTAGGTTGGGCACAGGATGGGCATGGGAGTAGAACCAGAGTGATATCGGGATGGACATAGAGGTAGCACTGGGGTGGGCACTAGGGTGGCACTGGGGTGACTCTGGTTTGGGCATAGGGCTGGAACTGGAGTGGTAGTGGGAGGGACACAGAGGTGGCACTGGGACAGCACTGAGACAGGCATGAGAGTGCCACCAGGGTGGGCATGGGATGGGCTTGGGGGTGGCACTGTGGTGGCACCAGGGTGTTGCTGAGGGGGCATGGTGACAGCCCTGGATGAGCCCTGGGTGGCACCTGGACACAGCAGTGGCACTGGGACTAGCATGGGGGCAGCACCAGGTTTGGCATGGGTTGACGCTGGGACCAGCACCAGAGCAGCACTGGGACAGCGCTGGGACTGGGATGGGGACATCCCCGGGGCAGAACCGCTGTGTGATGGTGCCCATCACCCCGGGGGTGATGGTGCCCATGCCGCAATCCTGCAGGGCACCCTGGAGGATGGCCGCATCATCGACACCTCGCTGAGCCGGGACCCACTCCAGGTGGAGCTGGGCAAGCGCCAAGTCATCCCCGGTGAGCGGGGGCCTAGGGGGGCTTAACCGGGACCCGAGCGCGATGGGATACCCTGGGTGCCCCTCACTCACCCTCTCTCCCCTCCTCTCCTCGCAGGCCTGGAGCAAAGCCTGCTGGACATGTGTGTGGGGTAAGTGGGGCGAGGGGGGCAGCCGGTGGCCTCCCCAGCATCCCTGCCACGGTTTGGCACAGACATCGGCACCGATGGTCTCTCTCACCATGGCAGGGAGAAGCGCAGAGCCATTATCCCCCCTCACCTGGCCTACGGCAAGCGGGGCTCCCCTCCCAGCATCCCAGGTGAGTGCAGATCTCGAGGGTCCCCGAGGGGGTCCCTGCCGGTCCCCGCTCAGGTTCTGTGTCCCCCTTTCTCCCCTCCAGGTGATGCGGTGCTGCGGTTCGAGGTGGAGCTGGTGGCTTTATCCCGGGCCAGTTACTGGCAGAAGGTGGTGAACGAGGTGGTGCCGCTGCTGTGCCTGGCGCTGGTGCCGGCGCTGCTGGGGCTCATCGGGTACCACCTCTACCGCAAGGCCAGCAGCCCCAAGCTCTCCAAGAAGAAGCTGAAGGAGGAGAAGAGGAACAAAGCCAAAAAGAAATAAAGCCTTCCCGTTGGCATCCGTGGCTGCTCTGTCCGGCTTTGGTGGTAGGGGGGATGCAGAGCAGTGGGAAGGGACTGTGCCTCCTCCATGAGCTCCCTGCCTGGTCCGGCAGCGGGGATTTGGTCACTGGCAGCACTAAGCAGAGAGGTGACAGACCCACACCTGCCCTGACAAAGCTCAGTGTGACCAGAAAAAAGACCCCGGAGCACTTTTTTAGGCACAGTTTAGCTCTTTTATGGCACCTCTGGGCAGTCACGGTTCCTCCGGTGTCCCCGAGCAGCAGGCTGGGCGCTACACTTTGCAGGGGGATTTGGTGCCAGCGGAGCAGAGGATGGGGTCCAGGAGGGTGTTGGTGCGTGCCACACCTTGCCGACCTCATGCATGGTCCCCCAGGTGCGAGATGAGTCCCTGGGGATGCAGCTCTTGTGCTCGACGGCAAGGAGCAGGTTGGGTTCGCTGAGCACCTCCCGGGTGATGGAGAACCCTGCCAGGTACCGCCGGAGCAGCTCCCGCAGCCACCGGTTCCTCTGGCTCAGGGCCACCCGCTCCCGCTCCAGCGCCTGTTCCTCCAGCTTCACCTTGTTGAAGCGCTGCCAGAAGCGCTCCAGCCCCACGTAATCCCGCAAGGCCTGGGCGAGAGGCAGCACGCTGGGCAGGGGGTCCCCATGATACCCACACGCCGTCCCGGCTGTCCCCAAAGCCGGATCCCAAGCCTCGCTCCCCAGCAGCAGCGTTTGGGATCCCAGTGCTGCCTCCTCACCCGCGCCAGGGGCTCCGTAGGTGACTCCACAAGGACCCACCGGGCATCTCGCTGCTCGTCCTCTGCCAGTGAAGAAGGATAGAAAGGCAGCACCTTCTCCTCCTCTGTCTCCAGCCTGCGGCACATCTCAGCAAGCTGCAGGATGCGCTCTGCCTGGGAAGGGGACACAGGAAAGGAAGGTGGCACCATGGTGGCACCTCCCCGGTGCTCCCTCTTGCCACGGGGCGTCAGTCTCACCTTCTTCACCACCCACGCCAGCACCTTCAGGGCTGTGTTGCTCTGCACCGTGAGCACAGCCAGGCTATTGTGGGCGCTCGCTCTGGCCTCCTTCATCTCACCCTTGAGCTCCTGGAGCTGCCTGAGGACCTTTTTCTTCTCCTTCCGCATGCGCTGGTTCTGCTCCTCACTCTCGTGGAGATGAGCCAGCATCTGATCCTTGGTGGCTGCGACTAAGTCCTGGAAAGAAGTGGAACATGAGCGTTGGGATGGATGCCACCACGCTTGGAGCCATCCCTGTGCCTGGTTGCAACCTGGAGCTTTTGCAGCTTCTTCGTCTGCATCTCAATTTCCTTGGACCTCTTCTTGTCCTTCTGCTTCAGTTCCTCAAACGCGATCCTCTGGTGCTCGGTGGCCTCCATGTAGCTCTGCATGGCATGCTGGAACTGCTCCCAGAGCGCCTCTGCCTTCCCGCTCAGCTCCATGCGGCAGTAGTACTTCTCCAGCAGGGTCTGGAGACAGACACAGCTCGGGGTGAGCCACCGACTCCCAGACCTCACGGTGGACAAGCCCAAAAAGAGTCCTTGATGGTTACTCTTCCTGCCCATACCTTGTTCTTGGTGTCGTCTCGCATGCTCTGGAAATTGAGCATGGCCTCGTGGTCATTCTTGGTGTAATTCTGCTCCGTGGCCAGCACCATGGCCTGCAGGTAGCGGCTTTCTTGCTCTCGCTGCTCGAGGATGGATCTCCTGGGGAAAAGATGGAGGAGTTGCTCACTGTGGTAAGGAAAAATAAGCCAGCAGTGGCCCAGGTGGCCAAAAAGGCCAATGCCATCTCGGCTTGGATCAGACCCGGCGTGGCCAGCAGGGCCAGGGAGATGATTCTGCCTCTGGACTCAGCACTGGTGAGGCCGCACCTCGAATCCTGTGTTCAGTTCTGGGCCCCTCGCTCCAAGAAGGATGTTGAGGCTCTGGAGCGTGTCCAGAGAAGAGCAACGAAGCTGGGGAAGGGGCTGGAGAACAAGTGTGAGGAGGAGCAGCTGAGGGCCCTGGGGGTGTTGAGGCTGGAGAAGAGGAGGCTGAGGGGAGACCTTATTGCTCTCCACAGCTGCCTGAAAGGAGATTGGAGAGAGGAGGGCGCTGGGCTCTTCTCCCCAGTGACGGGGACAGGACAAGGGGGAATGGCCTCAAGCTGTGCCAGGGGAGGGTCAGACTGGACATCAGGAAGAGATTCTTCACCAAAAGGATCGTGGGGCCCTGGCAGAGGCTGCCCAGGGAGGGAGTGGAGCCCTCATCCTTGGAGGTGTTCAAAAGACGGGAAGATGAGGTTCTCAGGGACTCAATGATCCAAGAGGTGTTTTCCAACCTAGTGATTCTATGACAAGGGTCCTCAGGCGGCTCAAGGAGCTCATGCATGAGGCGAACCAGGCCAGGGCCAAGGCTCATGGCAGCTGGTGGTGCTGTGAGAGGGCTCAGCAACAGGACAGGACAGCCAAGCAGGTGCCACCGTTGTCCCTCTCCCTTTCTTTACCTCTCAGCCTCGAATTCTGTCTCCAGGACCTGCCACTGGGCACCGTACACCTCCTCCAGGAAGGCCAGGCGGCAGCGCTGCAGCTGCAGCAGGCGGTCAATGTTGTCCAAGTGGCTGCGCAGGGGCCGGGCGTGCTGCTCCTCCACCTGGTCCAGGTCGGTCACTAGTAACTGCGGGCAGTTTGGGGACAGGTCACTGACGGTTCCTAATGTTGTGTTATCCCCTCCAACCCTGTGCTCTTACCTCGATGATGCTGTCCTTGCGGTCCATCATGCGTGCGAAGGCCTGGCTGAGGACTGCGATATCCTGGCGCAGCTCCTTGGCCTTGGCCTTGCGCAGCAGAGCCTGCCATTGCGTGTGGATCTTCTGGAGGTTCAGGGTGCTGGTCTGCTCCTCCCTGGCCAGTTTCTCCTGCGGAGGGTGGGGGCCAGGAGCTGGAAAAATCCTTGGGAAAACATGCTGTCACCCCACCCTGGCACCCCCCAGCACCTTCAGGAAACGAGTGAGCAGCTCTGTCTTCATCTTGGCCTCCTCCTCCTTGGCCACTGCTTGACTCTGCAGCAGTAGGAGCTTGTCTGACGCCGCCATGGGGGTTTCCTTCTGCAGGTGGCACTTCACTGGAATGGTCGCTTCACGCTGGGCCTGGGGTGGCGGGAGTGGTACAGGGGTTGCACAGGGTCCCCCCAGACCCCTCCTGAGCCCTGTTCTTCTCCAGACCCCCAGGCCCTGTTTTCTCCCGTCCATTCCTCTCCTCCTTCTGAGGTCTCCCCCAGACCTTTTCCACTTTGGGGTAATCCCAGACCCCTCCAGACCCCCTGTCAGGCCTTGTTCCCTCCCACCCACCCCTATCTCCCCCTCCTGGGGACCCCCCCCAAGTACCCTCTAACTATTAGGGTCCCCCCCAGACACCCCTTCAGGCCCTGTTCCCCCCTCTCTCCTCCTCTTGAGGTATCCCCAGAACCCCTTCACTCTGGGGTACTCCCAGACTTCCCCCAAATCCCCCCTCAGGCCCTCCAGACTACCACCATTTTGGGGTCCCCCCCAAATCCACAGACCCCCAGA
The DNA here is from genome assembly GCF_017976375.1 of Cuculus canorus. Classification (NCBI taxonomy): domain Eukaryota; kingdom Metazoa; phylum Chordata; class Aves; order Cuculiformes; family Cuculidae; genus Cuculus; species Cuculus canorus. The sequence goes on from NC_071429.1 coordinate 2,934,802, forward strand.
ACCCCCAGGCCCTTTTCCTTCCCATCCACCCCTATTTCCCCCTCCTGGGGACCCCCTCAGGCACCCCTCTACTATTGGAGTCCCCCCAACACTCCCTCAGGCCCTGTTCTCCCTCAGCCCCTCTCATTTTGGGGTTCCCCCCCATCCACACTCCTCCAGACCCCCCCAGGTCCTGTTCCCTCCCCCTCCATCCCTATCTCCTCCTCTTGAGGTCCTCTCTAGGCCCCCTCAGGCCCTGTTCTCCTCCAGACTCCCCCCGATTTTGGGGTCCCCTTCCCATCCGATGTTCCCACTATTGGGAATACCCCCTAAACCTCCCTAGTCCCTTCCCTTTGGTCCTCCCCCCGCCCCTCCGCGCCTCACAAAGCTCTCACCCCCCTCCTCAACACCCCTAGCCCGGCGGCCGGCGTCTCACCGGTCTCCTAGCAACCGCTACTTCCGGTCTACTTCCGCCCGCAGCCGCGCGAGCGCTCCCTAGCGTGGAGGAGCCACTTCACACCCGAGAGGGCGACTTCCGGCGTCTCCTGTTTCTTCGCTATTGGCTGGCGGGCCGGCAGGCGCCGCAGCCACTGGCTGGCGGGCGCGCTGTGGGCGGGGCTTAACAGTGGAGGGGTATATAAAGGGGCTGCGGCTGTGGCGCTCAGAGTTGGCGGGCGGGCGGCGGCATAGGCGGTGCCGCCGCCATGCGGGAGCGGCGACCGGTACCGGCGGCGCCGGCCCGCTGCAAGCTGGTGCTGGTGGGCGACGTGCAGTGCGGCAAGACCGCCATGCTGCAGGTGCTGGCTAAGGATTGCTACCCCGAGGTGAGCCGGTATCCCGAGCATCAGGGAACCGAGCACCGGTAACGGGACCGGGCGCTGACGCTCTCGGTATCGTTGCAGACGTACGTGCCCACCGTGTTTGAGAACTACACGGCGTGTCTGGTCAGCGAGGAGCAGCGGGTGGAGCTGAGCCTCTGGGACACCTCCGGTACCGGGAGGGGAAAGAGGACCTCCAGTACCGGGCGGGGGTAGAAGGGCCCCCCTGGTATGGGGGAGAAGGGAAGGGTCCCCTCCGGTACCGAGGAGAGGGGAAAGGGTTCCCCCCCGATACTGGGGGTGGGGGGAAAGGGTCCTCCTCGGTACCGAGGGTGGAGGGGGTGTCTCCGGTACCGGAGGTTGCAGCGGGACGCGGGAGGGTCCTGCAGTGGGGGCGCCGGGAATGGGGGTGGCCACAATGGGGGAACCCCTGAGGGGGGAGTAAAGAGGGGAGATCGGGGAGGGGGAGGGGGGCATTGGGAGACCCCAGGGACTGGCCCTGCGGGGGGGGCATAGGGCTGAGCACCCACTACCACTGTGACCCCCCCCTCCCCAGTGGGTTCCCTGTGCCCTCCCTGTGAATGGGGGGGAGGCGGGGGGGGCTGGGGCATCCTGGCATCGCCCCCCACCCCGGGCACCCCAAAGGGCTGGGGGTTCGGGAGGAGGGCTGATGCTGCAGTGTGTGTCCCCCCCATCAGAGGGGGGGTCCCCACCACCCGCGGTCCCCGCGTTGCCATGGCGATGCGCTGGCGCAGCCTCTTTGCTATTCCACACACGGAGCGTCTGGGCTGCAACCCCCCCCCCCCCCGGCCTTTTGGGGATGGGGGGGGCACCCCTGCACCCCCAGGGTTACCCCCCCCCGCATCCCACCACACTGCCTCCTCCCTGCCCGCCACCCCCATTGCGATGCTCGGGGGGGGCCCAGCTCCCCATTGACCCCATGGGGGTGGCAGTGCACCCCCATCCTGTGTGCCCCTCAACATCCCAGCCCTCTGGGGGGGCTCCCCCCAGGGTTGGGGAGGGGAGCACGGTGGGGGGGGGCTGTTATATAAACACCGCGGTATCCATTCCCCGCTGCCTCGTTAGGGGCGATGCTGATGATGATGTTAATGGGCTGCGGGGAGCGGAGATGGTGGTTTGGGGGGGGGGGGGGCTCTGGAGCTGGGTGCCCCCCCCCGACTGCATTTGGGAGGGGCTGGGTCCCTTGAGGGGGTGCTGTGCTGTGACACCACCCCCCCCCCCTTTTTACCCAGCCCTGTGTCCCTCAGGGAGGGGATGCTGTGCAGTGACACCCCCCCCACACTTCCTCCAGGCCTGGGTCCCTCGGGGGGGGGTGCTGTGCCCCTTGAGGGGGTTGCTGAGCAGTGCCCCCCCCCCAGTTCCCCAAGTGGGGTCCCTTGGTGGGTTCAACTGGGGGTGCTGTGTGCAGTGACTCCCTCCCCCCCATTCTCCGGGCTTGTGTCTCTCGGGGGGTGCTGTGCCCTTTGAGGGGGATGCTGAGCAGTGCCCCCCCCCAGTTCCCCAAGTGGGGTCCCTTGGTGGGTTCAGCTGGGGGTGATGCATGCAGTGACACCCCCCCAGCCCCCCATTCTCCAGGCTTGGGCACCCTCGGGGGTGCTGAGCCGTGACACCCCCACCTTGTTCTTCAGGCCGTGGTCTGTTGGGTGGGGGTGCTGTGCAGTGACACCCCCACACCCCCCCCATTTCTACAGCCCTGTGTCCTGAGGGAGGGAGAGCTGTGTCCCTCAGGGGGTGCTGAGCAGCGACACCCCCCCCCACCACCACCTTACACACACAGACAGACAGATCTCCAGGCCTGGGTCCCTTGGGGTTGGGGTGGGGGTGCTGAGCAGTGACCCCCCCCTAATTTTTCAGGCTCTCCATACTATGACAACGTGCGGCCGCTCTGCTACAGCGACTCGGATGCTGTCTTGCTCTGCTTCGATGTCAGCCGTCCTGAGACCCTGGACAGTGCGGCCAAGAAGGTGTGTTTGTGAGGGGGCTGCAAGGGGCACCCCCTAGGGGGGAAAGCAGTTTGGGGGGGGATCCCCTCGATCTCAACCCCCCAAAATCACAGTGGAAGACGGAGATCCTGGACTATTGCCCTGACACGCGAGTGCTGCTCATCGGTTGCAAGACAGATCTGCGGACGGACCTGAGCACCCTGATGGAGCTCTCCCACCAGAAACAGGCGCCCATCTCTTATGAGCAGGTTTTGGGGGGATCCCTACTGTGAGGGGGGGTTTAATTTTGATTCGAGGGGGGGTCACGCCAGTCTCATGCTCTGGTGGTTGGGTTTTAGGGCTGTGCAGCCGCCAGGCAGTTGGGAGCTGAGAGTTACCTGGAATGCTCGGCGTTCACCTCGGAGAAGAGCGTACACAGCATCTTCCGGATCGTATCTGGCATTTGTCTGAGCAGGGCCCCCCCGCGACCCCCCCGCAGCCCCCCCCGCGGCCTCTCCAAGCGCATCCTCCACCTTTCCAGCCGCACCGACCTCATCAGCTCCACCTTCAAGAAGGAAAAGGCAAAAAGCTGCTCTGTCATGTGAGGGGGGGGGGGGACGGGGGACCCCTAAATACACCCCCGTCCAGTGTGTGTCCCACCCCCAGAGTTGCCAGGGTGAGCAGCGGGGGGGGGCAGACAGAGCCACAGAGCCCCCCCCTTTAAAGGATGGGGTGCCTGCTGCCCTCCCATCACACTGCTTCCCCCCCAGCACCCATCCTGGGGGGCAGCCCCCATGAGTGGGAGTCGGGGGAGGGATGGCCCTAAGTACCCCCCCAGCCCCCCCCTCCGAGGTTACCAACATATGGGGTAAGGGGGGGGCTGGCTAGAGTTAGAGGCCCCCTCAAGGAGAATGGGGTGCCTGCTGCCCTCCCATCACACCTCTCACCCCCCAGCACCCATCCTGGGGGGGGGGAGCCCCCATGCCTGGGAGTCGAGGGGGATTAAATACTATGTCCCCCGCCCCAGTCCCCAGAGTTATGGGGTGGGGGCTGGCCAAGGCCACAGAGCCCCCCCCCCCCCCAATCATGCAGATTTGGGTCCCATCACACTGCTTTGCACCCCATAGCACCTATTCTGGGGGGCAGCCCCCATCAAGCTGTCGTGGGTGAAGATTTGGGGGGGGGGGGGGGGGCTAAATACAACCCCCAGCCCCCCTGAGGCCCCAGAATGGGGTGGGGTGACCAGACAGGCCCCCCCCCCCCCCAAGGATGATGGGGTCCTATCACAGCACCACCTCCCTCAACACTTGATCCTGGGGGGGCATCCCCTATGAGTGGGGGTCTTGGGGGAGTGGAGGGGGGTGTTCAGCTGCCCCCAACCCTTGATGGGGGGGGAGGGGGTGTTTGCTTCATGGACTCATCCTGCTCCCCCCCTCCCATGCTGCCCCCATCCTTCCATCTGCTGCTTGGCCCCAGGATCCCCAGTGGGGACGAGGAGGGGGGGGGGCTGGGAAAGGGGGGGAATGGTTTATTTTGGGGGGTAGGGGGGGGAAAGAGGGAGGGAGGGGGTCTGTTCCATAATCAGTGTTATTAAAAAGCTTATTTATTATCAGAAATATAACAGCCACCCACGCGCAGCGGGGCCTGGGCCTGTGCTTTGGGGGGGGTCGTGGATTGAGGGGGGGTCCTCTGGTTTTTGGGGAGGATTTGTGTGTTTTGGGAGGGGGGAATCTTAGGTTTGGGGGGAATCCCCGTGATTTGGGGGGATCCTGTGTGGGGTTTGTGGTTTTTTTTTGAGGGGGAAGGTAGGATCTTGTGGGTTTTTTGGGGAGAATCCTGTGTGGGTTTTGTGGAGGGAGGGAATCTTGTGGATTTTTATTTGGGGGGGGTGGGGGGGAAGAAGCCTGTGTTTCAGGGTCTGGGAGTGTTATCGGGGTTCAGCAAGGGGCAAAGTCCCTGGGGTGGGGGTCTCTGGGCCCCCCAACGCGCCCCCCCCCCCCCAGGCTCTCCTGCTGCCCCTACTTGTGCCTAGGCTCCCAGTTTGGCAATGGGGGTGTCAGTGAGGCTGGGGAGGGTCTGTGTCCCCCCTTGGGGTGCGCGAGGACACGGAGGGAGCAGTGTGGAGGGTTTTGGGGTACGCTGCGGACGGATCCGCAGGGCGCGGAGGTGCCGGGGCCGCGGAGGCTGCTGGGAGTTGTAGTCTTCGGCGCGAAGGCTGCTGGGAGTTGTAGTCACGGGGGCTGCCGCCTTTCGTGGGGCTGCTGGGAATTGTAGTCCCGGCGCCAGCGGCCTCGCATTCCCGGCGTGCCCCGCGGCGGACATGGCGGCGCGGCGGCGCTGAGGCCCGGACCTGCGGGCGGCGGTGAGTGTAGGCCCCCGTGTCCCCCAGCCCCTCCCGGGTTCCCCTCTGCCCTCTCTTCTCCTCTCCCAGTCCCCCAGCCCCTCCTGCTCCTTCCCGAGTTCCCCAGCCCTTCCTGAGGCCCACGCCCCCCCCTCACCCCGCTCCTTCCTGGGTCCTCCGCCCCCCTGGGCCCTCCTTGCTCTTTCCAGGGGTCCCTCAGCCCTTCCTGCTCCTTCCCGCCTCTTCCGAGGTCCCCTGTGCACCCCCCCTCCTTTTTTGGTCCCCCAGCTCGTTCTGCTCCTTCCCTCATCCCCTTAGATCCTTCCCCTGCTCCAGGTCCTACTTTTCATGGTCCCCTAGTTTTTCCTGCTCCTTTTGGGGTTCCTTGTTTCTTTCCCAGGACTCCTGTCCTGACCCTTGAGTCCTCCACTTCTCGTGTGCCCCAGCTCTCCCTGTGCTCTCCTGGGTCCCCCCAGCTTTCCCCCACCCTCACTTCTGGTCCCCCCAGTCCCCCACTCCACCTGACCCTCTCCCTCCTAGATGGCCGGAGAACTCGCAGACAAGAAGGACCGGGACGTGTCCCCTGTCAAGGAGGAGAGGAAACGTTCCCGCTCCCCAGACAGGGACCGGGATCGGGACCGGGACCGCAAGGCTTCCCCCTCCAAGGACAGGAAGCGGCATCGGTCCCGGGACAGGAGACGCGGCAGCCGATCGCGGTCGCGTTCCCGCTCCAAGTCGACAGAGAGGTGAGGGGCGTTACTGGGGGCTCCCCGGCTTTTTAGGGAAGAGTTCCTCTGTTCCCACATCTCTGTGAAGGGATATGAGTGTGGGGTGTTGGGCTGGGGCCGTGCCGTGATTGCCGTGCTCGGCAGGGATCGCCGGCACAAAGAGCGCGACCGAGACCGGGGCAAGAAGGACCGGGAGCGTGAGAAGGATGGGCACCGGCGGGACAAGGACAGGAAGCGGTCGAGGTGAGTCCTTCTTCACTTTTTGGGGTGCCCCTGCTCTCCTATAAGTCGCTCCTTGTAGGAAGCGTTGCTCTGGGTGAGAAGTGGGATTCCTGGAGTCAGTAGGAATGGGGTGACCTAGGACTTGGCCTGATTCCTCTCTTTTCCTCTGGGAAGTTTGTCCCCAAGCAGGGGAAAGGATTCCAAATCCCGGAAGGAGCGGGACTCGCGGAAAGCGGAGGAGGAGGAAGAGAATGCCCTGAAGAAGGAGAAGGTGAGGAAGGGGCAGAGGGGTTTAGCTGGGAATGGCTCTTAGGAGGGGGCTGCTAACAATCCGGTTCCCCATTCCCAGGCGCAGCCGCTGTCCTTGGAGGAGCTGCTAGCTAAGAAAAAGGCTGAAGAGGAGGCAGAAGCCAAGGTAGGAGTAGAAGCTGGCTCCTTGCATTGAAGCTCTTCCACAATCCTGCCTTGACGGGATGGGATGGGTGTTTGAGGGGAGAATCCAGTCCCAGCAGCAAGGAGGTTGTGGCCAGGCCCTATGTGACCTTTTCTGTCCCCTCTCCCAGCCCAAGTTCCTGTCCAAAGCGGAGCGCGAGGCTGAGGCTTTGCGGCGGCGGCAGCAAGAGGTGGAGGAGCGGCAGCGGCTGCTGGAGGAGGAAAGGAAGAAGAGGAAGCAGTTCCAGGAGATGGGGAGGAAGATGCTGGGTAAGGTGTTGTTTCTTGCGCTCTACCTGGCTCCGAGGGGCCGAGGCCAGAAGCCCTACAGCCCCCTCAGCCCTAGGAAGGGGGGGCTTGGCTCTGAGCCCCTTCCCCTGCTCCCCAGAAGACCCTCAGGAGCGTGAGCGCAGGGAACGCCGTGAGCGCATGGAAAGGGAAACCAACGGCACCGAGGATGAGGAGGGCAGGCAGAAGATCCGTGAGGAGAAGGACAAGAGCAAAGAGCTCCATGCCATCAAGGTAGCCTTGGGGCTGTGCAGGGGCGCGATGGTGGGGGCACCGTGGAGGCCAGATTCCTGCCCTGCTGACCATCTGCTTCCCACAGGAACGTTACCTGGGCGGGGTGAAGAAGCGGAGGCGGACGCGGCACCTGAACGATCGCAAGTTTGTCTTCGAGTGGGATGCGTCGGAAGACACCTCCATTGACTACAATCCCCTGTGAGTGATGGGGTGTCCCTGGGGGTGCCCCTTGAGCTGGAGATATCTGTGGGGGTGTTTCAGACTGTGAGTGCCTCTGGGCTGTCCTTTGTGGTTCCCTGGGGATATGGATGTCCTCCAGGCTTTCTTTGGGGCTGGGGGTGTCTCCCACCTGTGATGGTCCTTCCTGGTTCCAGGTACAAGGAACGGCACCAAGTGCAACTGCTGGGCCGGGGCTTCATCGCAGGGATCGACTTGAAGCAGCAGAAACGGGAACAATCGCGCTTCTATGGGGACCTGATGGAGAAGAGGCGAACGCTGGAGGAGAAGGAGCAGGAGGAGTGAGTGTGTGGCAGCTGGGAGGGCACTGGCAGATGTTTGGAGTGCTGGCTACCTACCTTTGGCTGGGCTGTGTAGCTGGGGGGCAGCTCTGGACTGCAACGCATCCTTCAGGTGGGTGACAGGATAATTCCAGCCTCCCCAGGGGCATGGGGTGAGCCTTGTCTCCTTCCTCGCCCCCTACCCAGGGCCCGCTTGCGGAAGCTGCGCAAGAAGGAGGCCAAGCAGCGCTGGGATGACCGGCACTGGTCCCAGAAGAAGCTGGATGAGATGACAGACAGGGATTGGCGCATCTTCCGTGAGGATTACAGCATCACCACCAAGGGGGGCAAGATCCCCAACCCCATCCGCTCTTGGAAGGATTCCTCCCTGCCCCCCCACATCCTGGAGGTCATCGACAAGTGTGGCTACAAGGTGGGCATGGGGGGGCTGCAGCCGGCGGACCTTCATGGCCCTCGGGAGAGCTGGGTGGGGGGAAAGGGCCAGCTGGCCCTTTAGAAGGGTGGGGAGGGAAGTTCTGCTCCTAAATCCCCTGCTCCCCCTGCCAGGAGCCCACCCCCATCCAGCGGCAGGCAATCCCCATCGGCCTGCAGAACCGCGACATCATCGGCGTGGCTGAAACCGGCAGTGGCAAAACTGCAGCGTTCCTCATCCCGCTGCTGGTGTGGATCACCACACTGCCCAAGATTGACCGGTAGGTGGGATGGGGCTGCAGGAGATGGCCAGGTTGGATGGGCCTTGGGCAGCTTAATCTAGTGGGATGTCCCTGTCCATCACAGGGGGTTGGAACTGGATGATCTTTAAGGTTGCTTCCAACCCAAACTATCCTGTGATTCTATTCTATGGTTCTATGCTGCTGAGGGTGGGATGGGACGGAACAGGACAGGATGGGACGTGGTGGCATGGGGACGCTGCCAAGGGATGGGATTGTGGCTCAATGAATGACGCAGCTGTACCCTGCCGTGCCATAGGATTGAGGAGTCGGACCAGGGCCCCTACGCTATCATCCTGGCCCCGACCCGTGAGCTGGCCCAGCAGATCGAGGAGGAAACGATTAAGTTTGGGAAGCCTCTAGGTATCCGCACGGTGGCTGTGATTGGAGGCATCTCCCGTGAGGACCAAGGCTTCCGCCTTCGCATGGGCTGCGAGGTGAGTGGTAGGGAAACCTGGGGGGAGCAGTTTAGCCCTGGATTGCAGATACTGACCCTCCTTTCCCCTCCCAGATCGTCATTGCCACACCGGGGCGTCTCATCGATGTGCTGGAGAACCGGTACCTGGTGCTGAGCCGCTGCACCTACGTGGTGCTGGACGAAGCGGATCGCATGATCGACATGGGCTTCGAGCCCGATGTGCAGAAGATCCTGGAGCACATGCCTGTCACCAACCAGAAACCAGACACTGATGAGGCTGAAGACCCTGAGAAGATGTTGGCCAACTTCGAGTCAGGAAAGCACAAGTACAGGCAGGTGGGTGCAGGCTGGAGGCCTAGAGTGTTGGCGTGGGTGACCAGTGTGGTCTGTGGAGTGGAAAGGGGTCAAATTTGGGCTGGAGAACCAGCCAAAGGAGCAGCAGCCGCGTTCCTGCCCCGTGGAATGTTGCTCACTGCCCCGCTGTCTCGCAGACCGTCATGTTCACAGCCACCATGCCACCAGCGGTGGAGCGCTTGGCCCGCAGCTACCTCCGTCGTCCGGCCGTGGTCTACATCGGCTCTGCTGGCAAGCCTCACGAGCGGGTGGAGCAGAAGGTCTTCCTCATGTCGGAGTCAGAGAAGAGGTGCGGAGTGGAGGCTGGTGGGGTGGAGAGGCTGAGTCTTAGGGGGCGGTCTTGGGCATTAAAGGGTGAGGAAGCTCTGGGAGGGGATCCCTAGAGAACAGAGGGGTTCCTGCGTGGGCATCTTGGCCTCTTCTCGCCCAACCATCCTTCTTCCAACAGGAAGAAGCTGTTAGCCATCCTGGAGCAGGGCTTCGACCCACCCATCATCATCTTTGTCAACCAGAAGAAGGGCTGCGACGTGCTGGCAAAATCCCTGGAGAAGATGGGGGTGAGGCTGGGCTGGAGCTCCTGGGCTTTGGTTTTGGAGCGCGTGAGGGTTGTTCTGAGTCCCTGCACCTCTGTTTTCCTGGTTAATGACCCCCCCCCCGCTTCGTCCCACAGTACAACGCCTGCACCCTGCACGGTGGCAAAGGCCAGGAGCAGCGAGAGTTTGCCCTCTCCAACCTGAAAGCTGGAGCCAAGGATATCTTGGTGGCCACAGATGTGGCTGGACGCGGTATCGATATCCATGATGTCTCCATGGTTGTCAACTACGACATGGCCAAGAACATCGAGGGTGAGTTGGGGGCCGTGGGGTGTGCTGAGGATTTCCTGATCCCACCATGGCCCTGCCTGATCCCCCTGCCTCACTCCAGATTACATCCACCGCATCGGGCGGACGGGCCGAGCTGGGAAAAGCGGCGTAGCCATCACCTTCCTCACCAAGGAAGATTCCAGCGTCTTCTACGACCTCAAGCAGGCCATCCTCGAGAGCCCGGTATCCTCTTGCCCCCCCGAGCTGGCCAACCACCCTGATGCCCAGCACAAGCCTGGCACCATCCTCACCAAGAAGCGGCGGGAGGAAACCATCTTTGCCTGAGTCCCTGCTGCAGGTGTTTCCTTCACGGCCTCTCCTTTGGGGGACAACAGGACATTTCTTGCCGCTCTTTTCCCGGTCTCTGTGCAGCCAGGACTGCCAAGAGCATTGACCAGAGCTGGGCCTGTCCCAAAATGTCCCCTTTTCTCTCCCAGTCCCCCTCCCCATGGATCAGTGGAGCTGCCAGAGCCTGTTTGGGGGCAGGAACCTCGGTGCGTGCCCGCTGCCGGCTGGTGCTGGGCTTTGCGCACTGGTTTTTAGGCAGGGCTGGTGCAGGAGTTGCATTCACTTCATCCCTTTTTTAGCTGCACTTCCAGGCTGCGGGAATAAACCCGTGGCTGTGTTGCTGGATGCCGTGTTCTCACGCTCTCCCTTCCTGCAGCGCCAACAGCCCCGGGGTGCCCAACCATGAGTTCCCTGCAGGGACGCACCTTTGGGTGCTTGGTGCCCACCCGAACTACGCCTTTGACACCCCCCCCCAGCTCCAAATCTCTATTCCATTGTGCCCCCTGTCCCCCCAGGCCCCAAAGTCCCCATTCGATGGTGTCCCTTGTCCCTCCCCAGCCAAATATCCTTGTTTCTAGTGTCCCCTTTGCCCTCAACCCAATGTTCCTGTTCCATGGTGTGCCCTGTCCTATCCCCCCCCACCAGAGACACGGATGCGGGCGCTTCCGAGCAGTCTTGTGTTTCTGAAACCAGTTACAGGGAAATCAGTACTTTCTACAAAAGAAATTATAACAAATCGTGCCCTTCCCTAGTCTAGCTGGGGGGGTTTGCCCCACGCCGGGCCCCCCCGGCCGAGGGCGGTGGTGCCGTATTTACAGGACTGTGGTGACGGCTGCATGGGGAGGGGTGGCAGGGAGGGGGGCAGAGAGTGCAGGTATGGGGCGACCCCCCCTTCATTGTGTGGGGGTCCAGCCGCCCCCCCTCTGCCCCCCCCGTCCCTGGTGAGGGGGTGGAAAGGAAGCATTTTGGCTGCGGTGACCGGAGCAATTGGTGCAGAGCAAAGCAAGTGGTGTGGCCCCTTCCTCCTGGGGGTCCCATGCAGGGGAGGGGGGCGCCTTCCCCTTCTTCCTTGGGTCTGAGGGGTGGGGGGTGCTGCTAAAACTGTGTCCCCCCCACCCCACAGGCCTTTTTGGGGGCCATGCCTTCTGGTTATGGTAACTTCCCTGGGGGGAATGAGCCGGCGATGTGGGGAAACTGAGGCAGGGAGAAGGCATGTGGCTGTCCCCAAGAGCCGAGCGGAGGGCCTGGGGGTGTCTGAGGGTATTCTGGCCGGTCGCCCCCCCCGCCTGTGCTTATGGCTGAAGACATGCCCGTGGCCCTGGGCATGAGGAAGCTGCCGGTGCAGAGATCCCGGAGAGAGGGAGATTGTCTGAGCACCCCCAGCATGGGGCTGGGGCGAGGTGGGGAGCGCCCGGGGTGGGATTGGGGGGGGACCAGCTCCCAGCTGTGTCCCCTAATAACTGTCCTTGGCCCAGGGCCGGCTGCGCTGCCAGTTCCTGTCGTGGTTGCGCTCGCCGTGGCGGTCGGGCGTGCCGGCGCCCTGCAGGCCGCTGTTGTGGTGCCGGTGAGGCTGGTAGAGCTCGGGGTAGGGGTCCCCGTATTCCTCCTCTTCCAGGTGCCGTGAGCTGCGCTGTGACGTGGCCCCCCAAGGCTGGGGCGAGGTCTCCCCGGCTTCGTCCGACGGCATCAGGCTGTCGTGCTCCAGGGGCGAGTGCTCACCCCGCTCCCCCAGCAGCTGCTGGCTCTGCGGGTGGGGAGGGGGCTGGTGACCCCCAGACTTGCTCCCTGTGTCCCCCTCCTCCTCCTCCTCCTCAATGCGTATCCCCCCAAGTCCTGCTCCAACTGTGCCCCTCATCCCAGTGTGTTGCCTTGTTCCCCTCCACGTGTCCCGCAATTCTCCCTCTGAGCATCCCCCCCAAGTCCCTCTCCTCATGTTTCCCCCCTCCCCTTCCGTGCGCCCTCTCCCATTCCCCTCCATGTGCCTCCCTTGTCCCCTTTTGGGCTTCCCCCCAGTCCTGCTCTGTGACCACTCTGTCCCCCCCACTTCCCCTTTCTGCGTCCCCCCATCCCACTCTGTGTGCCCCCATCTCCCTCTCCATCCCCCCATCCCACTGTGTGCCCCCATCCCGCTGTGCGCCCCATCTCCCTCTGCATCCCCCATCCCGCTGTGTGCCCCATCTCCCTCTCCATCCCCCATCCCGCTGTGTGCCCCATCTCCCTCTCCATCCCCCCATCCCGCTGTGTGCCCCCATCTCCCTCTCCATCCCCCCATCCCGCTGTGCACCCCATCTCCCTCCATCCCCCATCCCGCTGTGTGCCCCCATCTCCCTCTCCATCCCCCCATCCCGCTGTGTGCCCCCATCTCCCTCTCCATCCCCCCATCCCGCTGTGTGCCCCCATTTCCCTCTGTGCCCCCCATCTCTCACTGAATCCCCCTCATCCTGTTCTGTGTCCTCCCATCCCACTCAGCGTGCCCCCCCCGGCATCCCCCCAGTCTCAATCCAACTGTCCCCTCCCGCTCTGCCTGCCCCCCCCCCCCATCCTGCTCCATGCATGTCCCACTCTAAGCCTCCCCCCTCCTGTGCATCCCCCCCATGTCCCTCTGCTTTCCCCCCCCCATCCCACCGTTCCCGGGGGGGGGGTCCAGAGGCACCTGGAGGCCCGGGAGGCCGGTGGGCGAGGGCGCGGGGTGGGGGGCGTGTGCGGGGTGGTGTGTGGCTCTCCAATAGACCTCCAGGTACTCGGCCAGGTGCTCGCAGGCATCTTCCAGCTGGTTCTCATCCAGGATCACATCAAAGAGCTCCTGGGGGGCAGGCGGGGGGGGGAGGGGGGGGGCGGGTCAAGGTTTCCCCCCCAGGCATATAATTATAATCGCTTGGTTGGAAAAGACCTTTAAGATCATCAAGTCCAACTGTCTCTGAGCACTGCTGAACCATTCCTGAGCACCATCTGGCTTTTGAACTCCTCCAAACTTGGGGCTCCACCACCTCCCTGGGCAACCGCTTCCAGTGCCTGAGAACCCTTTCCATGAAGAAATTTGTCCTGAAGTCCAACCTAAACCTGTCCAGGCACAACTTAGGCCCTTTCCTCTCATCCTGTCCTTTGCCCCTTGGGAGAAGCATCTAGCACCCACCTCCCCGTTTCTCCTTTCAGGCAGTTGCAGACAATGCTGAGGTCTCTCCACAGCCTTCTCTTCTCTAGGCTGAACACCCCTCAGCTGCTCCTCAGAACACTTGTTCTCCACACCCTTCCCCTTCTCCGGACACGCTCCAGACCCTACAGGTCTTTCTTGGAGTGAGGGATCCAAAGCTGAACTGAGGATTCAAGATGTGGCCTCACCAAGGGGGACGATCTTGTCCCTGTCCCTGCTGGCCACCCCATGGCTGATCCAAGCCAAGATGCTGGTGGCCTTCTTGGCCACCTGGGCTGCTGCTGGCTCGTGTTCAGCCGCTGTTGACCAGCACCCTCGGGTCCCTTTCCAGCCAGTCTTCTCCAAGCGTTGTACAGGGTTATGACCCAAGTGCAGGACTCAGAACTGGACCTTGTTGGACTCCTACTGGCCCCCTCACGGCTGATCCAAGCCAAGATGCCATTGGCCTTCTTGGCCACTGCTGGCTCGTATTCAGCTGCTGTCAACCACCACCCCTAAGTCCTTCTCTGCCAGCCATGGTGAGGGCAGGAGGAGCTGCTGCTCACCGGGGGACACTGCACCAGCTTGTCGGCTGCCATCATCTGCACGTTGAGGTGCTTCACCTGGGATTTGCCGCGGGACTTGATGAGCCGCTGCAGGACCTGGAGAGGGGAGCGGAGGTTGATGGCACCGTGGAGGTTGACGGCACAACGGGATGCAGCCAGAACTGTCCCCAGAACCATAGTCACCCCTCACCTTGGGCGAGGACACCTTGACGTAGACGATGATGGGCGCCAGGGAGGTTTTGGCCAGCTGGGCTGGGTGGTTGATAGTGTCAGCATCCAGCACCACTAGCTGCAGGGACTTGGCCAACTCGAAGATGCGCTCAATCTCACTCTGCACCTCAGCTGGGGGAGAGGGGACATGGTGGGGACATCAGGCTGGGCTGGCTCTTGGGGATGGGGGGTCCCCACAGCGTGGCATGAGCCCAGCCCCTCACCGATGCTGGAGCGGGTGGTGGAGCGCTCCAGGATGGCCTGCTTGCCCAGGTTGTTGAGGATGGAGCGCTTGGCCAGCGAGAGGTCGGCTGTGATGTGGGTGATGGAGATCCTGGGGGTGGGGGCAGAAGGATGGAGGTGGGGACCTGGGTGTTCCCCCCCAACCTTGGGCAAGGAGAGGAGGAGAAGGTCCTGGGGTGGATGGGAGGGGAACCTCACCTGCCGTCAAATCTGTGCTTGAGGAAGTCAAAGAGGGCTTTCTGCATCATGTCCGTGACCTGCCGTCAAGGCCACCAGCGGTGAACCGGTGGCAGATGGCACCGGCAGGGAGGTGGCAGCCGCCCGGCCCCCTGCCAGCAGCCCCTGCCATCTGCATGGCACTGGGATGGGGTGGGCAGGGAGGGGACAAGGGGCACAGGCCACCACCCTGGGGACGCCGATGGGACCATGCAGTGGGTGTCGTGTCCCCTCCCGCCCTGTACCTCGTATCCTTTCAGCGAGGGCCCCACCAGCACCACGGGCCGCATGGAGGGGACCACGTCGTAGGGTGGGATGTGCTGTGTCTGGGGGGGGACACAGGGACACATCAGCGCCTTGCCAGCGAGGAAAGGGGGGGTCCATGCCCTAATCCAGAGAATCCTGGAGCCCCCCCCTTGCCCCATAACTGAGGGTTCTCTACCTCCCCATGGGCTCACCTGCTTCTGCTTCTGCTTGGCTTGAGGAGAGAAGAGAAGACACAGAGGTTGGGGACAGCAAAGGGGAGGACCCCCCCCTTAGTGACAGCAAAGAGGGGACCCCCCCCAGGGGGCCAGGACCTGCCCTTACCTAGGGAGGGGGGAGGCGATCGCCGGTTCCCGCTGTCACCGAGGCCAGAGGCGTTGCCAGCTCTCCTAGGGGAGAAACGGGGTGGGTGAACATCTGGGGGGGCCCTGATGAAGGGGGGGGGGCAAGGGGGGGATGGTGTCCTCACCTGGCTTTTTGCTCCTGCTTGAGCCTCATGGCTTCCAGGCGCTGGGGGCTGGGGATGAAGGCGATGTCCCCCCCCTCCTTCACTAGGCGCCCGATCCACCAGTCATTGCTGTATTTCTGGGTGAGGGCAAAGGGGTGAGGCTGGAGCAGGGGGGGGCAGAAGCCCTTGATTCTGACACCCCCCCCGCCCTTGTACCCCAATTCACCTCCTTGATGTGCAGGAAATCTTTGGCTTCGAAGTTGATGGCAGCTCCCTGCACGGGGCACTCCTCGTCCAGCGCCCCACAATAGCTGACATTGGTGCGTACGGCGAAGGCGACCGGCTTGTGCTGGGGGGGGGAATCAGCATCCCAACAGCCCCCCCCCCCCGGCTCCACCAGTCCCCCCAGGGCCGGGTGCTGGGTGTTTTTATTTCCCCCCCCCCCCCCCGCCCCTTCCTGATATCTTGACCCTCTCACTGCCCCCCACCCGCATCCTCAAGCCCCCCCCCCAGTCCCCTCCCTCCCTGACTGCCATAGCTCGACCCTCTCATTGCCCCCCCCAGCATCCTCACCGTACCCTATGTAACGCCCCCCCCCAATCTCTTGGCCCTCTCACCCCCAGCATCCTCACTGCCCACCCAATCCCCTCCCCATACCCACGGTATCCCCACTGTATGTCCCCCCCGCTCCTACTTCTTGGGCCAGCACCCCAAAAGCCCCCCCCCAGCCCCCTCCCCATATCTCTGGGTGCCTCCCCACACCTTAACCCTCTCAATGCCCCCCCCCCCCCCCAGCATCTTTCCCTCTCCCTCAGCATCCCCCCCATGGCTCCCCCCCAGCCCCCTTCCCCATACCCTGGGTGTCCCCCCCTGTGCCCCCCCCGTGCCCCCCCCATACCTTGGCCCTCTCGAGCTGCTGCTGGGCCTGGTTCTCCACCTCGCGCCGCGTGCCCTCGCGCTCCTCGTCCAGGGAGACGTCGGAGTCGAGCGAGGGGCGGCTGGTGTAGGAGTCGGCCGAGCCCTGGGGGGGGGAAAGGGGGGGGCAGGATGACAGGACTGAGTGGGGGCACCACTAAAACGGGGGGAGCCCCCTGCAAGGCGCTGTTGCCCCCCCCCAGTGATCCCCAGCCCCTTTCCCATGTTGACACCGAGCTGGGGAAATATGGGGGTCATTGCGTGTGGGTGGCAAGCCCTGCAATCGGGGGGGGGCAAACCTGGTGGTATGGGTCTGTACAGGCTGCCCCCCCCCAACCCAGGGGTGCCCAGGGGGGGGCTCAATGCAGCTCCCCGGCCCCCCCCCCCGCGCTGTTTTCCCATCTCGTGCTGTGCCCGGAACAGGCACAGAAGCTGCGGTGAAATATTTATAGGTGCCTGGATATGACTGAGCCCCCCCCGGGCCCCTGCTCACATCGAGCCCCCCCTCGACGCAGGCAATATGGTTTCCCAGCATGGAACCCCCCCCCCCCCAACATGGCCTCCACAGCACGACCCCCCCTGCATCTTCACTGCCCCCCCCGGAGCATCCTCAGCATATTCACAGCCCCCCCCCGAGCATCCTCAGCATCTTCACCGCCCCCCCCGAGCATCCCCAGCATCTTCACAGCCCCCCCCGAGCATCCCCAGCATCTTCACCGTCCCCCCCCGAGCATCCTCAGCATCTTCACCGTCCCCCCCAGCATCCCCAGCATCTTCACCGCCCCCCCAGAGCATCCTCAGCATCTTCACCGCCCCCCCCCCGAGCATCCCCAGCATCTTCACCGCCCCCCCCAGCATCCCCAGCATCTTTACCGCCCCCCCAGAGCATCCCCAGCATTTTCACCGCCCCCCCCGAGCATCCCCAGCATCTTCACCGCCCCCCCCGAGCATTCCCAGCATCCTCACCGCTCTTCCAGCATCCTCACCGCGCCCCCCCCGCCCCGAGCAACCCCAGCATCCTTACTGACCCCCCCAGCATCTTTCCTCCCTCAGGATCCTCACCCTCCTCCCCTCGAGCACACTCATCATCCTCACTGCCCCCCCCCCCCCAGCATCCCCAGTACGGCCCCCCCGTCCCACATCTCCACATCCCCCTCTCCATGCCCCTCCCAACGCAGAAACTCGCCCCCCCCAGCATCTTCCCCCCCATCCCAGTATCCCCAGTGCCCCCCCCAGCACGGTCCCCCCCAAAAACTCTTCCCCCCCCCCAAAAGCAGCTGTGGGGGTCGTGTCCGTTCTCTCGCCCCCGCCCGGTTTCGTTCCCGGTGGCCCCGGTGCGGGGAGGAAACTGGTGGTGGGGAACAAAGCCCCTCCCCCTTTACCCCCCCCCGCACCGGGCAGAGCCCCCCGGTGCGCGATCAACGCTGCCGGGGGTGCAGTTGCCTCCCCGGTACTGGGACAACCACCACCCTCCATCCCCAATCCCCGGTACCGCGATCACCTCCTCCCGGTCCCCTGTACCGGGACCACCCCATCACCGGGACCGGGACCGGGACCAGCCTCCCCCGGTCTCTGGTACCAGGAACCCCCCCCCCCGCCCCGGTAAACGGACCAACTCCCGCCCCCGGTTTCCGGTCCCCAGTCCTACGTACCGGCACCAACGCCTCCAGTCCCCGGTACCGAGACCATCCCCCCCATTCCCGGTGTCAAGATCATCGCCTCCCCCCGCCCGTTCCCGGTGCCGGTACCGAGACCATCTCCCCCCCATTCATGGTGCCGATATTGGGACCAGCCCCTCCCGCCGTTCCCCGGTACCGAGACCAAACCCTCCCGGTCCCCGGTGCCGAGACCATCCCCGGTGCCGGTACCGGTACCTCGTTGAGCAGGAAGGTAGCGCTGGAGTCAGAAAACGACATAGACGGGGCGAGCCAAGCCGAGCCCCCCCTCCTCCTCCTCCGCCGCCGCCGCCCGGTACCGGCACCGGCTCCGGTTCCGGCTGCGGCTCGGGCTCCGCCTGGCCCTGCCCGCGCCGCCGCAGCCCCTCCCCGCCCCTCCCCGCCCCCGCCGCCCCCCCGGGGCCGCCCGGAGCCGCCCCCGCCGCTCAGCCTCCCCCTCTATGGGGGAGGAATGGGGGAATCACGGTTCCCCCTTCCAGGGGGGGTTCAGCCCCGTGTCCGGTGGGACCCCCCCCGGTGGCGGCTGCACCGCGAACCGGGATCCCGAGCGACCCCGACGCCGGAAACTGGATTGGGGTCCCGGAGCATCTCCCGGAGAGGGCAGTTTGCAGAGCAGCTCCCGGTGTGCATTGAGGGGGGGCAGTGCCGGGGGTCCCTGTGCGGCGGAGGGGGGGGGTCCCGGTGGGTACCTCCATGCTCCGGTGCGGCGGCCCCGTTTGTGCCCCGAGCCGGTAACAGCCCCGTCTGCGGGGCGAGCCCTGCGGCGGGGCCGGAGCCGCTCCCGCCCCCCCGCCTCACCCCCCCACCCCCACCCGCCCCCGAGGAGGGGGGCAGCGCCGTGGGACCGGCCCGGCCCTCCCCGTTACCGGGCACCGGCAGCACCGGCAGCACCGGCTCGGGATGGGGCCGTCCAGTGGGCCGCGGGGTAGCGCTCTGTTGGGGGGTGGGAGCTCCGGGAAGCGGCGGGAGCAGCACCGGTACCGGGCACCGGCACTAGCACCGGGCGGCGGCAACCGGCGGAACCGGCATCGGGCTCCGGTACCGGGATTTGGTCAGCAAGCACCGTGCAGGACCGCTTCAAGCTTTGGGCTGGGGACACCGAGCAGCAGCCCCGGTACCGGGCACCAGATACCGGGCACTGGATGACAGGCACCGGGCACCAGGCAGCGGACACCGGGTGGGGGGCACCGGCGGGACCGGTACCGGGCACCAGGCAGCGAATACCGGGTGGTGGGCACTGGGCACCGTCGGGACCGGCATTGGGCAGCAGACACCGGTACCGGACCCAGGCAGCAAGCACCGGGCACGGGCATCTGGCAGCAGGCCCCGGGCAGCGGCCCCGGTACCGGTACCGGGCGGCGGGGCCGGGCCCTCTCCGTGGTGCTGAAGGGGCCGCGCCGGGAACGGGACGGGGGCGGCGGCGGCACCGGAGGGAACCGGGGGGAAGGTGCCACCCTGGACCCCCGCGGCAGCCCCGTTCCCGGTAGGGGTAAACCGTAGCGCTGGGGACGGCGGGGGGTCCGTTCTCCCCGGGGCAGCGCGGGGAGGCGGCCCGGTGCCGGTGGATGGAGCGGGCGGGGCGGCACAGCGGACCCCCCTCCCCCGCCCAATCCCTGCCGCCCGGTTCCCCCTGCGCTGCCTCAGTTTCCCCGCAGCCGCCCTCCTGGTTGCGCCCCCCCCCCCCCCCAACTCCGGCGCCGCAGTGCCGGTACCGGGCGCCGGGCCCGGCCCTGACGCAGCACTCGCTATTTTTAGCCGCGGGGAGCGGCTGTCGAGATGCCACCAGGACCGGAGGGAGCAGCGGGGAAGAGAGGAGGATTCCCGGTTCCCCCCGCCCCCGGTTGACTCCCCGGTGTGGTGGTTGGGGAACTCGGTTTGTGTGTCGTCGTCGTCCCCCCCCACCCCGCCGCCGGTCTGTGCTTCAATGCGGAGCCGCAGCCCCCGGGAGCGAGCGGCGGCGGCTGGCGGGGTGCCCCGCCCCGGTGCCGGTTACCGGTGCCGGTCCCGCTCACCTGCCTGCGGAGGATGCTGGAGGTGGTGTCGGACGAGGTGCTGCCGTCCGAGCGCTTGAACCGGCTCTTGCGCTTCGGGAGCCTCCGGGGGCTCTGCGGGAACGGGGGAGATCGGTCAGCACCGGGCATCACCGGGGGAAACCGCTCAGCACCAGGAATCACCGGGCGGAGCGGAACCGGAGCGGGAAGGCTCCCGGTATGGCTCACCTGAAAGGAGCCGGGAACCGCGGGCTGCACCGGGGCGGACATTCCCGGTGGCTCCCCCCGGGATCCCGCCCCGCACCGAACCCACGCGCTACCGGGAACGGCGCCGCCGCCGCCGCGCTCAGCATCACACGGGGCCGCCGGGGGCGTCCCGGCCGTCCCCGCCCCCGCCCGCCCGCCCCCCGCAGCCGCCGGTGCCCACCGGGAAAGGACACCCCCCCCCCCCACCCCCCCCCTTCGAACCGGGACCCACCGGGAACCCCGGGGCCACGCGGGTTCAGGAGACTCGTGTCGTGTCCCCCCCCCCACCGGGGTACAACCCCTCCCTCGGAGGGATCTGCCCCCTCCTCCCCGGGATCTGCCCCCCCCCCGGGGATCTATTCCCCCTGCCCCAGGGGGAACTGCCCCCCCCCCGGGGTAGCTGCCCCCTCCTCGAAATATCTCTCCCCCCCCCCGGAGTATATGCCCCCACCCCCACAGTATCTGCCCCTCCCGGGGTATTTGCCCCTCCCGGGGTATTCCCCCTCTCCCGATATTTCCCCCTCCCGGGGTATCTCTCTCTTTCTGCACCGGGAGAAGGGCAGGATCGGTCCCGGAGATTCCCGCATTCCCAATCGGTGCCGGTTCCCGGGAGGGTTTGCACTGGGACCGGTTTCCACCACCCCCCCCCCCCTTCCCCGGTGCGGGGTTTCCTCTGCTCTGCCGTTGTTAATTACCGATTAATGATTAACTGCGCTCCCCGGGGCCCCGCGCTGCTCTTGATTGGGGGGGGGGAAGGCAGGGCCTGAGCCTCGCACACATTGCGGGGGGGGAAGGGGGACCCCTAATGTGCAAAGAGGGGGTGCCCAAAGGCAGAGGGGTATGCAAAGAGGGGGGGTGCCGAAAGGGAGGGGGGGGTGCAAGGAGTGGGGTGTCAAAGGGGGAGGGGGGTGTGTGTGCAAAGAGTGGGGTGTCCAAAGCGGGAGGGGGAAAAGTGAGTGCAAGGAATGGAGTGTCCAAAGGGGGGGGGCATGCAAAGAAGGGGGTGCATGAAAAGAGGGGGGGTGTCCAAAGCAGGGGGGGGTGTGTGTGCAAAGAGTGGTCTGTCCAAAGGGGGGGGGGCATGCAAAGAAGGGGGTGCATGAAAAGAGGGGGGGGGGGGGGTCTAAAGGTGGGGGTGTGCAAGGAGTTGGGGGACGTGCAAGGTGTTGAGGGGTGCAAGGATGGGTGATCATAGAAGGGGCTGAGGGGGGGCTCAAGGGGGGGGCTGTGAGGGGTGAGGGGGTCGTGCAAGAGGTTTTGGGGTGCAAGAGGTTGGGTGTGCAAGGGGTGTGGGGAGGCGGGGTGCAAGGGGTGTGGGGAGGCTGTGCAAGGAGGGGGGCAAGTAAGAGAAGCATGGGAGTGTGCAAGAGTGTGTGTCTATGTGAGTGTACAGGGAAGGAAGGGGTGCAAGAGGGGTGTGCAACGGTGGGGTGTGCAAAGATGATGGGGTGTTCAGGGCGTGTGCGATGTGGGGGGGCGTGCAACGGGGTGCATGCATGTGTGCAAAATGAGTGCATACGTGTTCATGGATGTGTGCATGCAAGGGGGGTGTGTGTTCACGTGTGCAAAACAGCCGTGCATGTGTGTAAAGGGGTGTGTTGGTGAGGATGCACGCGCGTGCACAAGGGTATGTGTGCGTGTGTGTGTGTGCAAGCACTGGGCCTGCCTAAGGGCCGCGCAGGTGTGCGTAAGTGTGTGCTAAGTGTGTATGCACACGCACAAAGGGACGTGTGTGCATGCCACGGGGCTGCACATTTGTGCAAGGGTGGGGGGGTGTGCAAGGGGATGTAGGGTTGTGCACAGGGTGAGTGTGCAAGGAGGGCACTGGAGGTGTTTGTGTGCACAGGGTGGGTGTGCAAGGGAGGAACTGATGTGCACAGGGTGGGTGTGCAAGGGGGTCATTGGGGGGTTGTGTGCACAGACGGGTGTGCAAGGGTCACACTCCTGCGGGGGAGTCCTCGTGCCGGTGGGGGTGCCCGGTAGGGGGCTGCCCGTTGTCCCCGCCGTCCCCGCCATGTCGGTGTCCGTGTGTCCGTGTGTCCGTGTGCGCAGCCCCCGGGGCTACCGGTTCACCGCCCCCGCGCTCCGCCCGCGCCTCCCCCGCCGCTCCTACCGGGCCGTACCGAGCCCTACAGGGCCGTACCGATCAATACCGGGTAGTACCGATCAATACCGGGTTGGACCGATTGTACCGGGCACTACCGATCATAACGGGCCCTACCGTACAGTAGCGACCCGTACCCATCGTACCGAGCCCTACCGGGCGATACCGATAGTGTCGAGCCCTGCCGGGCGGTACCGGCTGTACCGATCGCACCGGGCGCCGCCGCTGCGCCTTTAAGGCCGCCGGCCGGGAGCGGATCCGGGCGGGGGGGGTGGGGGGAGGCGGGCACCGGCCGGGGTTGGGCCGGGGCTGCGGCCGCAACCGGGACCGGAGCCGCCGCTGCCGCCGCCGCCACCACCACCGGGGATCCGACCGGGATGGGGCGGCGGAGGCGCAGCGCGGCCGCCGTGTAGGAACGGGCGGAGGGGCCGGAGCCCCGGAGGAGGCGGAGGTGAGCGGGGCCGGGGCGGGGGGGGGGGCACCGGGAGGGACTGGGGGAAACCGGGACCGTGGTGAGGGAGACCGGGAAGGCGGCGGGGACCGGGAGGGACCGAGAAGGACCGAGGCACCGGGGACCGGGAGGAGGGCGGGAGGGACTGGGAAGGCAGCGAGCGGAGCGGCGGGGACCGGGGGTACCGGGGAGAGACCGGGAGGGCGGGGACCGCAGCGGGGGGGGGACGACCGAGAGGGACCGGGGGTGACCGGGGCGGGAAGGACCGAGGGGAGACCGGGAGGGACCGGGAGAGCGGGGAGCGGGCGTAGCAGGACTGGGACCGGGCGCTGCGGGTGGGGGACACCGGGATCGGGGCGCGGCGGAGACCGGGAGGGACGGGGAGAGCGGGGCCATAGGGACCGGGAGCGATCTGCCCAGCGGGGACCGGGGCGGTGCCACCGGGCTGGGCCCCGGGGCGGCGGGAGCGGAGCTGCCCGGGGCGGCGGCGGCGGGGAGGGGCTCCCGGTGCTCGGTGTTCAGAGCGGGGAGGCGGCGGTTCCCGGGGCCCAGCCGGTTCCCCGCCGCTGCTCGCCCCGGGGCTGGGACCGGTTGCCACGTCCCAGCTGGTTCCCCGGTGCCCGGTGCTGCCCGTTGGCCGCCGTTCAAGATAAACAGAGCCGGGACGGTGCCAGCTTTGCCGCAGGTCACTGCGCCGGCACCGGGCAACGGGCTCGCGGGGGCCTCGGTAAGGCCGGGCACCGGCACCGGGCACCGGCACCGGGGCTCAGGGTAGCCTCTGTGGGGGGAGGCACCGGGTACCGGCACCGGGGTGGGGCTTGGGGTGGCCTTGACTGGGCCAAACACTGGGGCACCGAGCACCGGGGCACCAGCACCGGGACTGGGCACTGGGACACTGGGAATGGGCATGGATGCTGGGCACAAGGGCACTGGGACACTGGGCACCAGGACTGGGCAACTGGGACTGGGACTGGGCATGGGCGCTGGGGCACGGGCACTGGGAATGGGCATGGATGTTGGGCACAAGGGCACAGGGCACTGGGACACTGATACTGTGCACTGGGACATGGGGCACCGGTACTGGGCATGGGCACTGGGACACTGTGCACTGGGACTGGGCATGGGCACTGGGGCACTGGGACTGGGCACCAGTACTGAGCATAGACACTGTGCACTGGGACACTGTTTCTGTGCACTGGGACATGGGGCACCAGTACTGGGCATGAGCACTGGGCACCAGGACACAGGGCACTGGGACACTGGTACTGTGCACTGGGACATGGGGCACCGGTACTGGACATGGGCACTGGGACACTGGGAACCGAGACTGGGCATGGGCACTGTGCACTGGGACATGGGGGACCAGTACTGGGCACAGACACTTGGGTGCCCAGCACCAAGACTGGGCATGGGTACTCGGGCACTGGGACTGGGCACCAGGACTGGGCATAGACACTGTGCACTGGGACGTGAGGCACTGGTACTGGGCATGGGCACTGGGACACTGGGAACCGAGACTGGGCACCAAGACTGGGCATGGGTGCTAGGGCACCAGGACTGGGCACTGGGCACCAGTACTGAGCATAGACACTGGGCACTGGGACACTG
The DNA here is from genome assembly GCF_017976375.1 of Cuculus canorus. Lineage (NCBI taxonomy): Eukaryota > Metazoa > Chordata > Aves > Cuculiformes > Cuculidae > Cuculus > Cuculus canorus. Next base: position 2,959,006 of record NC_071429.1, read on the forward strand.
GTACTGGGCACGGGCACTGGGGCACCGGGCACTGACCGCTGCCGCACGGGCCACGGCGCTGCTGTGCGAGTGGAGCTGAGTCTGCGCCGCAGGATAGGGCCATCGGTGCCCTTTGTGCTTCCCGGGAGGCCGAAACGCTGCTGTGGGTCGGGGGATCCGTGTGGGTTCCCGCGGCGCTGATGCCGTCCCGGCGCCCGCAGCATGTCGTGGTTCAGCGGCATCCTGGTGCCCAAGGTGGACGAGCGCAAGACGGCATGGGGCGAGCGCAACGGCAAGAAGGGCGCCCGCGCCGCGCTCTGCGGCCCCCGCTACATGAGCTGCCTGCAGGACCCTGAGATGGAGCGGGGCGCGGGGCCCCCCCGGGGGCTGCGCTGGACCTGGCAGGAGGACCACTACGGCAAGAAGGGCGCCGCGGCCGACCCGGCGCTCAAACCCGGCGACTTGGGTTTGGAGGAGAGCGAAGCCAAAGGCCCCAAAGGCACCGGTGAGCGGCCGGCGGCCGCCGAGTGTTGGCAACGCCTGCTCCAGGTTTTCCGCTCCAAACGCTTCCAATCACCCAAACTGGAGCGCCTTTACCAGCGCTACTTCTTCCAGATGAACCAGAGCAGTTTGACGGTGCTGATGGGGGTACTGGTGTTGGTGTGCGCAGTGATGCTGCTCTTCCACTGCTTGCCCGGCAAACCGAACGTGCCGGCTACCGTCGCCTTGGCGGTGGCCACCGGGCTTTTCTTGCTGTTGATGGTGCTGTGCAGCTGCAGCGCTTTCCCGCACGACTCCATGTGGGTGGTGAGCTACGTGGTGCTGGGGCTGTTGGCCAGCGTGCAGGCGCTGGGCACGGTGGCCGTGGCGCCGCGCAGCGCGGCCGAAGGCGTCTGGTGGAGCGTCTTCTTCATCTACATCACCTACACGCTGCTGCCCGTGCGGATGCGGGCGGCCGTGCTGGCCGGGGGGCTCCTCTCCATCCTGCACCTCGCCATCGCCTGGCATCGCAACGCTGACGACCCCTTCCTCTGGAAGCAGGTAGGGCTGGGGGAGGGGGCTGGGGGGCTGCAAGGAGGGGTCCTGCCCACCTGTGCAATGGGGGACCCCAAATCCCTGCCGGCTGCGCCCCGGGTCCTGCTAAGATTGGGGATTTTGGTGCGGGATGGAAAGTTCTGGATGCGGGAGGGGCCCTTCGGCTGCTGAGGGTGAGGAGAGGGGGGGTCTCAGGGGCTGGGGTCCCATGGGTGCTGCTGGGGTCACCCTGTGGAATGGGGGTGCTGAGACCCCCTGGCTGCTTTGGGGGGGTCCCAGGGGCTCTTTGTGCTGGGGTCCCATGGGTGCTGCTGGGGTCACCCTGTAGGGTGCTGGGACCCCCTGGACTGTTTGGGGGGGTCCCAGGGGCTGGGGTCCCATGGGTGCTGCTGGGGTCACCCTATGGAATGGGGGTGCTGGGACCCTCTGGCTGCTTTTGGGGGGTCCCAAGGGCTCTTTGTTCTGCGGTCCCATGGGTGCTGCTGGGGTCACCCTATGGAATGGGGGTGCTGGGACCCTCTGGCTGCTTTTGGGGGGTCCCAAGGGCTCTTTGTTCTGGGGTCCCATGGGTGCCGCTGGCAGCGGTGTGGCTGAGGGTCACCCTGTGGGATTGGGGGGTGCTGGGACCCTCCATGGGGGGGTTTGAGGGTCCCAGGCCAAGGATCACTTTGCAGGATTGAGGGGTGCTGAGCCCCCCTGGATGCCTGGGGGGGGGGTCCCAGGGCTGGGGTCCCCTGGGTGCTGCCGGCAGTGTGGCCGGGGGTCACCCTATGGGATGGGGGGGCCCCTCGTCCCGGCAGAGCTGCACACAGACCCTCCATTGTAGGCTGCCCTGGGGGGGGGGGGGCACCCACAAAGCCCCCGTTGTGGGGCTGGCGGAAACCCCGCTGGGGGGGACACGGGGTGAGGGCGCCGGGGCGGGGGGGTGGGTGCCATCCGTGGGGGGGCAGCTGTGACCCTGGTGGGGTCCTGTGCCCTGTTCCCCACCCTGGGGTGGCGGTGCTCGCTGTGGGGCTGGGGGTCCCCCCAGGGCTCTGTGTCCCCCCCATATGGGGCCACCGTCCCCCTCGCCCCGCTTGGCCGCCATGGGGCCATGTGTGATGCTGGGGGGGGGGTCACGGTGGGGAGAGGTCCCCCGAGTGGGGGTGATGGGGCCGTGACCCCCAGCCATGGGGTGCGATGTGGAGGTGGGGGGGGTTGCGGGGCCCCCCCGCTCCCCGTCTGCCCGGGCGTTAAAAATAACCCTGGCCCTGATCCCGGGGGATGGGGGAAACCGCAGCGATCCCTCTGCAGCCATGGCCGCTTCCCGGCCCTCCTCCGGCTTCCTCCGCTGCCCCAGGGCCCCCCCGGGCCTGGCTGGGTCCCCATGTGCCCCCCACCCTCGGTCCCTGCATCCCCATGTGCCCCCCTGCCCCACAGCCCCATGTGCCCCCCTGTCCTGGGTCCCCATGTGCCCCCCACCCTCAGTCCCCACATCCCATGTCCCCCCCCGCCTCAGGACCCATATGCCCCCCTACCCTGGGTACCCCACATCCCCAGGTCCCCTGTGACCCCCCACCATGTCCCCATGTGCCTTGTGCCCCCCAGTCTCCCCATGTCTGCTGTGACCCCCCACCATGTCCCCAGGTCCCCTGTCCCCCTCCCGTGTCCTCGGGTCCCCCGTGCCCCCCACCATGTCCCCTGGTCCCCTATGACCCCCTTTCCCTACATCCCCAGGTCCCCTGTGACCCCCCCATGTGCCTTGTGCCCCCTCCCCAGGTCCCCTGTCCCCCCACCCCGTGTCCCCAGGTCCCCCATCCCCCCCACCATGTCCCCAGGTCCCCTGTGACCCTCCCTATGTCCCCAGGTCCCCCGTGCCCCCCGCCCTGTCCCCAGGTCCCCTGTCCCCCCCGGTGTCCCCTGGTCCCTGCATCCCCTCCGCTCTGGTTTCCCACAGCCTCAGGTGTCCCCTGTCCTGGGTCTCCAGGTCCCCTGTGTCCCTGCTGCCCCCCACCCCACCCAGAGTTCCCCATGTCCCTAAGTGTCCCCCCACCTTGTCCCATGTCCCCATGTCCCTGCATCCCCAATCTCCATCTCTCCCTGCCCCACAGCCCCCCCTGTACCATTGTTGGGCTTTTTGGGGTGCAGAGAAGTTGGGGGGTAGAGCTGGACCGGTCTCACCATGGGGGCTGGTGGCTCCTGGGTGGCTCCACTGAATCCACATCCCAATGGGGGTGTCTGTGTGTGTCCCCCCCAAACCCTCAGCTCCTCGCCAACGCCCTCATCTTCCTCTGCACCAACGTGGTGGGGGTCTGCACCCACTACCCCGCCGAGGTGTCGCAGCGCCAGGCCTTCCAGGAGACGCGCGGCTACATCCAGGCGCGTCTGCACCTCCAGCACGAGAACCGCCAGCAGGTGAACTTTGAGGGGGTTCCATGTGAAGTTGAGGGGTCCGTGCCGAGCTTCGGGGGGGTGGGTGTCCATCAGAGCCGTGACACCCCACTAACGATGGGTTCTGGGAAGCAGGAGCGCCTGCTGCTCTCAGTGCTGCCCCAACACGTGGCCATGGAGATGAAGGAGGACATCAACACCAAGAAGGAGGACATGATGTTCCACAAGATCTACATCCAGAAACACGACAACGTCAGGTATTGTGGGGACGGGGGAGGTTCGGAGGGGTTCTAGGAGCTGGGGGGGTCCCTCACCATGCCACGCTCTTCCTCCCGCAGCATCCTCTTCGCTGACATCGAGGGCTTCACCAGCCTGGCCTCGCAGTGCACGGCCCAAGAGTTGGTGATGACGCTCAACGAGCTCTTCGCTCGCTTTGACAAGCTGGCGGCGGTGAGCGCTGGGGCCGGAGGGCTCGGAATGGGATCCCAGAGCCCCCTTTGACCTGCCCGTGTCCCCACCCGTCCAGGAGAACCACTGCCTGCGCATCAAGATCCTGGGCGACTGCTACTACTGCGTGTCGGGGCTGCCGGAGGCGCGCGGGGACCACGCGCACTGCTGCGTCGAGATGGGGGTGGACATGATCGAGGCCATCTCGTGAGTGGGACAGAGCGTGGCGGGCGCACGCAGCCCTGGGGTTGGCACATGGCACAGCCCTGGTGCCATCACAGCTTGGGTGGCTGTGTCCATCCCTGGTCCTGGTCCATCCCTGGTGCCACCACAACTTGGGTGGCTGTGCCCATCCCTGGTGCTGGCATGACCCTGGTGCCACCACAACTTGGGGAGCTTGTCCATCCCTTGTTCTGGTCCATCCCTGGTGCCACCACGACTTGGGGAGCTTGTCCATCCCTTGTTCTGGTCCATCCCTGGTGCCACCACAACTTGGGGAGCTTGTCCATCCCTTGTTCTGGTCCATCCCTGGTGCCACCACAACTTGGGGAACTTGTTCATCCCTGGTTCTGGTCCATCCCTGGTGCCACCACAACTTGGGTGGCTGTGCCCATCCCTGATGCTGGCATGACCCTGGTGCCACCACAACTTGGGGAGCTTGTCCATCCCTGGTTCTGGTCCATCCCTGGTGCCACCACGACTTGGGTGGCTGTGCCCATCCCCAGTCCTGGTCCATCCCTGATGCCACCACAACTTGGGGAGCTTGTCCATCCCTGGGGCTGGTCCATCCCTGGTTGCCACCACAGCTTGGGGGACTGTGTTCATCCCTAGTGCTGGCACATCCCTGGTGTCACCACAGCTTGGGGTGCTGTACCTATCCCTGATACTGTGCCATTCCCTGGTGCCACCACGGCCTCGGAGGCTGTACCGATCCTTGATGCTGGTACCTTCCTGGTGCCACCACAACTTCTGGTGCTGTGTCCATCCCTGGTGCTCGTCAGCCCAGTCCCGGTGCCGCGGTCCCTGTTGGTGACGGTGCCGGTGCCGCCCGCAGGCTGGTCCGTGAGGTGACAGGGGTGAACGTCAACATGCGCGTGGGCATCCACAGCGGTCGCGTGCACTGCGGCGTCCTGGGGCTGCGCAAGTGGCAGTTCGACGTCTGGTCCAACGATGTCACCCTCGCCAACCACATGGAAGCAGGCGGCAAAGCCGGGTGAGCCGGGAATTGTGGAGGACACACACACACCGAGATGGTGACCGGGAGGAGGTGGGCACCGAGCAGTGGGTGCTCAACGCCTTCTTCACCCCCATCTCCAGACGCATCCACATCACTTGGGCGACGCTGCAGTACCTGAACGGGGACTACGAGGTGGAACCGGGGCACGGGGGCGAGCGCAACGCCTACCTCAAGGAGCACAACATCGAGACCTTCCTCATCGTTGGCTGCAGCCAGAAGCGCGTGAGTCGAAGGGGGTGGCATTTTTAGGGGTGGGGGGGACCCCAAGGCTGAGCCTCTCATAGCTGCCTTCACCCCCGTAGAAGGAGGAGAAAGCCATCCTGGCTAAGCTGCAGCGGGCGCGAGCCAACTCCACCGAGGGCTTGGTGCCGCGCTGGGTGCCCGAGCGCTCCTTCTCCCGCACCAAGGATTCCAAGGCTTTCCGGCAGATGGTGAGTGGCTTTAGGGGGGCACCGGGCGCTGGGGTGGGGGGACGGACCCATCGTGGTGGTATCAGCTGCTCCACACCTTTCTGGTGCTGCTGTTGGGATTCCACGGCTCTCCCTGGCTTCCTCCTGCCCGCCACAGCCTCAGGGAGCCTCTGGGATCCCCCCCCATCCTCACCAATCTTTGGGGACCTGCAGGTGTCCCCCCACTCCTCATCAACCTTTGGGGACCCCCAAGTTTCCTACCCCCTCTCCCCCATCTGCAGCAGCCTTTGAGGACCCCCAGGTGGTCCCCCCACCCCGATCTGCCCTTGGCCACCCCCCTGTCCTCGCCAGCCCTTGGGGACCCCCAGATGCTCCCTCCATCCTCACCAGCCTTCGTCCCACCCCTCGGGGGCAGCCGCCATCCTCAGCAGCCCTCAGGGATGTCCCCTGTCCTCGGGGACCCTTGAGGTCCCCCACCCTCACTGGTGCCAGACGTCCCCCCCAGACCTTTCCTCCTCCCTTTGCAGACCCTTGGGGACCCCCTCCATCCTTGCCAGACCTGGGGAATCCTTGGGGATCCTCCCCTTCCTGGTTACCCCTGGGACTCTGTCCCCCATCCTTGGTGACCTTGGGGGATGTCCTTGTCATCTCTGGGGGTGCTGGTGACCCCGACACCCCCCATCTCCCTCGTGTCTCCCCAGGGCATCGATGACTCCAGCAAAGACAAGTAAGTGTCCCCCTGCCGGGGCACCTGGGGGTTGTGAGCAGCCCCTCCCTGGGGCAGAGACAGGGTTTGGGGGGGCCTGACCCCCCTTTGTCCCCAGCCGTGGTGCCCAGGAGGCCCTCAACCCTGAGGATGAGGTGGATGAGTTCCTGAGCCGGGCTATCGACGCCCGCAGCATCGATCAGCTCCGCAAGGACCACGTCAAGAAGTTCCTACTCACCTTCCAGACACCTGAGCTGGAGAAGAAGGTGGGGGTCCCTCTGTCCCACTCTGTCCCCTCCATCCCCTGAAGTCCCCTCTGTCCTGGTCCTGTCAGCACCTTTGTCCCCTGCGTCTCATCTCCATCCCCTGGACTCCTCTCTGCCCCGTCCCTCTCCATCCCCTGGGGTTCTCTCTGTCCTGGTTTCAGGGTTACCTCCATCCTCCCCACCCCAGCTGTGGGTCACCTCTGTCCCCCCTAATCTGTGAGATCCTTTCCACCCAACTGGCTTCATGATACCCTCCATCCTAATCCCTCCACCCTCTCCATCCCATCCCCTGGGGTCCCTTCCATCCCATCTCCTCCATCCGCTGCGTTCCCCCCTCCCGCTTCATCCCATCTCCTGGGGTCCTCCCACCCCACCTCCACCCCATACCATCATCTCATCTCCTGGGATCCCTCCATCCCATTCCTGGGGGTCCCTTCCATCCCATCCTCTTCACCCCATCCCCCGCGGTCCCCCCCGTTGCCCTCCATCCCCTCAGCCCCCTCCGCCCCCCCACCTCACGCCTGCCCCTCCGCCCCCCCCAGTACTCCAAGAAGGTGGATGACCGCTTTGGTGGCTACGTGGCCTGCACCCTCCTTGTTTTCTGTTTCATCTGCTGCCTCCAGATCGTGGTGTTCCCTCAGTGAGTGCCGCAGCCCCCCCAAACCCATCCCCTGCCCACCCCCCATCCCCCTTGAACCTCACAGCCCCCCCATCTCCTCAGCTCCTCGCTGATGCTCGGCGTCTTCGTCACCATCTTCATCCTCCTTGCCGCCATCCTCTTCGTCTGCGCCATCTACTCCTGTGTCACCGTGAGTACGAAGCCGATGGACGGGGGGCTCTGGGGGGGGCTCAGCCACATGTGACGGGGTCTCCCCCCCCCCCCCCTCAGCTCTTCCCCCCAGCCTTGCAGCAGCTCTCACGGATGATCGTCCAGTCCCGCGCCCACAGCACCATCATTGGTGTCTTCTCCATCCTCCTCGTCTTCATCGCCGCCTTCGTCAACATGGTAGGAACGTGGGGTTGGGGGGCTTCGGGGTGGGCTTCGAGCACCACCTCAACCCTTTGGTCCCCCCCAGTTCGCCTGCAGCCGTGTGGCCCTGCGGGACTGCGTCGCCCACGAGCTCAACATCACCCCCGAGGCTGTGGGACCCTGCCAGCTCCGGGCCCTCAACTTCTCCTTGGGGACCCCTGCGGGTCCCTGTCACCGCAACGCGCTGGTCTGCGATTTCCCCGAGGTGAGCGGCTGCGCGGCACCCACGGGCGCAGGGCTCTCGCAGCGGGACGGGGTCCTGCATGGGTGCCAGCATGCGGCGCTGCGGGTGCGAGGTCTGCCTTGGGTGCTGGCAGGGGGTCCCCATGGGTCCCCAAGGGTGCTGCAGCGGGGGTCCCACGGATGCCGGGTGTTGGACCCTGTGGGGTCCCTGATGTGGGTCCCCAAGGGTGCTGCATGGGGTCCCTGCAGGCATAATGTCCCCAAGGGTGCTGGCACAGGGTCCCCAAGGGTGCAGGGTGCTGGCAGGGGGTCCCCAAGGGGGCTGGCATGGGGTCACTGCAGGTACAATATCTCCAGGGGTGCTGGCACAGTGTCCCCAAGGGTGCTGGCATGGGGTCCCCAAGGGTGCTGGCATGGGGTCCCTGCAGGTACAATATCTCCAGGGGTGCTGGCACAGGGTCCCCAAGGGTGCAGGGTGCTGGCAGGGGTCCCTGCAGCACAGTGTCCCCCAGCATGCTGGCACAGGATCCCCAAGGGTGCAGGGTGCTGGCATGGGGTCCCCAGGGATGCTGGGGTCCCTGCAGGCACAGTGTCCCCAAGGGTGCTGGCACTGGATCCCCAAGGGTGCAGGGTGCTGGCATGGGGTCCCCAGGGATGCTGGGGTCCCTGCAGGCTCAGTGTCCCCAGGGGTGCCAGCAGGGGATCCCCTAGGGTGCAGGGTGCTGGGAGGGGGGCTCCCCATGGGTGCCTGGTCCCCGTGGGTGTCCCCCCCCGAGATGCCGGTGCCTCCCATCAGCGTGTCCCCCCTGCAGTACTTCAGCTACAGCGTGGTGCTGAGCCTGCTGGCCTGCTCCGTCTTCTTGCACATCAGCAGCATCGGGAAGCTGCTGCTCATGGTGGCCATCGAGGCCACCTACCTGGTGCTGGTGGAAGGGCCCCACGCCGCCCTCTTCGACAACGCCGACCTGCTGGTGGTGACCAACGCCCTGTGAGTGCCCCGTGTCCCCTCCCTGGGGGTCCCCACGCTGGGAGCTGCGCCCCCACCCCGCTAACCCCCGCTGCTCTCCCCACAGGCTCTCCTTCAACGCCACCCAGGGGGAATGGTGAGCGGGGAACTGGGACCAGTGGGGAACTGGGACCAGTGGGGAACTGGGAGGAGGGGGTTGAGGGTGGGCAGCAGCAGGAGAGTACCCTGGGGGGTCTGTGCTGGGAGGGGGGGTGAAGGTTTGGGGGTCCCCGGGGTGTGGGTGCAGCTTTGAGGTCTGGGTGCATCTTGGGGGTCCCTGGGATGTGGGTGCAGCTTTGGGGTCTGAGTGAAGGTTTGAGTGTCCCTGGAATGGATACAGCTTTGGGGTCCCTGAAGTGGGTGAAGTTTTGGGGGTCCCTGAAGTGGGTGCAACTTTGGGGGTCCCTGGGGTGTGGGTGCAGCTTTGGGGAGTGGGTGCAGGCTTGGGAGTCCCTGGGGTGGGTACATCTTGGGGGTTCCCTTGGGTGGGTGCAGCTTTTGGGTCTGGGTGAAGATTTGGGGGTCCCTGGAATGGGTGCAGCTTTGGAAGTCCCTGAAGTGGGTGAAGTTTTGGGGGTCCCTGGGGGGTGTGGGTGCAGCTTTGGGGAATTGGTGCAGCTTTGGGGTCCTTTGGGTGGGCACATCTTTGGCTTTAGGGTGCAGATTTGGGAGTCCCTGGCTGGGTGCAGCTTTGGGGCCCCTCGGGTGGGCACGGATGGGTCCGGTCCCCCCCAAACTGACGCGGACACGGGTGCCGGCAGCGCGGTGGAGGGGAAGGTGGCCCTGCGGTACGTCACCCCCGTCATCCTGGCTGTCTTCGCACTGGCGCTTTACCTGCACGCGCAGCAGGTCGAGTCCACCGCCCGCCTCGACTTCCTCTGGAAGCTGCAGGTGGGGACTGGGAGCGAAGGACAAAGGGGTTGGGGGTGAGGGACGAGGAGATGTGGGGCTGGAGATCCGGGAGGAGGGATGAAGGGGGTGAGGGATGTGGGGCTGGGGGTGAGGGGCAAGGGGATGTGAGGCTGGGAGTGAGGGATGAGGGGCTGGTGGTGAGGGATAAGGAGATGTGGGGCTGGAGATATGGGAGCAGGGATGAGGGGATGAGTGGCGTGGGGCTGGGGATGAGGGCTGGGGACGAGGGATGAGGGCTGGGATTGGGGGACGAGGGATGAGGGGCTGGGATCGAGGGATGAGGGCTGGGATCGAGGGACAAGGGGCTGGGGATGAGGAGCTGGGGATGAGGGACGAGGGATGAGGGCTGAGATCGAGGGATGAGGGGATGAGGGCTGGGATTGGGGGACGAGGGATGAGGGAATGAGGGCTGGGATTGGGGGACGAGGGATTGAGGGGCTGGGGACGAGGGGCTGGGGACGAGGGATGAGGGCTGGAACGAGGGATGAGGGCTGAGATCGAGGGGCTGGGGATGAGGGATGAGGGACGAGGTCTGGAATGAGGGATGAGGGCGAGGGGCTGGGGATGAGGGGCAGGAGACGAGGGATGAGGGCTGGGATTGAGGGACAAGGGGCTGGGGATGAGGGATGAGGAGCTGGGGACGAGGGATGAGGGATGAGGGCTGGGATTGAGGGACAAGGGGCTGGGGACGAGGGACGAGGGATGAGGGATGAGGGCTGGGGACGAGGGATGAGGGCTGGGGATGAGGGATGAGGGCTGGGATTGAGGGACGAGGGGACGAGGGATGTGGGGCTGGGGGCGAGGGATGAGGGACCGGGGGCAAAGGCTGAGGAGCTGGGGGTGAAGGGTTGGGGGTGCGGGATGTGGGGCTGGGGGTGACCCACCCCCTACGTGGCCCCGCGTGGCGCAGGCGACGGGCGAGAAGGAGGAGATGGAGGAGCTGCAGGCGTACAACCGCCGGTTGCTGCACAACATCCTGCCCAAGGACGTGGCGGCGCATTTCCTCGCCCGCGAGCGTCGCAACGACGAACTCTACTATCAGTCCTGCGAGTGCGTGGCTGTCATGTTCGCCTCCATCAGCAACTTCTCCGAGTTCTACGTCGAGCTGGAGGCCAACAACGAGGGCGTCGAGTGCTTGCGGCTGCTCAACGAGATCATCGCCGACTTCGATGAGGTGGGGGTGCAGTGGGGTGCGCGGAGATGGATTGCGTGGGGTTGAGGTGCGTGGGGTGGGGTGTAGGGGTCCCAGAAAGACTGTGGAGCAGCATATGTGGGGTGCACAGCATTGGGGGGGGCAGGAAGATGGGGTGCAGAGGGTGCTGGAGAGGCCATGGAGCGGGGTGCATGGGGTGCATAGGGATGTGGTACAAATGTTGGGGTGCATGGGGTGCACAGGGATATGGTACAAATGGTGGGGTGCATGGGGATATGGTACAAGTGATGGGATGCACAGGGATATGGTACAAATGATGGGGTGCATATGGATATGGTACAAGTGATGGGGTGCATGGGGTGCACAGGGATATGGTACAAATGATGGGGTGCATAGGGATATGGTACAAATGATGGGGTGCATAGGGGTGCACAAGGATATGGTACAAATGATGGGGTGTGTAGGATGCACAGGGATGGGGATCAGAAAAATGGGGTGCATGGGGTGCTGGGGAGGTTGTAGAGCTGCGTGCGTGGGATGCACAGGGATGGGGTGCACAGGGGGTCAGGAAAATGGGGTGCATGGGGTGCTGGGGAGGTTGTAGAGCCGCGTGCGTGGGGTGCACAGGGATGGGGTGCACAGGGATGGGGGTCAGGAAAATGGGGTGCATGGGGTGCTGGGGAGGTTGTAGAGCTGCGTGCGTGGGATGCACAGGGATGGGGTGCACAGGGATGGGGTGGGGGTGACGCTGCCCCCCTGTGTCCCCCAGATCATCAGCGAGCAGAAGTACCGGCAGCTGGAGAAGATCAAGACCATCGGTAGCACCTACATGGCGGCGTCCGGGCTTAACGCGTCCACGTACGACCGCGAAGGCCGGAGTCACATCGCGGCGCTGGCCGACTACGCCATGCACCTCATGGAGCAGATGAAGTACATCAACGAGCACTCCTTCAACAACTTCCAGATGAAGATCGGTGAGCGCGCGCACACGCGCCTCACACCCGCCCCCGTCTCTTGCACGCCCCACGCACCTGAATCCACCCCTCGCACGCTCCTTGCACGCTCGTCACACTCGTACACCCCCCTTTTCTCCCCCCTTTTCTCCCCCCCTTTTCTCCCCCCCTTTTCTCCCCCCACTTTCCCCCCCCACTTTCCCCCCCCACTTTCCCCCCCCACTTTCCCCCCCCACTTTCCCCCCCCACTTTTCCCCCCCACTTTTCCCCCCCCACTTTCCCCCCCCCCACTTTTCCCCCCCCACTTTTCCCCCCCAATTTTCCCCCCCCAATTTTCCCCCCCCTTTCCTCCCCCCCTTTCCTCCCCCCCTTTCCTCCCCCCCTTTCCTCCCCCCCTTTCCTCCCCCCCTTTCCTCCCCCCTTTCCTCCCCTTTCTTCCCCCTTTTCCTCCCCTTTCCTCCCCCCTTTCCTCCCCCCCTTTCCTCCCCCCCTTTCCTCCCCCCCTTTCCTCCCCCCCTTTCCTCCCCCCCCTTTCCTCCCCCCCCTTTCCTCCCCCTCTTTCCTCCCCCTCTTTCCTCCCCCTCTTTCCTCCCCCTCTTTCCTCCCCCTCTTTCCTCCCCCTCTTTCCTCCCCCTCTTTCCTCCCCCTCTTTCCTCCCCCTCTTTCCTCCCCCTCTTTCCTCCCCCCCCTTTCCTCCCCCCCCTTTCCTCCCCCCCCTTTCCTCCCCCATACTTTTTCCCCGTCCCCCCCTCCTTTTCCCCCCCTCCTTTTCCCCCCCTCCTTTTCCCCCCCTCCTTTTCCCCCCCTCCTTTTCCCCCCCTCCTTTTCCCCCCCTCCTTTTCCCCCCCTCCTTTTCCCCCCCTCCTTTTCCCCCCCTCCTTTTCCCCCCCTCCTTTTCCCCCCCTCCTTTTTGTTGTCCATTCCCCTTTCTTCCCCCCTTTCTTCCCCCCTTTCTTCCCCCCTTTCTTCCCCCCTTTCTTCCCCCCTTTCTTCCCCCCTTTCTTCCCCCCTTTCTTCCCCCCTTTCTTCCCCCCTTTCTTCCCCTTTTCCCCCCTCCACCACACGGATAGTGTCTGTGTGTGTGTTTTGGGGGGGCACACCATGACCCTATCCCCCCCCGTGTGTGTGTTGTGTCCCCCCCTCAGGTCTCAACATGGGGCCGGTGGTAGCCGGGGTGATCGGGGCGCGCAAACCCCAATACGACATTTGGGGTAACACCGTCAACGTCTCCAGTCGCATGGACAGCACCGGCGTCCCCGATCGCATCCAGGTCAGCAGCGCTTGGGTTGGGGGAGGCCGGGGGGGGGGTGGTGGTAGGAAAAGCCCCCCCCCTCCTCAAAGGCTCACCCCAATATCTCTGTCCCCCCCACAACCAGGTGACCACAGACCTGTACCAGGTGTTGGCGGCCAAGGGCTACGCGCTGGAGTGCAGGGGGGTGGTCAAGGTCAAGGGCAAAGGCGAGATGACCACCTATTTCCTCAACGCTGGCCCTGCAGGCAGTTAGGGGGAGGCCCCCATGGAGCCCCCCCCCCCCCACCCCCCTAAACCCCTACTTTCCCTCCCCACCCCCCCCTTTTTCAGCCAATCCCGGTGTCAAGCAAAAAAAAAAAAAGAAAAATCCCCAAATCCATGGATTTCACACACAAAAAAATAGAGAGGAATGGACACAAGGGAGGGTGGGGGCACCCCCTTCCCAGTTGGGGGTAGCCCCCCCTCAAGGTATGGTTTGGGGGGTTGTGTGTCCCCTCAGGATGGTATGTTTTAGGGGTTGGAGGTGGCCCCCCCCTCAAGATGTCGTTTGGGGGGCTCATGTCCCCCCAGGATGGTGTGTTTTAGGGGTGTCCCTCCTAAAATGTGTGTGTGTGGGGGTTGTGTCCCCCCCAAATGATGTGCTTTGGGGCTGCCCCCCCAAAATATAGATTGGGGAGGTTCATGCCCCTCCAAATGGTGGGTTTTAGGGGTGACCCCCCCAAATGGTGGGGTTTGGGGGTGCCTCCCCAAGGCAATGTGATTTGGGGGTGTCCCCCTGCCGAGGGTGGTGTGGGTTGGGGGTTTGGGGATGCCCCCCACCCAGGAATAGCGCAGTTTTGAGGGGGTCTGTGCCCCCCCCCAGGACAGTGTGATTTGCAGGGGGACACAGACCCCCCCCCCGCTCCCCCCCTTTGCCAAAATCCCCCATGTGCCAAAGAGGGGAGATGGGGGCCCCCCACTTTGGTGGGGGGGGGTATCTCTCTGTCCTCCCACTCCGAGAAAGGGATTTTTCTGGGGGGGGAGGCTTTCTCATGAGCCCCCCCTCAAGGGAAAGGGTTGGGGGTCTCCTGAGGTACCCCCCATAAAAAGGGATTGGGGGTTTCCTTCCCCCTGCCCTAAGAAAAGGGGTTGGGGGTCTCCTGGGCCCCTCCAAGCTGGGGAATGGGTTGGGGTCACCTCCCCGCCTCCATTCCTCCCCAGGAAGGGGTGGGTGGGTGGGTGGGGGATGTCAGGGGTCTCCCAGCCCCCCCCCCCCCCCCCCCAAGGGAAAGATCAGGGGCTCTCCTGAGTCCCCCCCACCAAAGGAAAGGGGTTGGAGGTCTCCTTCCTCCCGCCAGGGAAGGGTTGGGGGGGGTCAGAGGTCTCCCAGCTCCCCTCCAAGAAAAGGAGTTGGGGGGGGGCTCTTGCTCCCCCCCCCAACCTTGGGAAGGAGTTGGGGGGATCTCTCAGCCCCCCCTCACCCCAATGCCAAACTGAAGTGCCGCCTGCCTGGGGGGGGAGTGCAGGCCCAGCATCTCAGCGCTCCCCCCCCTTCCCCAGCACCATGGGGGGGGGCGGCTTCGCCCCCCCTTTTAAATGCAAAAAAATAATGAAGTGACTTTTTTTTTTTTTCTTTTCCTTTTCCTTTTGAAGCAGTTTTGGGGTGAGGGGGGGGGGGACGACACACACTCAGCCTTGTGCCCCCCCCCCCGACCCCGCGCAGACTGAGGTACCGTGTCCGTGTGTACAGATAAATTATATATAAACTCACTTTGGATACGAGATGGGGCCTGGCTTCTGGGGGGGGGACATGCGGGGGGGGGGGGGTTCCAGGGAACTGGGGAGGGGGCTGAAAGCCTGGGGGGGGGGGAAACAGGGAACTGGGGGGGGGGCTGAGAGCCTGTGGGGGGGGAAAATCAGGGAACTGGGGGGGCTGAGAGCCTGGGGCGGGGGGGGAACAGGGAACTGTGGGGGTGCCTGGGAAGGGGGAAACCAGGAATCTGGGGAGGGGGCTGAGTGCCTGGGGGGGGGGAACCAGGGAGGCTCAGAGCCTGTGAAGGAGGAACCAGGAAATTGTGGGGGTGAAGGCCTCGGGCGGGGGGGGGGAACCAGGGAATTGGGAAGGGAACCAGGAAATCAGGGGGGTGAGAGCCTGGGGGGGGCAGGATTCGTGACTTGGGGGGTCAATATACACAGGGGGCGGGCTGAGAGGATGGGGCTGCGGAACCGGTGACTTTGGGGGTCTGAAATTTCCGGGAGGGTGGGGGCGGGGGGCGCAGAGATCGTGACCTCCTCCCACATCGCAGTGATCAGTGCGCATGCGCAGGGCCACTGAGCCCGCCCCGCCCTTAGCCCCGCCCCAGGGACGGCCAATGCGCATGCGCTCTTCCGGCCCCGCCCTGATCAACGCGCAGCCTCTCTGACCCTAGCCCCGCCCCTGCAGGGGCCAATGCGCATGCGTATTCGTATCCCAGAACCCTGCCCATCACCCTTTTGGCCACGCCCCCATCGTCATCGCTACCAATGTGCATGCGCAGCCCAGCACTGCCCCCGCCCCTTTGGCCCCGCCCCCGCTACAATTCCGACCAACGCGCGTGCGCATCTTTAGCACTGACCCCACCCACTTAACCCCACCCCTCATCAGCCGCGACCAATGCGCATGCGCATCGCTATCACTGAGCCCCCGCCCCCTCCACCTTTTTGGCCACGCCCCCGCCTCGGCCGCGACCAATGCGCATGAGCATCCCCGTCACTGACGTCCTTATCGCAACCGCGACTAATGCGCATGCGCTTCACAGACCCCGCCCCCGCTCTGTGACGCCAGCGTGCGCGCGCGCCGCCGTGCCCCGTGACGTCACCGCGCCCGTTGCGGCGGCCGCAGCGCGCGCGCGCGTTCCGCCATGGAGGCCTCGGCGGGCGGCGGGCCCGGCGGCGCGGGCCGGCGCTGGTACTTTACCCGCGAGCAGTTAGACCGAAGCCCCTCCCGCCGAGCTGGGCTCGACCCGGATAAGGAGCTCTCGTACCGGCAGCAGGCGGCGAATCTGCTGCAGGACATGGGGCAGCGCCTCAACGTGTATCCGGCCTCCGCCAGGCCGCGCGGCCTGCACCGGGGCGGGGTGGGGGGAGAGAGCGGGAACGGGGAGAGAGCGGGGTGTGGGGAGAGACCGGGATGGAACCGGAGCGTGAGGAGACACTGGGGTGTGGGAAGAGACCGGGATTAAACCGGAGCGGTGGGAGAGAGACCGGGATGGAACCGCAACGTGAGGAGAGACTGAGGTGTGGGGAGAAAGCGGGATGGAACCGGAGCCGGGAGAGACCGAAGCGTGGAGAGAGAGCGGGGTGGTGTGGGTGTTAGCATATAGATCTATAGGCTAACATGGGGAGAGACTGAGATAGAACCGGAGCGAAGGGAGAGAGCGGGGTAGGAACCGGAGTATGGGGCCAGAGCGGGGTGTGCAGAGAGAGCCGGCTGGAATCGGAGCCGGGAGAGACCTAGCAGGGAGAGGCCGGGCTCGAATCGGATAGCGGGGAGAGACTGGGGTGCAGGGAGAGACCGGAATTGAACTGGAGCGTGAGGAGAGATTGGGTTGTGGGGAGACATCGGGGTGGAACTGGAGCATGGGGAGAGGCCGGGCTGGAACCGAATCCGGGGGAGAGAGCCAGATGTGGGGAGAGACCGGGCTGGAACCAGAGCCGGGAGAGAGACTGGGCCGGAACTGGAGCATGGAAAGAGACTGGAGTGTGGGAAGAGGCTGGGCTGTACAGAGAGACTGGGCTGGAACTAGAGTGTGGGGAGAGCTGAGTGCGCTTTGGGAGCCAGGAGAACCACCCTGGGAGAACTGAGCCTGACCTGGGAGCAGGGAGAGAGCAAGCTGGAACTGGAGCGTGGGGAGAGCCAGGCCAGGAGGCTGGGAGAGTGAGACTAGAATGTGGGGAGAACCAGGAGTGGCAAGAGCTGAGCATGTTTTGGGACCCAGGAGAGCCAGATTCATCCCAGCAGTGGGGAAAGTGAAGTCCAGCCCGGGAGCAGGGAATGCTGAGAGTGTTTTAGGAGCTGCGAGACCCCAGCCCAGGAGTGGAGAAAGCTGAGTGTGTTTTGTGAGCTGGGAGAGCTTGGCCCAACAAGCGAGAAGAGCTGGTGGGATGTCTGGAGAGCCGGAGCTAGAACTGGAGTGTGAGGAGAGCCAGACCCAGGAGCGGGAAGAGCCAAGTGTGTTTTGGGAGCCTGGAGAGCTCGGCCCAGGAGTGAGAAGAGCTGGTGGGATGTCTGGAGCTGAGGGTGCTGCTCAGGGATGGCCCCGTGCTTTTCCTTAACCGCCCCACCAGCTCCCAACTTACCATCAACACGGCCATCGTGTACATGCATCGCTTCTACATGGTGCAGTCCTTCACCCAGTTCCACAGGAACGTAAGTGTGCCGGGGCCTGGCGGGGTGGGGGGCACCGGGAACCCCCCTTCACGGTTCTGCTCTAGCCACTGCGAGGGGGTGACACAGTGGATGAGGAGGGGGCTTGGGAAAGGGAAGGGAGGTTGTCACACGAGACCCTTTCCTTCCTGGTGGCATTTGGTTGTGCGCTGGCTTCGTTTCCTGGAGGAATATTTGTTTCAGACGTGAGAACTAGCTGGGTTAATTTGTTTCCTTGAGGAATATTTGTTTTGGATGGGAGAATTAGTTGGATTTATTTGTTTCCTCGAGGCAGATTTATTTCAGATGTGAGAATTAGCTGGATTTATTTGTTTTAATCTTGAACTTACTTACTTTATTAAAACACCGTTGTTTTTTCTCTGCAGTCAGTGGTACCGGCAGCTCTGTTCCTGGCTGCCAAGGTGGAGGAGCAGCCTCGAAAGCTGGATTATGTCATCAAGGTAGCCCATGCCTGTCTCCATCCCCAGGAACCTCCTCTAGACACCAAGAGCGAGGTAAGTGTCCCTCGAGAGCGGAGGGACGAGGAGTGAGAATGGCGGAAGCCTGCGGCATCCCGAATCGCGTGGCTACAGCATCTCGTGAAGTCGGGTTTGGCAGGACCCGCTCTGTAAGCGAGCGTCCACGTCCCAGGATAGTCAGAGCTTGCTTTCGACTGCTCTGATGCTGCCGCCTGAAGCTTTTAGGCTTCTGTACAGCAGGAGGTTTCCCTCTCTTGCTCTGTGGTGGTCTCTCCTCCCTTCTCCTCTACTGTGCTGCTGCAAATGTGACTCGGGTGCGCTGTGTCTGTGTGAAACGTTGCTGAGGAGGGCACAGATGTTGGCAGCTGCGATTGAGCCGTGCCTGTGGCAGAGCAGGAGCTGGCACGCATGGTTTGGTTTGGTTTGGTTTTGTCTGTGTACCTTTAATGCTGTTAAGAACATTGCCCACTCCCTATCTCTCGAGACAGAGCCTGTCTTACCTGGAACCAACCCTGTAAGGGGCAGCTCAGTCCAGGAAAGCTTAATAAAAAATGGGTGATTCCTCTCTGGTAGTCGTCCCCGTGCGGTGCAAGGGACCAGGACTGAGAGGGCCACTGGATCTCGAAGGAATTATTCCCTCGCAGTGGCAGGGAGTGGGGCTGCCTCAGCGCTCTGTTTTCTCTTCCCCTGGCAGAAAATCCATGCCCGTTCCCCCAGCGCAGAGTGGCTAAAAAGATTCCCCTTTGCTTTTTTTGCCTCCCTGAGGAAAAGGGGGTTTGAAATGTGCAGGCTTTATCTGGAATGCCTCCTCGTGAGTAACTTGCCTGTCCTCTCAACCCCAGGCTTACCTGCAACAAGCCCAAGACCTGGTCATTCTAGAGAGCATAATACTGCAGACCCTGGGTAAGTTTTTCAAAGCGGCCGGGCTGCCACATGAATCCGAGACCCAGGAGTTGTTCCGCAGAGCGGAGAGCATAACCACTCAGCCTTCTCCACAACCGGAGGGCAGATGTACGGCTGGCCAATGGGAGAGCAAGAGCCCAGGCAACAAATTCCATTTTTTCACACACCCACTCCTTTCCTTTTCCTTCTTAACATCGTTTTCTGCAGGTGGAACTCACATTCAGAGAAATTAAATCACGGAAGCGTGGCTTGTCTTCTTTCTTCGCCCTCCCACAGCAGGTTTTGTTCTGTTTAGGTGCCAGTCTCTGGCCTCTGTTGCTCTCTTGAGCTCGGGAGTGGCTGGGAAGCAGTTTGCACTGCGAGATGTCACACAAAGCTTGGGCTGAAAGTTAAGATTTTGATCAGATAGCTGAATATGGGGGAAAAAAATAAATAGCAACAAGTTTGGGGTTTATTTTTTGAAAGTAGAAGCCGGAGCCAGCACTTGGGGCTGTGGCTGTTGGGTCTGGTACTCTATTCCTTTCTACAGTGTACTTTTACTCCCTGTTTGTACTGACACGGGTTTCATTCCAGAGGGACCCCAGCTCTGCCCGGACTCCCTTCTCCAGTTGCCTTTTTTAACATCCCAGTTCTTCCAGAACATTCCTCATGGGAAGAACCAAATCTGTTGCACACATGGACCGACTGGAATCCTTTTTTTTTTTTTTTCCCTTTTAAAACGTAACACCCAAACTGAATAGGAAACCGAAGTGAGGATGAAGTTCAATTGTCTTTAGCGCTGCAGGCTCCTTCAAAGGGAAAATGTCTGCTTCCTCTTAGCTTTTTGGGTGACACAAATTCCTTTGAGCAGATGCCATTGTCTTCTCCTTCCTCCCAGCTGCTGTAAGAGGCTTTGTCCTGCTATTTTTACAATCCTTAATAGTTGTTTTGTTTGCAGTGAGGTTCTTCTGAACGCAGAAGTCCTTTAGCTGCTCGGAGGTCTGGCAGCAGCAGTGACCTTTGGGTTTTGTGACCTGAGTCTTCTGGATACAGGAAAATGGTTCCTTTATTCCTGCTGGCCTCTGAGCAGAGCCAGGGCTGTAGGAGGGAAGGGGAGAAGGCCTTGTCCCCCAGGAGCAGGGAACGTGAGCTTTGGGGATGCATTGCTGCTTTCCTGATGTCCATATGTCTGTGTTCCTCCAGGTTTTGAGATCACCATCGATCACCCCCACACCCACGTGGTGAAGTGCACGCAGCTGGTGCGAGGTGAGCGGCGTGCTCGGGCACTCGCGCCTTCTCCTCCGCGTAGCGAGAAGAGCTGTGAAAATCATAGAATGGGTTATGGATTGGGTTGGAAGGGACCTCAAAGCCCAGCCAGTTCCTCCCACTGGCTCAGGGGACACCTCCCACTGGCTCAGGGGCTCCAAGCCCCATCCAGTCTGGCCTTGAACCCCTCCAGGGATGGGGCAGCCACCACTGCTCTGGGCAAAATCCTCAAAATGAAGAATTTTTTCCTAAGATCTCATCTCAATCTCCCCTCTTTCAGCTGAAAACTGTTCCCCCTCATCCTCTCCCTGCACTCCTTGATCAAGAGCCCCTCCCCAGCTTTCTTGGAGCCCCTTTCCATACTGGAAGCTGCTCTAAGATCTCCCCACAGCCTTCTCTTCTCCAGGCTGAACATCGCCAACACTCTCAGCCTGGCCTGCACCTTTTGTAGTGCTCAGCCAAGAGCTCGCCTGCAGTCTCTCTCCTTAACAACCATAATGAAGGTCAAAATAAAGGCAGTTTCAAATGCCTGATGCGATGTCGTGGCTCTGACAAACCACGCAGAGCTCACTACCTGCAGTAGTTCCTAAACTCCTTCTTTCCATGGCGTGGTCGCATCGTGCTGGGTATTTTATGCGTGGGGTGGTGAGAGGCCCGTGGTTCTCAAAACATCACAATATTGGTCGGGATGTGCAGACTAACGCCTCGCTTTCTCGTTTTCTCTTCCAGCCAGCAAGGACTTGGCACAAACTTCCTATTTCATGGCTACCAACAGGTTATTATTTTACAATTGATTCATATTTGACGGAGGGTTTTATCTGGTGCTGCTGGTGACCCGGGGTGTTGATTGGCCTGTGAGCAACTGAGCAGCACTGGTTTGTTTCGGGAAGAACAGGAATCCTTTCTCCTTTGAGCTGCTGGTCTGAATTGGCCGTGGAAGCGAGGGAGATGGGATGCTCAGGAGCTTCACTTGCTTGCTTTTTGGGGAGTTAGGCAGTTGGGAAAGTTAAAAAATCAAACTGAAACAAAAAAGGAGACTGGAAATGAACCATTTTTACTGAATTAGGGTCAGAGGGAGAGTTTTGCCACTGAACCAGGTGCTGTGCAAGTTGTCAGCCGGTTCAGTCCATACCCTGGAGAAGGTGGATCTCGAGGATAAAGGGGTAAGAAGGGGAATTGGGTACAGGCATAAGGCATTCCAAAAGGAAACGATTGTGTAGGTTGTGTGATAGGACTCTGTGCTGTAAGCAGAGCCTTGGAAAGGAAAAAAGATGGGGGTTTTTTTTCACCCTGCGGGGTCTGCGTAGCTTTGTCCTGAGGTTTTCACCGATAGCAGGCCTTGTGTTGGGGCTTCTGATGCTGAAAACTGAATTTCCTGGATTACCAGCTTCAGGCGAATCGTGGAGTTGATGTTTGGCACAGACCATGGCAAATATTGTGGTGTTGAGAAAGAACTTGCAGAAGTGAAAGGAGCGGAGGAAAGGGTGGTTCAGGAGCTAGCGCAGAGGAAGCTGCAGAGTCAGAGAACCCTTCCAGTGCTTCCGAGCCCTGAACAGCCTCAGGCGAACCTCCGAGTGGCACCGTGTGGGTTCCCTGTGTAAATCAACGTGAAGGGAAGGTGGTTGTGGTGGTAATGTGTGGGTAAAGGCATCCTTGAAACGTGTTTTATCCCTGCAGCAATCACTGCATACCCAAGGAATTACGAGATTAAGATTGTAATTGAAAGAAATCCGTGTGGAAAGTACAAAACGCAGCCGGGCAGCCTCAATTTTGCCTTAAAGTCATGCCATGGAGCTCCAGATGAGGGTGCTGAGGGTTTATCAGATGTTGCTACAGATGCTTATATTCTGCTTTCTTCTGGCATCATTTTGGGGCAGAGTTTAGGCTTTTTGTGCACCTGAATGTCGCTTCTTGCCTTGGCAGACCCTATAAGGGCTCTGAATTCACCAGGTGTGGCTTCTCAATGTATGGATAAACAGTACCCATGAAACAGCTTCTGACTGGCTGGCTGTAGGTGCCTCTCCCTGTTCGCTCTGCTTTGCATTGATGGACCAAGGTTTAATAACCAGAGTGTGGCACAGGAATGTGGTTTGTGCCATCCTGTGGCTGCACAGAGACACTCTAAGCCCTGCTTCCTCTTGGAAAGGGCCGACTCCTGAGCGTGGCAGTGGGCAAATCCTGCGCTCGGCTCGCTGTCGTGTTTCTTGAGGCTTAGTGGACCTCACGTTGCTGTGGGGAGAGATCTGAGTGTTTGCTTAGTCCCATCAGTTCTGTTTTGAGGGCTCCCAGCACTGACGTCTCAGCTGTAATATGGCAAATTAATTCACTAATTAAAGGACTTGATAGGTGTCTGGATAGTGTTTCCAGCACTCCTAGGTCACACGGTGCTTCTCGCAGCCGATGCTTTGCCTAAAACTCATTTGGGAAAGCCCAAACCCTTCTTAAAAGCTGAAAAGGGTCCGTTTGCTCCTTGAAGTTGCACTTGGAAGTGCCTTTGAGTTCCCAGAGCCCATGGCAGCGGCGCTAGGGGTTGGCAGGGAACCCAGCCGCTTGCTTTCTCCCTCGGAGAAACCTTCGGCAGGAGCTACAAATCCTTGAGCTGCTGAATTCCCTGGGGAAGAGCAGGGAAGGAACCAGCACGTCGTTGGAGTTGGGATAGAGACACTCGTAACAGTAGGGCTGTACTGGGAGAGGAACAGCAGGGACTTCCCCACCATGTGGTCTGAGTGCCGGCGTTGGGGCTCGGGAGTTGATGGCTTTCTGTTTCTCTCTCCCGCTGGTGTCAGCCTGCACCTGACCACCTTCAGCCTGCAGTACACCCCTCCCGTTGTGGCCTGCGTCTGTATCCACCTGGCTTGTAAGTGGTCCAACTGGGAGATCCCAGTCTCCACGGACGGGAAGCACTGGTGGGAATACGTTGATGGCACTGTAACTCTGGAGCTCTTAGATGGTAAGTTTTGGACCGAGGTTTTGGAGCGAGGTTTTCCCTTCCCAAAAGGCTCTTCCATTATTTTGGCATCTCTCTTCCTGGGTCTGCCATTCCAATGCGGCCATCGGCCGGGCTCGTGGACTCCAGGATTTTGGGTCTCGCCAAGGTTTCCAGGGCAGCAGAGATGGCAAAAGGCGCAGAGTGAGAGGAGTTGAAATGTGATCAGGGATACCAGCTCTCAGTATTTCCCCTCCTGGAGTAGCTCCATCTCCCCGGTAGCTCCATCCATCTGTGTAGGGGGTTGCGTTGACGTTGTCCCATCCGCCTCTGACCCCTCTTGCCTATGTTTGTGTCTCCTCTGCAGAACTGACTCATGAATTCCTGCAAATTCTTGAGAAAACTCCCAACCGGCTTAAACGCATCCGGAACTGGCGGGTAAGAACCTTGCTTTGGGGTATGGGTGCTTGCAAGAGAACACAGGCTCCGGTTTCATCCGTGTCTCTGGAAGCACTGTGGAAGGCAGTGTCCGAAGGGCTTGCGTGGTGGGGGAACAGGAATGCTGCGCGTCTGCAAAATGTTTTGGCACTTGAGTTCCTCTGTTCTGAATGAACTCTGTGGAGAACTTGGGTTGAAACTCATCCGGCAGCCCCGCTCCCACAGGTCGGATCCTTTCCCACAAGGAGAGACGTGGGCAAAGCGGATTTGTCTTAGTTTAACTGAGTGCATGCGCGTCGTACAGGGTGAGCTGTTTGCGTCACCCCAGCTTCGGTGCTGGCCCAAAGGGAGTGACTGCTCACTGATTTTATTCCAGGCTTCTCAAGCAGCCAAGAAGTCCAAGGCTGATGACCATGGTGAAGACGAGAGCCTCTCGGAGCAGACGATCCTCAACATGATTTCCAGGAACAACAGCTCGGACATGAACATCGCTGGATTAATGAGCATGTCGACATCCTCGACTGCCGGAGCGGGGCCTTCTCTGACGGCCACAGCGGACTCTCCCAGCGAGCAGAGCAGTGCGGATGTATCCCAGACTGACCACTGGCATCCTCCAGCCAAGCTGGACATCAGCCAGAGTCACAGGACTAACGAAAGCTCTTCGGCTGCTGAGCATCCGTCGCAGCAAGATGGCGCTGGCTATCAGAAACACCCCAGCAAGAACGCTCCGTCAGCCAAAGTCTCGCTCAAGGAATACCGGGCCAAGCACGCCGAGGAGCTGGCGGCGCAGAAGCGGCAGCTGGAGAACATGGAGGCCAACGTGCGCTCTCAGTACGCCTACGCCGCGCAGAACCTTCTGGTCCAGCAGCAGCGGGAGAGGGAAGTTCAGCAGGACAGCAACCCCTCTCCCATCATCCTCAAAATCCCCATTGGAGGCCCTGAGAACCCCGAACGTCCTCCTGGGCCCGAAAAGGGTGACAAAGCCTCGGCTCTGAAGCTGAGGCTCCCGGTGGCGAGTGGAGGAGATAACAGGCCGCTCCCCTCCAAGCAGGAGGAGATAAAAATGCGGATCAAGATGCCAACCGGTGCGGACAGGCATGGCTCTTCAGATGAGAGCAGCGCCAAGAACCGGGAGCACAAGGAGAAACACAAGGGCCACTCTTCCAACCACCACCACCACCACCATAACCATCATTCTCACAAACACTTGCATGCCCCGCTCGGCGTCGGCCCCAGCGCCGTGCCCGGCAAGCGGCCGGGAGACTCTAAACATGGTGGCCCACCCGGCTCCCTGCCCCACAAGAGCTACGGGCCCCTTGGCTCCTCATCCCGCAAGAGGCCCCTGCCTGAGGAGGCAGCAGCCGCGGCCCACGACCACCAACCTAAAGTCAGCAAAGCCTCCAAAGGCCCCGGTGTGCCGTTTCCATACCCGCACCTCCCCGGAGGGGTCCATCTCCCGGGGCATGGCTCAGATACGAGCAATCTTCCTTTATCCCAAGCTAACAAAGCTCGGGGTACCCACAGCAAATCGGACAAGGGGCCCACAGGGGCCAACGGGCACAACGCCAGCCAGGCCAGTGACTACCAAGATACGGTCAATATGCTGCACTCGTTGTTGCACGCGCAGGGCATGCAACCTACCCAGCCCTCCACTTTCGACTTCCACGCTTACGGCGAGCTCTTGAATCCCCGCGCTTCCACCAGCTCCAGAGCCGCCACCAACACGGACAAACCCCGGCCCCCGCCCCTGCCCTCAGAACCCCCCCCTCCGCTCCCCCCTCTCCCCAAGTAACAAAACCCCTTTTGACTACTGAGTTTGTAGAGCCCGAGCCTGAAGCGGGGGCCGAGGAGGGCTTTGTTCCATCTTCACTGCCTCACGAAGAACTATTTTATTATATTATAACTTTTATTATTGATTATTTAGAGCGCGGAGTTGTTGAAGCTGTGAAAGGATAAGAAACCCTTTCTCTGTTCCTTGCTCTCTCCTCCTTTGCCTTCCAGTTCCCGGCTGGAAGCGGAGCCCCCTCTGGTGAACAGACGCTGAGGGGGGACTGGGAGGTATTTAAAAATATGTCAAAAAAAAAAAGAATTTAAGGCGTTTTACAAATAATTTAAGCAGTAACTTATATCTTAGTGCTTTCTTCATTTTGATTTGATGGGGGATCCTGGCGAGGCGCCGGGAGGGTGGTACCTTTCGTGCTCTTGGCAGTGGAAAGTGGATTGAGGAGGTTCTGCTTGAGCTGTTGGTGGCACAAAGTGGATTGAGGAGGTTCTGCTTGAGCTGTTGGTGGTGCAAAGCGGATTGAGGGGGGCTTTGGTGGCTGTGGGGTAGGAAAGGAGTGCAAGGAGGGGCTGAGAGCAGAGGCTCCTTGGGCTGTGGGGTGAGGGAATCTCAGCTGCTGCGGCAGCCGGGCAATGGGGGCAGTCCCATGGGCGGGGATAAACTGGAGAGGGGCAGAGTTAGACTGGACATAAGGAGGTATTTCTTCCCTATGGGAGAGGGGAGGCCCTGGAACAGGTTTCCCAGGGAAGCTGTGGCTGCCCCATCCCTGGAGGCGTTCAAGGCCGGGCTGGATGGGCCTCGGGCAGCCTGAGACCGTGGGATGTCCCTCCCCACGGCGGGAGGTGGGACTGGATGGGCTTTAAGGTCCCTTCCAGCCCAATCTAGTCTGGGATTCTTTACCGCCACACCGCTAGGGGGGCGGGGCTTGTCCCTGCGGAGTGACAGCAGGCTCAGCCAATCACATCTTATCCCCGCCCACAAACCACCAGTTGATTGGCTGTCGTGCTGACCAGTCCCGCCTAATCCCCGCCCCCACCGCTGATTGGCAGCCGAATTGACCAATGAGCTCTGTAGCCACGCCCACAACGCTGTTTGACGTAAGAATTGACCAATCATACGGCCACGCCCCATTTCCCGACGCTGATTGGCTGTCCCGCTCGCCAACGAACGGTGGGGGGAGGCGCGCGCTTCAGGCAGCAGGGAGACTCGCCGGCGAGGTAAGATGGCGGCCGCGGGGCCCTTGCGGAGCGGAGCCTTCCGAGCGTTTCACTGCGGCCTTTCCGCGTTCTCACGGGGCTCCTCCGCCCCGCCTCGCCCTGAGGGAGTCGGATCCCGCCCCGCTTTTCGCTCCGGCAGCGCTGCCCCGGCCCCGTCGGGAGCGGCGCGCACGCTCGCCACCAGCGGACAAAATGGCGGCGCGGGGGCGGGGGGAGAGGAGCGAGTGCGCTTGCGCGGGGCGGTGGAGCACGTGGGGAGCACCGGGAACGGGCACCGGGATGCAGGTGATGGGCATGGGTGAGCACCGGGGCACGGATGGATACCGGGAACAGGAACGGGTACCGGGAGCACGGTTGAGCACCGGGAAGCGGATAGGTACCGCGATTCAGGGGATGGGCACCGGGAGCGCGGGTGAGCACCGGAAGGAGGAACGGGTACCGTGGGCACGGTTGAGCGCCTGGTGCAGAGAGTGAACACCGGGAGCAGGGATGAGCACCGGGACCATGGACTGGGCAAGGTCAGGCAGGAGTGTGAGACAGGTGCCGGCGCCGTGAATGAGTACCGGAGACGTGGGATCGGCTCCAGGATCAGAGCGTGGGCACCGGGAGCGCGAATGAGCACCGGGATGCAGGATACGGGCACGGATGAGCGCTGGCATCCGTGGGATTGGCACTGGGAGCAGGGACTGGCAGTGGGACCACGGATGAGGATTCAGGAGCACAGCTGGAATGGTTTTAAGCTGAAAGAGAGGAGATTGGGATGAGATCTTAGAAAGAAATATTTTCCAGTGAAGGTAGGGAGGCCCTGGCCCAGGGTGCCCAGAGCAGTGGAGGCTGCCACATCCCTGGAGGGGCTGAAGGCCAGGTTGGATGGGACTTGGAGCCCCTGATCCCGTGGGACGTGTCCATGCCCATGGCAGGAGGTGCAACTGGATGGGTTTTAAGGTCCCTTCCAACCCAAACCATTCCAGGATTCCATGAACAGTTGCTAGTTCTGCTCATCCCCCACCGATCCGTCCAATTCAGCCCAGCTCAGTGAGTGGCATCCCTGCCCATGGCAGAGCATGGAACTGGATGGGCTTTGAGGTCCCATATAACCCAACCCATTCCATATGTTCGCGGAGTTTGCTTTTCCTTTTTATCAGCAGTTTGTTTCGTTTCTTTTAACTGTTTTTTGTCTCTTGAGCAGGTGTTGGTATGAACAGGATCCGGATCCATGTTCTGCCATCCAGCCGAGGCCGCCTCACGCCTGTGCCGCGGCCGCAGGAGCCACTGTCCTGCGCCTTCACTCAGCGCCAGTGCTCCCAGCCACGCCTGGAGGGGCAGGAGTTCTGCATCAAGCACATCCTCGAAGACCGGAGCGCCCCGTTCAAGCAGTGCAGCTACATTTCAACAAAGAATGGAAAGCGATGCCCAAACGCTGCGCCCAAACCGGAGAAGAAGGATAGGTGAGTGCCTCTGTGTCTTGCTGCATTCGTTCTGTGCTGTGCAGAATCAAAGAATCGTAGAATCCTGGAACGGTTTGGCTTAGAAGGGACCTCAAAGCCTAGCCAGTCCCACCTCTGGCATTGGCCGGAACATCTCCCATTGGATGAGGAGTCTCAAAGCCCCATCCAGCCTGGCCTGGAACCTCCAGGGATGGCACAGCCACCACTGCTCTGGGCAGCCTGTGCAAAATCCTCGTAATGAAGAATTTCTCCCCAAGATCTCATCTCGATCTCCCTTCTTTCAGCTCAAAACCATTCCACCTCATCCTCTCCCTGCACTCCCTGATCAAGAGACCCTCCCCAGCTTTCCTGGAGCCCCTTTCGGTACTGGAAGCTGCTCTAAGATCTCCCGCAGACTTCTCTTCTCCAGGCTGAACAACCTTAACTTTCTCAGCCTGTCCTTGTACGGGAAGGTGCAGGTGGGGTCTAGGCTGTCTCCTTCACCCCCTGTCCTTCAGACAAGCAGCTCCCGTTTCCTGAAGTGTTTTTAAGCATGGAAAAGACTGCGTGGATTTATCTCAGTCCTGCAGGACTTCTGTGCCATCAGGAGGTGGCTGCAGTGATCCAGAGCTGTCATACGAGCTGTGTGTGCGCCCACGCTGTGCTGCAGCTCCGCTCAGCCCAGGAAATTCAGCTCAACGCTCGTAGTCCTTGCGGTTAATCCTCAGCACAGACACTCTGGTTCCCGGTTGTGTGGAGTTGATGACCTGGTTGTGTTCCTTGTTCCTTGATCTGTACGAAATGTTCTGACTGCGATGGGTGGAAAGACCTAGGAACAGCGATCGATACTCACTACTTGCAGCGATGGAACACAGACCTACATTCACCTGTGTTTCATTCGTGGAGGTTATGGGAATATGGACACTGATGGTTTTGATTCTGCCCTTCATTCCTTTGGGATAAAAAAGACCCACGCAATGAGGGCCTTTGTGCTTAGCGTGTAAATGAGAGCTCAGCATGAATGTTTGGAATCAGAAGAGCTCGCCTTGCAGGCTTTAAGAAAAAAGAGAAGGCTCTGGAGAGACCTTAGAGCAGCTTCCAGTACTGAAAGGGGCTCCTGGAGAGCTGAGGAGAGGCTTTTAACCAGAAAGTGCAGAGAGAGGATGACAGGGAACAGTTTTGGCCTGAAAGAAGGGAGATTGAGAGAAGATTTAAGAAGAAATGTAAGAAATGTTTTGCTGTGAGGGTGGGGACGCCCTGGCCCACGTTGCCCAGAGAAATGGTGGCTGCCCCACTTCAGACAAGTTTTCAAGGCCAGGTTGGATGGGGCTTGGAGCAACCTAATCCAGTAAGAGGTGGCCCTGCCCACGGCAGAGGGTGGAACTGGGTGGGCTTTGAGGTCCCTTCATATCCAACCCATTCTGGGATTCCATGAAGCAGCTCTCTGCCCGCTGCTCTGCCTGCTGGCTCCACTGCCACAGGCGGTGTTTTGGCCGCACAGTATGGTCTGCGAGCTATCCCGGGCTCTGGCAGTTCAGAGTGGTGCCTGCAGTCGTGTTTGTGGAGGGGATGTGCTTTCTAGGTGCCAGAGAACGTTTCTCACGGCATTGCTTGTTTGTTTTGCTGGCTGAGGGCTCAGAATCATAACCAGGTTGTCATTTCTTCCTGCAGCACGTCGTTCTGTGCCGAGCACGCCCGTAGGAACGCGCTGGCGCTCCAGGCTCAGATGAAGAAGTCCAATCCTGGACCTGCGAGTGAAACTCTTCTTTGCCAGCTTAGCTCTTATGCTAAAACAGAGCTGGGCTCCCAGACCGCCGAGAGCAGCCGCAGCGAAGCCTGTCGGATCCTCGGTAAGAACTGAAAGTGAGAAGTAGTGAGAGAAGACCTGGAATTCTCTGGTTTGTGTGGAAATGCTGAGAATATTATTTCTTATATCCAGTATGGGAAAGAGATTACAGGGGTCTGTGGGTAGCAGATCACATTCTGCTCGCTCTGGCATGCCCTGCCTGCTGCTGAATATAGACGTGTCACACCACCAAAATCCTGCCAGTTCCTTCCCTTGCAGTTGCAGAGTGGAAGCGCAGCGGGATTCGCTCTCTGCTGCGTCAGTCTCTAGTGGTGTCTGTCCGTCCCCATCTCGCAGGGTTGCTCCGTGGGGGCAGGAGCTTTCCCCCCTCAGGAGCTCA
This sequence comes from Cuculus canorus, assembly GCF_017976375.1. Taxonomy (NCBI): domain Eukaryota; kingdom Metazoa; phylum Chordata; class Aves; order Cuculiformes; family Cuculidae; genus Cuculus; species Cuculus canorus. The sequence goes on from NC_071429.1 coordinate 2,988,933, forward strand.
GCTGTGCAAAGGTGGTGGCTTTTGTGTTGTTCCATGTCCTTTGCTGGCACCGTGCTGGAGAGAAGTTTCTCTTGATACGAGGCAGAGCTGCTTCACTTCCTTGCGGCTGTGGAGCTGAGCCCCTGAGCTCTGTCCTGTGCCAGAGCAGCGAGTTTTGGGGCGCAGGGCGGTCTCCTGTCACTCCAGGTGATTTCTCTTTCCAGATGAGGACAGCTGGAGCGATGGCGAACAGGATCCTATCACAGTGGACCAGACATGGCGAGGAGACCCGGACAGTGAGGCCGACAGCATCGATAGCGATCAGGAGGATCCCTTGAAGTGAGTTGGACGCTGCTGGATGCGTGCAGAGTGTTCTGACCTTAGTCTGGTGCCGGGGGGAGATGGCATTTCTGTTAGAGAGACGATACCGATGGTGTTGCAGTTGGAATTTGTGCTTTGTCTGGGTGTGAATGCTTAAAAGTTTGGGAGAAGCTCAGTGTGAGTCAGCCAGTTGTGCTCACAGCCCGGAGAGCCAAACCATTTCTTGGCCTGCATCCAAAGCGGTGGGAGGGGATTCTGCCCCTCTGTTCTGCTCTTGTGAGACCTCACCTGGAGCCCTGTGTGCAGTTCTGGAGTCCTCAGCACAAGAAGGAGATGGAGCTGTTGGAGCGAGTCCAGAGGAGGCCACGGAGATGATCCGAGGGCTGGAGAACCTCCCATACAAGGACAGGCTGGGAAAGTTGGGGTTGTCCAGCCTGGAGAAGAGAAGGCTCCCCAAATTGTTTAAGAGCAGCTTCCAGTACTGAAAGGGCTCCAGGAAAGCTGGGGAGGGGCTCTTGGTCAGGGAGTGCAGGGATAGGATGAGGGGAACAGTTTTGAGCTGAAAGAGGGGAGATTGAGATGAGATCGTAAGTAGAAATGTTTTCCGGTGAGGGTGGGGAGGTTCTGGCCCAGGTTGCCCAGAGCAGTGGGGGCTGCCACATCCCTGGAGGTGCTCAAGGCCAGGCTGGATGGGGCTTGGAGCCCCTGATCCCGTGAGAGGTGTCTGTGCCCATGGCAGGAGGTGCAACTGGATGGGTTTTGAGGTCCCTTCCAACCCAAACCGTTCCAGATTTCCATGAACAGTTGCTAGTTCTGCTCATCCCCCACCGATCTGTCCAATCCAGCCCAGCTCAGCCTGCACTTCCAGTAACATTCGTGCCATTTGGTCAGAGCAGCCCTGTGAGATCCTTGGAAACCTCACCCCGTTTCTGTGGTTGTTTTTTAGGCACGCAGGCGTGTACACAGCCGAGGAGGTGGCTTTGATCATGCGAGAGAAGCTGATCCGCCTGCAGTCTCTCTACATTGACCAGTTCAAACGCCTCCAGCACCTTCTGAAGGAGAAGAAACGCCGGTACCTGCACAGCCGCAAGGGCGAGCATGAAGCCATAGGCAAGTACAGGGCCAGGCAGTCACCGGACTGGATTCACCCCCATGGGCACGGCGCTTCTCTGTAACACGTGCACATTAAAACACTCTGTGTTAAAAAAATATGGGGTTTTGCCCTTTTAAAAGCAGATTTCAGAGCGATGCAGTCTTGGTAAGGGTGAAAATCACTGTAGGAGTCAAACTTGGTTTGAGAAGGTATTTTTGTGTTTGGCCTCCTGACCGGAGATCGGTATTGTCTGGGTTAGAAAGGGTTGCAGGGTTTCTTTGGTCTTCAAAGTTAGCAGCGTCGTCAGGAAATGAGGCTACAAAGTGAATTCTGAGACAAAAGTTCTTTTTTTGTAGGGGATTTCCTGTTCTTGGTTTTATAAACAACAAAACTTATTCATCTGTACGGCTCCGTCCATGTTGGCTGAGGTTTCTTGCGGCGTATTCCTGCTTAGCACGGGTGCAGCTTTCCCTTGCAAAAGCGTTTCTGCTCTGCTTGGAATCCTCCCTGTACGGCACACGCAGAGGCAGAACCGTGCTGTGCGGCCGACGGTGAGGACCGCGGCGAGCAGAATGCGGTCCGTAGTGCAGTCTTAGAATAGCTCGTCCTGGAAAATGGCCTGGGTCAGCTCTGTCTCTGGTAAAAATAACTGCAGGCTTGGTACATAACAATTTTGTAGAGCTCTTTTTAGCAAACGGGTGATAAAAAGGCAGATCCCGAGCATTGCCCTTTAATTACAGCCCAGAGCGCGTAAGGGAAGCTTCCAGAACTCGCACAGGAGCGAGACTGTGTTTGGCAACTTGAATTCTGCCTACGGGAATCACGAGAGACTTTGCGGAGGCCAAATGGTTTTAAAACCGCTCTGTCAGCCCAAGCACAGCTGATGCACACGGATAGAAGTCAGGATGGAATCTGCTTTGTCGGCTTCTTGTGTAAGCAAGAGACGTTCCTGTTCATACACGCAACCCTACGTGGTGATGTCGATGCTGTTAGAGGTGTTGGAGCTCCTGACTGCTGGTTTTAGACATTCTAGTGGCAGTTGGGGTGGTGGTTTCTGAGCCTTCTCTTGTTCCCCACAGGCAGCAGCCTCCTGACGGGCCCGGAGGGACTGATGGCCAAGGAACGGGAGAATCTGAAGCGCCTCAAGTGTCTGCGCCGCTACCGGCAGCGCTATGGCGTGGAGGCCCTGCTGCACCGGCAGCTGAAGGAGCGCAGGATGTTGGCGACCGACGGCGCTGCCCAACAGGTACAGCCAGTGCCTTGGGGTTGGTGTTATCACCTTGCTGGGAAGAGGAGGCTCTCTTCCCTTCTTGGGAGCAATCCCAGGCCAGGTCCGCTCTGGCCCTGCCGGATTATCCCTTTATGCCAGGATGTGAAGATTGGGGAGTGCCCCACAGCCCCATTCTAGAACACCTCCTGGGGCCATGCTGAGAGAGTTGGGGTTGTTCAGCCTGGAGAAGAGAAGGCTCCAGGGAGACCTTAGAGCAGCTTCCAGTACGTTGAAGCAGAGCTGGGCTTTATTATCTTATCTGTCTTTAATGAAAGCTTGAAGTGGAAGGACCCGATAAGGAGTGAGGCTCTGCTGGAGTGCACCGAGTGTGGTCTTGGCGTGTTTGTAAAGCAGGATGCGAGTGTTGTACAGCCAAGGGGGTTTCTCCGGCACAGAGCTGGCAACAGCGTGGATCTGAGCTCTGCTCTCTTGCAGGCGCACACCACCCGCTCCAGCCAGAGGTGCTTGGCCTTTGTTGATGACATCCGCTGTTCCAACCAGTCCCTCCCGATGACCCGGCACTGCCTTACGCGTATCTTTTGATCCATTTGGGCTGCGCTCTGACCGTTTGAAGTGTGTTGGATCCTCTTTTCTGGCCCTGAATCAAGGCCGTCGGTTTGCCGTAGCCGTTGGTTTCAAACAGGAGCCCAAAGGAAACATCTCTTGGTCTGTTGGCTCTCCTGTCTCCATGGAATAGCCAATTCGTTTGGGAGTGACAAAAAGCTGGCCTTGTCCTCACCTCTGCCTGGGCAGGTCCTGCTGCAACCGTTGTGTGGAGTGCTGGCCAATCCGAGCATCCAAACGGGGTGGATGGTTCACTTGGAAGCGACCAGGGAACCTCACAAGGTCCAAGTGACGCTCCAGCTGGATTCAGGATGTGTGAAAGTGGGGTAGGAGCAAGTGTGCTCTTGGTTTGGCTGCAGGTGTTGGGTGCCAGTAGTATCTGTGAGCAGGATTTGTGAGTCCTCCTGGGAGGGAAGCTGGTAGGAGGGGGTGGCTCCCTGCTGAACCATGTCTTTGGTGATTTTCGGGAGGATCTCAGAGCCCTGCGTTCAATTCTGGAGTCTTCAGCACAGGAAGGACGTGGAGCTGTTGGTGTGAGACCAGAGGAGGCCACGGAGATGATTGAGGGCTGGAGAACCTCCAATATGAGAACAGGCTGAGAGAGTTGGGGTGTTCAGCCTGGAGAAGAGAAGGCTGCAGGGAGACCTTAGAGCAGCTTCCAGTACTGAAAAGGGTTAGGGGGTGCAGGGACAGGATGAGGGGGAACGGTTTTGAGCTGAAAGAGAGGAGATTGAAATGAGATCTTGGGAAGAAACATTTTCCCATGAGGGTGGGGAGGCCCTGGCCTAGGTTGCCCAGAGCAGTGGGGGCTGCCCCATCCCTGGAGGGTTTCCAGGCCAGGTTGGATGGGGCTTGGAGCCCCTGATCCAGTGGGAGGTGTCCCTGCCCATGGCAGGGGGTGGAACTGGATGGGCTTTGAGGTCCCTTCCAACCCAAACTACTCCAGGATTCCGTGATCTGAATTGAGGGAGCAGTTTCTGGCCTGTTTTTGGTTGCCATGGCCCAGCTCCGTCTCCTTTTACTCCTTAAAAGCTTCGCACAGGTGTGTGTGAGAGCAGCCTCAAGCTGTTTGACCTCAAACCCTCTTGGCTTTTCCAGGGCCAGCTCTGAAATTCCCACTGGGATCCCCCCCTGCTCAGGGATCGCTGCCTCAACATGGGATCCACCAACGAAACAGATCCGTGCATGCATTCGTGGTGCTCTTGTCCAAGCGGGCTTGGGCAGATGCGTCTGGGAGCAGGTTTGGATCGGGTTGGAGCTGCGTTAGCTGCTGTTGCTGGGCTGAGTCAGGAGAAGCCTGGGTCCCAGAGTGGAGCTGGCAGCTCAGGGAGGATGAGCTCTTTGTTTGAGCTCTTGATTGTGTTTTGTTATTGAAGTTGGCAGAGTCTCTGTGCAGGGAGCAGCTTAGAGAGCCGGAAGCTGCCTTTTGTTTCTCTCTAGCGACCATCTACCTCAAAATAAAGGCAGGAGAACCACCTCTAAAGCACTCAGAGCCAGTTGCTGTTGGCAGCTGGCTCGTGGGGACTGGAGCAAGGAGAGGAGGGAGTGGAAAAAGCGATGTCTGATCTCTTAAGGTCAGAGCCATCAGCTGGCTGGCTTTCACTGACACAAACAAGGTTTTACTTTGCCGATACCATCTGTAGCCCATGCTGCTCTTGTCAGGAGGCTCTTGGGCTTTGTTTGCTTTTCAGGAGCCGGATTGTTTGTCACGATGCATTAAAGGGACCAAATCCAGCTGGGCTGCTGGGCTCCAGGTGGAGCGTGTGATGTTGTCAGCTTGGCAATCAGTGCCTTTTGGCTACTGATAAAGTCAGTGCTTGAGCTGGGAGTCCATCAGGGAGATAAAAATGTGACTTCCCCACCCCGCTGTTCGTACTGAGGCGCTGCCCTGGGGGCTCTGCAGGGTGAGGCTCCCCACAGCCGGCCAGGAATCCCATCATGGAATCATTGAGGTTTGGAAAAGCCCTCTAAGCTCACCCAGTCCAACCGTCAGCCCAACCCCACCGTGCCTGCTAAACTATGTCCTGAAGCTCCACATCTCTATGAGTTTTAAACCCGTAAACCCCTTCAGGGATGGAGACTCCACTGCGTCCCTGGGAGTTCCCAGTGGTCCCCAGGGTTCACCACGCTGCCAGTAAAGACATTTTTCCCCAATATCCAATCTAAACCTCCCCTGGCACAACTTGAGGCCGTTTCCTCTCATCCTATCGCTTGTTCCTTGGGTGAAGAGACCAACACCCACCTTACTCCAACCTCCTTTCAGGGAGTTTCAGGTATCTGCACGTTCACAGAGCAGGGAGGAGAGGAGGAAGGATAAATCTGAAACTTTGACAGCTTTGGAAGGTGGGTTAAACTTGGTGCCTTGAACCAGTTTGTGCGGTTTGGGGTTTTTTCTTGGCTGCGCTCTGTGTAGAGGAAACGGTGATACGAACCCCGCCAAGGTCAGCAGCAGCTGGACAGTTGGGTGGATGGGTTTGGTGTTGAGGTATCTGACCTGAAAGCCTTGGAATCCACTTTGGCCACAGCCTCAGGTTGTCACTCTTTCAGGGCTGTCAGCAAAGTGTTTGTGGAGTCGCTCCCACAGGCTTGGTGTTGGGTCTGGGCCGGCTGTTGTTCCCCAGGGCTTCTGGAAGAGTGTGGGCTTGCATCTGTCACTCCTCTGTGAGCTCAGTGTGATCAGAGCGGAGTTTCTGTTTGTGATTAAAGGCAGGAAATCCCATTTACACCTCGAGCAGGAATAGGTTTTCCATTGGGAAGGAAAATGCACTGAGAAGACAGAAGTACCGGAACAAAACTCCTGGCTGTGGAGAAAGCATTGTGTGTGCTCACATCTCCGCTGCGTGTTCCACGTTGAGGCTTGGGCTGATGTTTCTCAAAAGGGCGTGAGCCTGTGTTTGGAATCCCTTCCATCCAAGGATCCACAGGTGTTTTACAGGGATCCAGCCGCATCTCCCAGTCCCCACTGGGAGCCTGTGCCTGTTGTCCCCATTTCCCATCGTGCGAGTAACGCGGCCCGTATCTCCAGGCAGTTGAGATGCGACTCTGGAATCAGGACCTTGAGGAAAAGTGAGGGGGTTTTAACACTGTTGAGTGAGTGGGGAGCGTTTCTGCCTCTGAATGTGTCTGTAGCTTGGCTGCTGTGCCCGTTTTCCTTGACTGCATCTTCCCAGACATCTGTCAGGACACGAACCAGACGCTGTTCAAGCCCTGCCAAGGCTCCGAGGAGGTGCCCTGCAACAAACCCGTTCCTGTCAGCCTCTCCGAGGATCCCTGCTGCCCGCTGCACCTCCGCTTGCCTCCGCAGATGTACGTACCCGAACAGGTCCTTGCTGTCCCCGAGGAGCTGGAAGCTGCTCCCACCGACCTCTACTTGAGCGCTGCCGAGCTCCAGCCCACGGAGAGTTTGCCCCTGGAGTTCAGCGATGTAAGTTGGAGCAGTGTGTGCTGCAGATTGTGGTGTTGCACACAAGCTGCCCTGCAGGAAAATGTCCCCTGGATGTTGCTCATTCCTTTGTATGCCATGAAGCCACACTGAGATACCCGGGAAGCACGTGGCAGGGCGGCTGCTCCCCACGTGGAGTTGAGCTCCAGGAAAGCTGGAGAGGGGCGCATAAACAGGGAGTGCAGGGAAAGGACCCGGCGGAATGGTTTTGTGCTGGAAGAGGGGAGATTGAGATGAGATCTTGGGAAGAAATTCTTCATGATGAGCATTTTGCCCAGAGCAGGGATGGCTGCCCCATCCCTGGAGGTGTTGAAGGTCAGTTTGGATGGGGCTTGGAGCCCCTGATCCAGTGGGAGGTGTCCCTGCCTGTGGCAGAGATGGGACTGGATGGGCTTTGAGGTCTGTTTCAACCCAAACCATCCCATGGTCCCATGACTCTGTAATAGGAGAGCACATGGGCATCATGTGAAGTCCCTGCCTCGCAGCACAGACAGCCTGGAATTGGTTTTATTCTCGCTAGCTCGGAGAAGCAGAGTCTCTTGAGGAAGGTTCAGGAATGCAAAAGGTTTGGGAGGAGTTTGTTTCTGCGCAGTTAGCGACTGCTCCTTCCGAAGGGCTCTGTGCTCATTTAAATCCCTATTTAGGGGCTTTTTAAAAAGAGGATTTCCTCCCCCCCTCTTCTTTCCCATGAGGAATCCATGAGGATTTTAATCCCCAGATTATTCTGATGTCAGCACTTATGTTAAGCCTGCGTGCCTAAAATCCTCTGGGATTGGTTTTGTGGCCATTTGGAGCTGCTCCTCTGGACCAGGGGCTGCTACCTTCAGTGATGGGATGCCCCCGAGATTCTTGAGCACCGCTATTGGGAGGCAAATCCCACTGCCACCTTGGAGTTTGCTGCTGGAGGAGGGATTGCCGGCAGCGATTAACACAGGAGGGGCTGTGGAGTCAGGCTGGGCCCAGGTGGAGAGAATGCTCTCCCTACCTTCAGTGCATGTTGGAGCAGATCCTAGCTCTCCTTCCCGTGCTCTGGAAACACCCTTTGTGGGAGAGGTGGGTTTTCAGGTCAGAAATGAAAACCAGAGCTGTTCCCTTCCCTCAGCCTGACTTTCAGAGAGTGCCCAGCCCTGCACAGAGACCCTGGGGGCCTCGTTCCTGCCCCATATCGTGATCTGGGGCTCACGGTGCCTCAATCCTGCCCCAATCTGGGATGCTGGGTACCTCATTCCTGCTTTGTTCCCAGTCTGGGACACTGGGTACCTCAATCCTACCCCAATCTGGGATGCTGGGCGCCTCACTCCTGCCCCGATCTGAGAAGCTGAGTGCCTCGCTCCTTCCCTGTCCCCAGTCTGGGACACTGGGTACCTCAATCCTGCCCTGATCTGGAATGCTAGGTGCCTCATTCCTCTCCCGTATCCCAGTCCAGGGCCCCGTACCCCAATCCGTGTCTGGATGTGACTGCAGGCTTTCTGTGTGAGCTCTGCGTCCTCGGCTCAGAGGGCTGTGGAGCTCCGCCAGTGTTACTGCTGTGCAGGGCATCTGTGTTGGATCTGGCATCACACTAGGCTCATAGCACACCCCTCGTGAGTTGCAGACACCTCGCCAGGGTGTCAAACACCCTCCTGAGCCAAAACAAATCCTATCCTCTTAACGGCAGCCTCGCAGGACTCCTGGAATCTCAGCCTCGCAGGAATCCCAGCCGCTCGCCGCAGCAGGGTTGTCTGCAGCCGCAGCAGCAAGCAGGGTGATGGAGGAGGAAGTCAGAGTTGTCAGGGCAGACAAAGGGCGTTGTGTGAAATCCTAGGAGAGGGCTGGCTGCTCCAGCTGCCCTGAGGAAGGCAGATTGGGACCCTTTTGCATCCCTCCTGGCTGCAGCTGGGATGCATCTGGTGAAGCGCATCCTGCTGGACTCCAGAACTTGCAACCCCCACCTTGTTTTTAGTGGGAGCGCAGCTGCCTGCGTGGATCCCGCCGTTACTGGAGGAGATTCCTGGCTGCCGAGGCTGGGAATCGCAGTGACATGATGCCCGCTGCTCTGCCTTCTTCCTCCCATGCCCCTAAAGCCGAGGAGCAGCCTGCTCCCACTCCTGCCCCACTGCTTAGGGGGGCTGGAAAAGGGCTACAAGGGTTTCCACCACCCGCTCCTTTGCTGAGCCTCTCCTGGTGTTTTCTCTCCTAGGACCTGGATGTGGTGGGAGATGGAATGCAGTGTCCCCCATCCCCGCTCCTCTTTGACCCCTCCGTGGCCCTCGATCCATCCCTCCGAGACATTGCCGAGGCTCCCATAGACATCCTGGCTCTGGAGGAATCTCCACATCCATCCCTCCCATCGCAAGCGGTGCTGGGGAACGGAGGGAGCTCCGCGGCTGCAGAGTCAGCGGCTGAGCTGCCTGCACAGGTACAGCCGGGGCAGCGCCGGCAGCTCCCAGCACCGCGCAGGCCCCACGGCACTGGGAGATGAGCCTTCATCCAGGGAAATTGTGGCTGCCCCATCCCTGGAGGTGTTCAAGGCCAAGTTGCTGGGGCTTGGGGCAGTCTGAGCCAGTGGGATATGTCCCTGCCTATGGCAGGGGTTCTGAATTAGATGATCCTTAATGTTCCTTCCAACCCAAAATATTCTATGATTGATTCATCCCCGTTTGCCCCACAGCCGGGCCCTGGGGGGTTCCTCTCCCACACAGCGGAGCTCAGCCCATGCCTGGATGGCCTTAGGAGTGGTGAGGGGCTGGAAGCCAGAGCTTATTCCTGGTGGCCGCCTCTTCTCTGTGGGTGGCTCGGTGCCACCCTCTTGCCGTGCGTGGGCTGGGTGTCTGGGAAGCGGTGGGGACGTCTCGCAGGCTTGGAATCCCGGCTGGCTCCCATCTGGGGAGGTGAAGAGAAGCTGTTGCTTTCTGGGCAGAACAATTCTGCCTTCCGAGCCTCCGTCTGCCCTCACAACTCCCTCCCCTCATGGCCCATACGGAGTCTGGGGCCACCAAGGGCACAGAGTCTCGTCTTTGGGGGTGCCCTCACCCGCTCACCCTGCATTCCCAGTGCTTCCAAGGAGTCCTTGCAGGAGCTGAGAGTTGGGGTGGGGGGACCCCAATCCCAGAGCCCCCCAGGCTCTGGCTGAAGACCACTGGTTTGCCGTAGCCATTGGTTTCAAGTAGGAGCCAAGAGGAAACGCCTTCCGCTCTGTTGGTGCTCCTGTCCCTGTGGAACGTCCGCTTTGTGTGGGAGCAACATGAGGCTGTGCTTGTCGTTGGCTCCATCCGGGCACATCACGCCACAGCTGGCTCACCGTCCCCTTTTTGTCCCTTCCAGGATCCCATGCCGATGGCAGCAGGACACTCGGCACCTGGCAGTGACAGGCAACCGGAGGAAGCCACCTCGGCCAACGGGAGCCTGGAGCCGGCACCCATGAGCTGAGCCCGGTTGCTCCCAGTGAATCCTCATGGTGGGACACGTGTGGGAATGGCACCTGTGTCCTTGCCAGCAGGAATCTGGTGTCCATGAGCTGAGCGCAGCCGTGCATCGCGGCTCCTCACACCTGGTGAATCCTCACGGTGGGATAGGTGTAGGAACGGCGCCTGGAGCCGGCGTCCGTGAGCTGAGCCCAGCTTTGTGCCGCAGCTTGATGCTCCCGGTGAATCCTCGCTCCTGCTGAATCCTCCTGGTGGGAGACACGCGTGGAAATAGTGCCCATGAGCTGAGCCTGGCCTTGTGCCGTGGTTCCATGGTCCCGGTGAATCCATGCTCCTGGTAAATCCTCGTGGTGAAACAAGTGGGAACGGTGACCATGAGCTGAGCCCGGCCTTGTGCCGTGGCTCCTTACTCCCGGTAAATCCTCATGGTGGGACACTGGTGGGAACGGCACCGTGTCTTCGCCAACACCGGCTCCAGCCAGAGCAGCAGGGTTGGAACCCCAGGACTGAAGCCGCTGAACCCTCAGTTGTGGGAAGAAGCCGTGGGGGCTCCTGGTGCTGTGGGGCCTTTGCCATGGGGAGCAGCTGATGCCGCTGTGGGACTTGGGGGGTCTCCGAGGTGGGGACCCCACAGTGGTTTTGGTCTGAGGGAAGGGAGGTTCCCCCTATTGTATCCCCCATAATAAAGTGGTAGAGGGGAGAACAATTCTTCCTGTGCCCTGCGGAGGAGGAGGTGAAAGATGGAGGTGCCCTGGGGGGGCTTGGGGGTGCCCAGGGGGCCATGGGGAGGTGTGGGGATGCCTGGGGGGGTGGGCTGGGGGATGTCTAGGGGGAAGTTGAGGGTGCTCTGAGGAGTTTTGGGGTGCATGGGGGGGTCAGCAGGGGGGGGGGGCTGTGGGGTGTTCTGGGGGTTTGGAGGTGTGGGGGGTACAGGAGTCCCTGGGTTGTGGTGGGGGTTGTATTGGGGGATCCTGGGGCTTCAGGGGTGCCCAAGGGGGGGATGTAGGGGTGCCCGGAGGGGTCTGGGGGTGCTCTAGTGGGTGCAGGGGTCCCCTGAGGGGTCTGGGGGGTCCCCTGAGAGGATGTAGGGCTGCTAGGGGGATTTAGGGTCCCCAGAGGGGGGTGGGGGTGCCCTGAGGAGTTTTGGGGTGCCTTGAGAGGTGGGGGTGTCCTGGGAGATTTAGGGGTGTTCTGAGTGGTTCGGGTTGTCCTGGGGAATTTTGGGGTACCCTGAGGGGTGGGAGGGTGCCCTGAGGGGGAGTGTTGGGGTTGGGGGTTCCCTGGAGGCATTTGGGGGTACCCTCAGGGGTTCGGAGTGTCCTCGGGGCAGTTTTGGGGTGCCCTGACTGGGGGGGGTGGGGGTGGGGGTTCCGGGTCTCGGTGCCGAATCCCGATCGGAATCCCGGGGTTGGGGGGGGGGGGATGCGGCGACCCCGGGACCTCCCCCCGCCCATCCCCGCCCCACCGGGCTCCCATTGGCGGCGGGGCAGGGGGCGGAGCCGGGACAGCCGTGACGTCACCACCGGCCCCGCCGCCGCCGCAGCCCCGGTGAGTCCGGAGGGGGGGAGGGGGGGGCAGCTCCCTACGGGCACCGGGGGGGGGGGGGGGGGGAGGATCCCGGTGTGCCCCGTGTCCCCAGTGCATCCCGGGTGTCCCCAGTGCATCCCGGTTGTTCCCAGTATTCCCAGTACACCCCGGGTGTCCCCAGTGCATCCCGCCTGTCCCTACTGTGTTCCTGCCGTGTCCCCAGTGTGTCCCCAGCGTGTCTCCAGTGTCCCCAGTGCATCCCACGTCCCCAGTGTGTCCCCAGAGCATCCCGCCTGTCCCTGCTGTGTCCCCAGTGTCCCCAGGGCAGCCTGCATGTCCCCAGTATATCCCCAGTGTCTCCAGCACACCTGGTTGTCCCCAGTGTCCCCAGTGTCACCTGCATGTCCCCAGTACATCCTGGCTGTCCCCAGTATATCCCCAGTGTCCCCAGTGCATCCTGGCTGTCCCCAGTGTCACCTGCATGTCCCCAGTATATCCCCAGTGTCCCCAGTACATCCTGGCTGTCCCCAGTGTCACCTGCATGTCCCCAGTGTATCCCCAGTGTCTCCAGCACACCTGGTTGTCCTCAGTGTCCCCAGTGTCGCCTGTATATCCCCAGTATCCTCACTGCACCCTGGCTGTCCCTGATGTCCCCAATGTCCCCACTGCACTCTGGGTCTCCCCAGTGTGTCCCCAATGTCCCCATTGCCTCCCGGCTCGCCCTGCCATGTGTCCCCATGAGTCCCTGCTGTCCCCGAGCTGTCCCTGATCCCCTAAGGCTGTTTCTCTGGCACATCCCGCTTGTCCTCCTGCGTCCCCGCTTGTCCCCAGTGCATCCAGGCTGCCCCAAGAGCAGCGCAGCTCCGCAGGGTTGGGGACACTTAGGGTGTCCCCCCACGTCCCCTGGAGGACTTTGGCGTGGGGCAAACCAATCCAGCCCCCTCGCCATGGGATCGTGGCTGTCCTCTGCCGCGCTGGCACGTCCCCAGCCGTGCGGTTTGGGGACGTGGTGGGTGTCAGCGGCTGCTGTCCCTTGGCCCAGGGTGACCGAGGGGGACAAGGAGGGGGACACGGGCTCCTGGTGCCCCATGGAGCATCCCTTTCCCCTGGGGACACACCAGGGACAGGGAGAAGCCTGGATGGAGCAGGGGACGATGGGGACAGATGGTGGGATGCACTGGGGACACTGGGGACAAACGAGAGCCTGGATGGACTGGGGGATGGTGGGGATGGACTGGGGACACATGGGATGTACTGGGGACACCCCAAGGACATGCGAGAGTCTGGGTGGAGCGGGGGACAGCTGGAAGAGATGGCAGAGGGGTGGGATGCACTGGGAACACTGGGGACAGACAGGAGCCTGGAAGGACTGGAGGATGGTGGGGACGGACTGGAGACGTGTGGGATGCACCGGGGACACTGGGGCACACCAGGGACACTGGGACACACCAGGGACAGGCGAGAGTCTGGATGGACCAGGGGATGGTGGGATGCACTGGGGGAGCCACGGAGTGTGCTGGGGACAGCAGGGACACGCACCCTTGTGTCCCCCTCCCCATGGGGACACTGGTGCTTCCACCGTGGGGTCCCAAGCTGGGGGAGGTGACAGCCACACCCATCCATCTGTCAAGACCCCCCATTCTGTCCCCGCCGGTAGGGCCTGGGGGGGCCATGGGCTGCTCTTCCCCTCCAGACGGAGCCTCATTTCCCCCCATGACGCAGCCGGAGCTGCCGGACGGGGGCCGCTTCCTGCCCTGGGACAGCAGGGATGGGGGGACACGGCCACCATGGGCCATCCCGGAGACCCTCTGATCCCGAGAGCTGTGAGGGGACAGGGACAGCGTGGACCACGTCTGGCTGCGCGCGTGGTGCTGGGCGCGTGGCCAAAGTCATGGAGCTGAATGGGTTGAGGATGGCTGATGGATGGGGACGCGGGGAACATCCGACAACGCCATCCTAGAAGACCTCCCATCCAAGGAGGGGCTGTGGGAGTTGGGGTTGTTCTGGAGAAGAGAAGGCTCCGGGGAGACCTTAGAGCAGCTTCCAGCGCTGAAAGGGGCTCCGGGAAAGCTGGAGAGGGGCTCTGGATGAGGGAGTGCAGGGAGAGGATGAGGGGGAATGGTTTTGAGCGGAAAGAGGGGAGATTGAGATGAGATCTTAGGGAGAAATGTTCTCCTGTGAGGGTGGGGAGGCCCTGGCCCAGGTTGCCCAGAGCAGTGGGGGCTGCCCCATCCCTGGAGGGGTTCCAGGCCAGGTTGGATGGGGCTCGGAGCCCCTGATCCAGTGGGAGGTGTCCCTGCCCATGGATGGGCTTTGAGGTCCCTTCTAACCCAACGCATTCCAGGGTTCTCGGATCCTTTGCCCATCACTGCACTGAGCAGGGCTGCAGATACCGGCGCTCCGCTTCTTTCTTGGGTGCCATCTCACAGGATGCCCCGTGTCCTGGTGCCCGGGTTTGCCCTCTCCAGATTGCCCGGTGCCCCTGGTACCCGGGTTCTCCCTCTCCCGGGGTTCCCGGTGTCTCGTACCCGGGTTCTCCCTCTCCCGGGGTTCCCGGTGTCTCGTACCCGGGTTCTCCCAGTCCTGGGATGCCCCGAGTACCCCTCTCCAGGGATTCCTGGTGCCCTGTATCCCCTCTCCCGGTGTCTCCGGTGTCTCGTACCCGGGTTCTCCCTCTCCCGGTGCCCAGTGTCCCCTCTCCCGGGATGCCCGGTACCCAGGTTCTCCCTCTCCTGGGATGCCCCCGGTGTCCTCTCTCCAGGGATTCCCGGTGCCCCCTGTATCCCCTCTCCCGGGATGCCCCCGGTGCTGTCTCTCCGGGGATGCCCGGTGTCCCCGGTGTCCCCTCTCCCGGGGCAGGGGGCGGGGGTCCCTCCCGGCTCCTCCCCGGTCGCGGCGGGGAAGGCGGAGCCGGGGCCGCCGCCGCCTCCCAACAATAGCGCGGCCGGGCCGGGCCGGGCTGGAGCCGCCGCCGGGACCGGGGCCGGGGCCGAGCCGAGCCGGGAGAGCGGGTGAGTGCGGGGGGGACCGGGACGGGGCGCGGGGAGCGGCACCGGCCCCGTTCCGGGGCGCACGGGGCGAGCGGCCGGGAGGCACCGGCGGCGGGAGGAGCCCCGGGGGAACCGGGACCGGGAGCTCCACGGCACCCCCGGGGGCCCGGGCACCGGTGTCCCGGGGGCTGAGGCTGGTTTCAGGGGTGCTGTGCACCCCGGTCCCAGTCTCGGTACCGGGGATGCTGAGCATCCCGGTGCCCCGGGGTTGGTGCCGGTCCTACTCTCGGTACCGGGGATGCTGTGCATCTCGGGGCTGGTCCCGGTCCCTCTTCCATCAGTGCTGAGCATCCCGGTGCCCCGGGGCTGGGGCTGGTCCCAGTCTCGGTACCGGTCACAGTGCCGGTCCTGAGGGTGCTGTGCATCCTGGTCCGTGGTGCTGTGCATCCCGGTGTCTTAGGGCTGGTCCCGGCGGTGCTGCGTCTCCCAGTTCCCCCGGTGCTGATACCAGTCCCGGTCCCAGCAGTGCTGTGCATCCCAGCGCCCTGTGGCGGGTGCTGAGCCTCCTGGGACTCATCCCAGGGGTGCTGTGCATCCCAGTGCCAGTAATGGGGGTGCTGTGCATCCCAGTGCCAGTAATGGGGGTGCTGCACATCCCAGTGCTGGTCCTGAGGGTGCTGTGCATCCCAGTGCTGGTCCTGGGGGTGCTGTGGATCCCAGTCCAGATCCCAATCCCGGTCCTGGAGGTGCTGTGGATCCCAGTGCCGGTCCTGAGGGTGCTGTGCATCCCAGTGCTGGTCCTGGAGGTGCTGTGGATCCCAGTCCAGATCCCAGTGCTGGTCCTGGGGGTGCTGTGCATCCCCGTCCCCCCCGGGAAGGCGCAGGATGGGTCCCGGTCTCGGGGTGCCGTGACTGACGGGGTTGGGACTCAGCTCGGGGTCCCCCCGGCTCTGTCCCCACTCACCCCGTTGTGCCCCACAGGTGCCACCGGGCAGGGACGGGGCTGGGGACCCTCCGAGCGAGGCAGAGGTGGCCCAGGCTGCCCAGGGCCTGGCAGGCTGGGTGGCCAGTGGCCCGGGGCTAGCGGGGACCCCGGCCGGACGCACGTCCCCCCGCAACCAACGATGTCGGAGAGCGCGGCCGAGGCGCCTGGAGATGGGAACGCCGCGGCGCTCGGCGAGACGGGCACCAGCCAGGAGCTGCTGCAGCGCCTGCGGGAGCTGGAGGTACGGGTGGGCCACCGGCAGCAGGGACTGGTGGCCACCGTGGAGCTGTGGCCACCGTGGCCACCACCACTGTGCAGCCATGGGCAGTGCCACCGTGGAGCTGTGGCCACCGTGACCACCACCAGGCAATTGTGGCCACCAGGCAACCATGGCCATTGCCATCGTGTAGCCACTGCCACTGGGCAGCTGTGGCCACCAGGAACTGGGGTGACCGAGGCAGCTGTGGCTATCAGGCAACTGTGACTGGTGCCACCGGGCAACCTTGGCCACTGCCGTGGTGCAGCCACTGTGGCTAGTGTCACTATAGATGTGGCTATTGCCTTCAGACAACTGGGGCCACCATGGAGCCATGGCCGCTAGCTGTGGCTAGTGCCGCTAGAGATGTGACCATTGCCTTCAGGCCGCCGTGGCCACCGTGTAGCCGGTGCTACGAGACAGCTGTGGCCACCAGGTAGCCGTGACCAGTGCCACCGTGCAGCCGTGGCCACCGTGTAGCTGTGGCCAGTGCCACCATGCAGCTGTGGCCACCGTCCAGCCATGGCCAATGCCACTATGCATCCGTGGCCACAGAGCAGCGGGTGCCACAGCACCAGCAGCCCAGACGCCACGGTGAGGGGCAGCACGTCCTTGCCATGGGGTGGCCCCGTCCCTGCAGCGGTGGCAGAGAAGGAGGGGGGTGGGGGGAGGTGTCCCCCCTGGGTGCTTGTGGGGTTCCAGGTGCCTCTGCTGTGTCCCCTGAACTGTCCCCACTGTCCCCAGGCGGAGAATTCGGCGCTGGCCCAGGCCAATGAGAACCAGCGGGAGACGTACGAGCGCTGCCTGGATGAGGTACGGGGTGGGGGGGGACCCACACGTGTGGGACATGGGGGGACACGTGTGTGCCCTCAGACCCCCCCACCCAGACCCCCCCCCCTCTGCTCCCCAGGTCGCCAACCACGTGGTGCAGGCGCTGCTCAACCAGAAGGTGGGTGCTGGGGGGGAACTGGGGGTGCTGGGGGGGA